>NC_135352.1:46527471-46870001 GCF_023851605.1 Tamandua tetradactyla | reverse complement strand
GCAGAAGAGACAGGAGAAGATGCCACCAGGTGATAGAAAAACCGAGGGACCCCAAAGATTGCCAGCCAACCAGGAGAGACCCACTCAGGCAGGAAACCCAGCTAAGAAACTGTGAGTCAAGAAGTTCCTGTTAACATGACCCACTGCCAGGTGTTCACTTTCGCAGCTAGGAAACGGACATAAACAGTTCTTGGCTTTTTTTAACATTGATACAGAGCTTATCGTCTTTATTACAATTCTTTCTTATGCCCTCAAAAAACGTCCCTTTGAGCCTTTTCTACTCCCTTGCCAGATCCCATCCAGGATATATATAGTGCATTCAATTGTCACGGTCTCTTTAGTTGCTCTTTTTTTAAATTGCGGGAACGTATATACAATATAAACTTCCCGTCTCAGCTACTCCAGATCAGACCATTCAGTGGAATTAATCACATACATAATTTGTGTGCCTTCACCATTTTTATTACTAAAATTTACCCCTGACACAACAGAAACCCCAAACCCATTGTGAATTGGCTCATCATTCCCCGACCCCCTGCCCCTGGCAGCCTACACTCCAATTTCTGTCTCTGTGAGCTTGCCTGTTCTTGAATATTCTCTTTGTCATCACCATGGAACTTAAATTTCACATGCTTGATCTAGAACATATAACAATCTTATTTGCTTTTATATCAAATTAGCTTCGATAGTATGCACAAACTATGTTCCTATACTCCACCATTCCCCAGCATGTGTGTAGTTCTTATCACGGATTATTTGTATACACTATGAACCCTAAACCACTGATTTCTCATTCCATTTATGCATTTGCTTTCCAGATTCTGTAGAATTAGGCAGTGGAGTCACAAGCCAAAATACAAAATCACTAGTGTTTATACTTTTCTTTGTTGTTACCCTTACTAGAAATCCTAATTTCTTCATATGGCTTTTTTTTTTTAATATTTTATTGATAAAACAACATACAAACATTCTTAACATGCCTGTTTACAATCAATGGCCAACAATGTCATCGCATAGTTAGGTATTCATCATTCATACTAGTTTTGAAACAAAAATATTTTTTTAAAAATATTTGTTTGGTATCCAAATCCCTGGATTTGGGTCAATCAGGCACAATCAAGAATGCACCTAAAGTTAACAGGACTGTTCCAGATGAGCTCGTCTTGGCTTTGATGTGGAGGGTATGTGAGAATGAGCGTCTTAGGTTCGGGGAACCGCTGAGCTTCTAACGAGACATCCTTGTGAACTGAGAGATGTGATCTCAGCTCTCATGACGAGCCATTTTCTGGCACTTGGGGAAGGGGCTCAGCTAAGTACGGTGTTAACCACCCTGGGGCATCGACCGAGACACGTGGCTGCGTCTGCATGAGAGGACATCGGGGCGCCCTGCATTAACCGACTGTTTTTTGAGTTACAGCTGATTTTGGCCAGCTCATGAATGCTTTACATGAATTTAGGCTTAGGCTAATAAACCATTAGTTAAAAGTTCCCTTACCAAAAGATGTTTACAGATAATTTAAATTATAGCCTGTATTGAATTTTAATTCACATGTCCCTTGATGAATCAAAATTTCTATCAATATTTGGCTTAGATTTAGTTAAAAATTTGTACTTTCCTGACTTAAACTTAAATTTGCTTTTCCAAGGTGTTTATCAGAAATCTGCTGGGTTGCCTCTTTCTACATAATTTGGGATAAATCTCCAGGATCCATTAGAGGTATACCCATGGAAATCTATGTAATTTATGATGTCTGTCTGAATAGAATTTTTCTCAATTTTTAGAAATCAGTCATATATGCGTTATTGAAACAGCTCTTTTCCTCTCTCTAAAACTTGGTTGATGAAGAAAATCAGCTGCAGACCTTTGGGGTTTTCAACACTTCTTAATTTAGTACTATGTGTGAATTTAATTAATAAGCTGCTTACCTTTTCAGCTAAACTTAAATAAAGCTAAGCTATTCTCATCCCTCTGGTGGCATCTCATTATCTCCTCTTTTTCCATTACTTACCTCTACATCTTTTACTCTGGTTTGATCCCACAGCTGATGGTTCAGATAATTTGCATTCAGTTTTTCAAGTATCTTTATCATTCCACGAAGTTCCATTTCAAGTCATCAATCTTTAGCTACATCGCATTTGCCAATCACCAATCTACCAGTTTGCTAATACATGCATCACTCACTTGAATCTCTGTCTACAGCAGAGCACAATTCTAAATACAGAAAGGTGTACAAATGAGTATGCTGGAAATGTTTTGCATCTGTAACACCAGAGCTGGAGACTTGTGCTCTTGTAGGATATGTTTTCAGGTAAAATGATTATGAATGTGAAAGTATCTTTCAAAATATTTTGAGTTTCCATAAGTTGCGAAGTTTTCTTTTGCAGATTTCTAATGTGAGGGAGCGAGCAGGGTGTTTGAGGGAGTGAGAAGAGAATCCTTCTAGGCACAACTATTTCTTCCCTGAATCTGTTAGTCTGAGTCTCTGAACTGTCTTATTGTTTCAGGGAGTATATCCACAATACAAAGTGTATCCTCTTTATAGCTCAGCTGAGTCTCTAGTTGGATTCTGTGATGGGCATAAATATTTATCTTTAATGTGCATTTTTTTTCTGTTAAATACGAAGGAGAGTAGTGAGTATGTTTAAGTCTTTCACACATTTTCAGAATTGGAGAGAATAGTATTTCATATGTTCATGTTTCTAGCTTGTCCACTAAATCGCAAGCATAAAAGATGATGTTTTCTTATCATTCCTTAAATGAAGAAGAAAAGTCTTTTCTAATATCATGGTTTCTTTTCCCTATAAGAATTAACTGCATGTAGAGTCTGTGAAAATCTTTCTTCCTTATTACACTCTAAATGGAATATAAAAAGATTTAATTTTCATCGCTTTATACGTCAGGAAGAAAGTACAATTTACATATAAGAAAACAACAATCTGACGAACTCCCATTGTCAGAGAATCCAGAATCTAATCAGCTGTGAACTGAACTAACAACATGACAACAAACTGAGTGACAACATCTATCTAAAAAGCAAAAAGCATGTAGGATGGAAAATAACATTCTACATGGCATCTGGGGATCTGCGCACACACCACGGCCCCACAGTGTGTGAGCTGCCCCTCCTTTCTGGTCAAACTCCCCCTCAAGCAGCTGCAGCCCACCAAGCCCGTCCAGCTCCATGACCAGCCCATCCGTCACCGCCAGTTCTGCCCGCAGTGGGAGGGAGCACAGATTCCCACCGCCTCACACGCTGCTACTTCTTCTGAGCTCCTTTGCAACCTTCCCTTTTTTTATTTTCAACAGCAGAAGTAACAGCAAGTGATGGTATGATTGGGTTCCAAGATGTTTCTACTCATGCAGTTCCCTGTGTGAATATATTTCTGGCACGTATTTTTTCAATAGACGTGTAAAACTCTCATGGAAGACACAGTTTGATTTAACAAATTCTATTTACTGCACATTAGAGATTCTTCTCATAATGAGATGCACATTCCATTCATTTTAACAAGATACTCCCACTTACTTTGAGATGACACAATAGCAGGGATGGCAGCCAGGTGAGTCTGTCAGAGAATCACCTCTTCGTTTCTCACATAGAATACTTCATTCCTGGTAAAGACACTGCTGGCCTGGGGGTGGGGAGGCTTTGAAAACTGCTTCTCTGATAGTCATCAAATTTGGGGTGTATCGAGCTGTTTACGAATTCTACTAATACATCTTCCATGAGTGTGATTGGGAAGGAAGTTACACAGGCCGATAGGAGTTTCCAGGGTTTTCTTGCTCTCCTTTGTTTGAACATTGCCTCCATATTTATTTCTCTTTAGCTGCTCTAATACCTGCTTAGGTTTCTTTTTAAATCTCCTTTTAGTTGCTCAGGTAAAAAAAATTAGATTCTTAGATTTTTTTGGGGGGGGTGCATGGTCCTCATATCGAACCCGAGGCTCCCGCATGGAAGGTGAGCATTCTGCCACCGAGCCACCCGCACACCCCAAATTTGTTTTTAGTAACCCATTTATACTCACTCATTTATGCCTATCAAAGTAAAACAAAATTATTCAGCACCATAATTATGAGGTTGTTTACATGTCACCATTTCAACCTAGGATGCATCTGCATATTGCCTCTGTATTCTTTAATTTTCCACATTATTCCACTTTTCTAGTTTCAAAAGACTAGGATTTCCCTTAGATTATTTAAAATAATCACCCAACTTTTATTATTATCACAATAACAAACAATAATAGCCAATATTTTTGGAATATTTAATATGTGTCATGTTAGGTGCTTTGCAGTGTTTCGCACACTCGCCGATAATGACCCTGTGGTGTGTGCACCATTTGAAAAACGAGGAAATTGCAGCACAAAGAAGAACTAAAATGCACCCGTGCTCCTTGGAAATGGCAAGCTGACTGCAGTCCGCCTTGGCTGGCGACCACACCAGGCTGCTCTAATCCATGACTCCCAGCCTCTGCGGCCTGAGCTCCCTCTGCCTGCTTGCTCCCCTCTGCCAGCTTCCTGCGCTGACACCCCCCTGGCCTGGCCCTGGGGTTGTGCTTGGTCCCTCCCAATCCCCCTTCTTTGAAATTGAGTTTTCTTTTCCACCTCAGTCCTAGACTTTCTTTAAGAGTTGGCAGAAAACCTGGGCGTGCGCAAGGCTCTGCTTACAGGTGTTATGAGATGGCAAGATTACTGGAAACTGGGAAACTAGTCAAAATGAGTATTTCCGTCAGCAGAGGGCAGGAAAGTCCTCAGTCCAGTTGATGAGCTTTGACTGTAAAGCCTGGCGTTCTCACTGCGACACATGGCAAAAATAATCACTGTTGTTGGCCTTTGATTCGTCTTGGAAAACCAGAGTTTCATTCTGTTGAAAATGCGTATGCACGAGTCTCCACTCTCGTTTGGCAAAGGTGGGAATATGGTGCAGAGAGAGGAGGCAGGTACGCTTCATTGTCTTTTGCTCCCTCCTGACGCGGTGTGAAGCTCCACTTGGCATGCTCTCCGCAATCCGGCCGAGCAGCACACACGGTGCTGCCGTGTGTGTCCAGGAAGCGGGATTCAGCAGAGCACCCCTGGCGACCTCCCCTGCTGACACCCAAGGGGCAGAGGGCCATTACCCCAGCTACTGCTGAGCTTTGGCTGCCACTGCTGGGAGGACAACGTTTATCCCCATCTCACTTCATGCAAACCACTGTGGTTTCCAAGGCACGGTGTGAGGCAACTGGACAAAACCCAGACGAGCAGAAGCCTCTCCTACCCAACTGCAGCAGACAGGACCGAGAGGAAGCAATGCTAGGCCTGGTGACAAACACGTGGCGTTTACCATGGGGGCTTCAGAAGACAGATGGGGAGAAAACGCCAAGATTCACTCCGTTGAGGGCATTTAAAATATCTCCCCTCATAGAAATTTAGAAGTATAAGGACATTGACTATTGTCTAGTTCATAAGCTGGTTACCGTTTTACAGGTGTGGAAACTCGGAACCAAAGGGATTTGTCCCCTGCGCGGTGCTGAGTGGCTCGTAAGGGCCTGAAGCCAGCCTTGCTTTCCATGAGCCACGTCACACATTGCACACTGTGTGCGCTCACACATCGCCAAGTCTGGAAAGTATGGACTTTATTGATTACCCACTTTGAATATATTCATTTTCTTAAATTTTCACCCACAAAAATTATAATCCTGTGCTAACCTGGAGCACATCATTTATAACAAATCATATGGTATCATTTCACTAAGCACTGCGCAATACTCCTGCCGTAGAGGTACAGAGGGTTATTCCTGTGTGCAGGATTTGGAGAAGTCCTCAGGTAGGGCTTTCACCCCGGGATCAGGGGAGAGGAAGTTAAGAGAGTACAGAGGCAGGAACCAGAGGAGGAGGGAGGAGGAGGAGGAGGGTGGGAGGGACAGAAGAAGGATACGGTGGGGGAGCAGAAGAGGGAGAGAGCAAACAAAGAATTGAAGAGAAAAGAAGAGATGAAAAAGAGAAAAACTATTACCTGTGGACGTTAGCAAACATTTCAAATGGATCATTCAAGTGTGAAGATACACTCTGAGGCTGGATTCTAGAAGAAGCTGGCATGGTGACATGTAAAAAGTACCTATAATTACAGTGCAATAAAAAAGACAGAGAGAAAAAACCAGAGCAAAAAACCCAAACTGTTGAGGCATCTGACTTTCAATTTATGAGATGAAGCAAGTGACTGATGACGAAAAGAAACAAAATCCAGAGCACAGTGTCACACTGGCTCCTCAATTCTGCTTACAAGTCTGAGTGTTAGGAAAGCAGCCACAGCGTTGCCATCACACAGGAGTATTTAAATCCCCGTTTACCCAGAGACAGCGAGTCGTTCTTGGACACGACTTCGCACACATGGGAGGTGAGAATTGGTAACCCTCCTCCACGCGCCTCGCGCCTGTTCTCTTGAGCATCTGCTGCGCACGTGAATCTCTGCAGGTGACACGGTGGCGAGAACGTGTGAAATCGACCCGAACTGGGCTCTCAGAAGAGCTCCATGAATTTTAAGAAGTGGAGCCTTGTGCTAACAGCCTCTGTGAGCCTTTGTGTGTCTGCACGATGGAGACGATGCTCCTTTATGCTCCCTTCTTGAGGACTAACTCCAGTGAGTCACGGGGAGCACCTGACGCAGCCTGGGGAACATAATGCGTGCTCCGTGCTTCCGTGAGTGCTCCCTCTTCCACCCTGACGCTCCGAGCACTGACAGCTCCTCTTCACCCACAATTTAGAAGACCCAGGAAATGGACTTGCCTGGTAAATTTGAGCGGGAGAAGTATACTTCCATTTTTCATGCAGTTTAATCTGTTACTAGGAAATCAGTGACGAATGCACACCTGGCCCGTTACCCCAGGTTGTCCCTCTGGACCTTCCTGAAGTCACAGCGCGAGCTTCCTAGAGAGTGAGAAAGCCTGTCCCTCGAGGAAGGGGCTGGAAGGGAGAGCCAAGGTAACAAATTTAAAATCTGATGTCTTATCTCTCTCTCTAAATAATATAGATTCTAAATACATAGGCCTGTGTTAGCTTCCTGCTCTTATTCCTTGTAAGAATCGTGAGCAGGAGGCACTAAAAATAGATTCTAATCTGGCCCATGTATGCAGCTTCCCTTTGACACGCCATCTCACAGCATTTCGACTTCAGGTCTGTCCCTTCTCCCCACAATTTCTTTCATATGTGGACATTTGGGGAATATTTCTCAATTAAATGTAATACTCTAAATATCAGATTTTAGCTTCTTTGCAGTCTTTTTCTTTAGTGTGAAAGACACCATGCATCTTTTCTGATGCCTGCCTGCCCTGTGAATAACCTGTTTGACTCTGCGCAATAAGTGGTGGGGCTCACTTTCCAGCCAGTTCTACACTGGCAGCCCAGGAGCGGGTGGCCGGCTGCTCACTGAGTGGCCTAAACACATGCATACACACGTGCACGCACACACATGTGTGCATGCAAACATGCATGCACATGCACACACCACATATGCACACACCACTACACACATGTGCACACACATGTTCATGCACAAGCACACATATGCACGCAGACATGCACAGGCACACACTCATGCATAAAACATGCATGCGTGTGCACACGCATGCATACACCACACACATGCGCATGCACATGCACACACACCACACACATGCATGCACACATGCAGTTATGCATGCATTCACACATACCACACACATGTACACACAGACACACATACATGCACACACCACACACATGCACACACCACACACATGCACACACACCTGCATCACACACATCACACATGTGTGCACGTGCAACCACACAATGTACGTGCACACACATGCACACAAACACACACATAAGCGCACACACACATACACATGCACACACAGTGGTGCATCAGCAAGTTAGAGTTGAAGGTGGCTGTACTGGAAGAACTTCCTGATTGAAAGTAGAAATTTCTTCCTTCTTCTACGAAGGCCACAGCCTTGAATCACATTCAGGTGTAAAGCATCGTCTACAGTCCTCTACGCCTTCACGCCCGACCGCAGGAGAAATGGATAGCTCTCGGCACATCTCTCCTCGCACTTCCAGATTCTTCTCTGGCAGCTGGGTTATAGACTCACTTGAAACATGGGCGGACAAGGCGGTGCTGCCGAGTGCAGGCTCTGTGACTGGGCACGCGCGCAAAGTATTCATGTAGAGATAGTAATTTACAAAAAACAATTAAGAATAAAGCTGGAATTTAGCATTAGATTTTATTGTTTAAATGTTGATCAATAGTTTCAACCCAAAAGGAAATGGATTGCATTTAAAAAGAAAAAAGAACCCACCGATTGATAGAATATCCTCTGCATGAGTTACTGCCATCACTATTTAATTTTTATTCTAATACAAAATATTTAATAGTTAAATTATAATATGAAATAGCATTAATTACCTCATATCAGTAACCTAGGTCTGATTGAAAAATCATTTGTAAATAGCAAGTCAAGACCATGGGTTTAAAAAAGTGGCATTTAACATTTGATAAAACTTTACATTTACCAAAGCTATTAAGAGAGAAAGGGCTTTTAAATTGAAAGCTCCCCTTTCCAGTAGCACCAGGCACATATGCCAGGGACCACTCCACTGGCACTTTTAGGTTTCCAGTCACCTGAGGAAAATAATTGGAGTTTTCCTTTTGCCATATTGATCCTCAACAATTTAAAACAAAGTCCAATTAAAAATGCATGTTTTTTGTGAGTGGAGCAGGGGAAGAGTAGACAATGCTGGTATTTACGTTTTTTTTCTTTTTTCTTTTTTTTTTTTTTTACGTGGGCAGGCACCAGGAATCAAACCCGGGTACTCTGACATGGCAGGTGAGCATTCTTGCCTGCTGAGCCACTGTGGCCCACCCTATTCACGATTTTTCAAATGTCAACCTCTGTGACGTTTGTCTTTTTCCTTCTATCACCCCTGACCTGGGCCTCCTTCATGTAAAGTCAGTTTCACTGGCTGAATTGCAGGAAAAACCCTGTATTTTTACATTATCTGGTGCCAAATACACTCTAAGAATTTGTGTACTGGTTTCAATCATGTGTGAGTCTTATCGACTTGAGGAAATACTTAAGGTGCTAACTGAACATGCCTGCTGCATCCTGCCCCCCTAAAGGGGTGGACTCTGCTTTGCGCTGTTTTTGCTGCAGATCTTCCTGGGCCACCGATCCCAGACAACAGCAGGACGTCTCGGAAACACCGGGGGAGCCCTGGGAGGCAGTGAAAACGCCTGAGGAAGAGAAACTCGTGGGTCTCCGGGGGCCAGCCACTCAGCATTTCCTGATGTGCACACACACTCGAGCAAACACACACATGCACACATGCACATGTGCACACACACAGGCATACATACATGCCCGCATGCACACACACAAGTGCACACACACGAGCACACACATGCACACACACATGCCCGCATGCACACACAGAAGTGTACACACACAAGTACACGCATGCACACACATGTGCGTGCACATACACGAGGGCACACACGAGTATGCACACATGCACGCACACACGAGCACAGAAACGTTCAATGCTACCAGGCTGAAGGGCCAGATGCGTCTGTCTGTCTGTTCTGCAGCTTGAGGAACGTCTGTCCTTTGGGGCCTGTGAGTGCAGCAGGTTCCACTAGAGAGAGGAAGAAGGATCGCGGCCATGGCCCTTTGCCCAGCTCAGCGTGAGGCTCGGAGGCTTGGTGGGCGGGCGGTGCCCACAGCAGCCCCTTCTCGCCGCGTGCCTAGCTCATGCGGGCATCGCTGTGACGCAGGCCTCTCAGTGCCCAGCTCCTTCGGAGATGCCTGCAGCATCCGAATGCCCAGGGCAGCTCTGTTGTTGCACAGTTGTGGAACAGCATATAACAATAAAACTTAGATTAAAACTTCATAGTCGACATGCAGTGGTCAGGTAATTTTCTTCTCTGCTTGAAAGAAGTGTTAGAAAAATGCCTTTACATTTTTAAATAATCAAGCGTACAAAGCACTTTCACAAATATCTCATTGGAAACAAAGGTTTTATGCCCGTAGGAGAAAAATAAGATATACATCCCTCCAAAAATATTTCGGATGAGTCAAAGCATTACATAAGAAATTTTCTTAAATATACTAGATATACCTACATGTTTGCGCATATAACACATGGTCGTTTCCAAATTATAAATATGCATCTTTTGAAGTAAAATCATTAAAAAAAATCAGTCAAGGAATTGCTGTCATGATGACTGACAACTGACTCCACTTGTTACTGGACTCAAAATGGAAGTTTAGACGAAGAATTGACTGAAAGTATCATTACCGTGTCCTGCTGTCAGGTCCTTTTCACCAAATATTATTACCCTACCCTGCGGGGTGCCCTCGCCGCCCCCCCCCCCCCCCCGTCAGGGCCCTCGGTGAAGCAGCCTGAGGTACGGGCAGCAGCATTGCTGTAGCAGCAATAGGGGCCTCACCTCTTCTCTATATTGCCAGTAAAACAGTAGCCATTAAATCAATTAAATAAGGCTTTATGAGTTTACTATACGCTCGATCATGGCCAAACCTGCAATTATAGGATTCGAGATTATAAGGTCAAGTAAAGGGTATAGAGAATTAATATATTGCTCATTTTTAGATGCAGCCGACACAGGAGCTGATGTAGGACGGCCGTAATCATCGTGTTTTCTGTCTGAAGTCGCGGCCAAGGTTAGACAGCTCCTCTAACTCAGAACTCCCTCGAGGTCCTCTCAGGGTAAGGAGACAGGAACAAAGCAGACAGCCCTGAGCCTCAGTGCTGAAGGAGGGTCAGACACAGCCCACAGGCTGTTGGAAAAGCACCAGGAGGTTCTGGAGACCATTAACAGCGTTGACCTTGCAGTCCAGTATCCATGAAACAGGACACGTCCACGCCGCAAACACGCTCAGCGTGAGAACGAACACGAGGATGCAGGCAGGAGGCAAACTAGGGCTTTGGTTTAAAGTTACACCCGCGATAGGACACACACAAGACCCCAAGCAGACACTTGCCCGTCTTTTATTTTTTTATAGGAGGAGGGCTCTACATGTTGTAATTTTCTCGTTTGCATTATTGCCGCATTAATCATATAAATGACCACCTACAGTGTGATAAATCTGAGAGGAACAGGAACTGTATTTACTGCTATGGCTGAGCAGCAAGGAGCAGCCTGGACTGACCGGGAGGAACTGGGGGGCAGCGCGGCACGAGGCCCGGCTGCAGACGAGGTTTCCCAGGCTCAGCGCCGGCTGCTCCGCGCCCCGACGGCCGGCCGGACGGGCCCGCCCCGGTGGGCTTCGCACCCGACGTTCAACCAGGCGCCCGCCTCCGCGCGGCCTCCTCTGAGCGGGTGGACGTCCAGGCAGTCGACTTTGCCTGAAGGAAACGACCCTCGAAAACGTCCGTTGACGTCATCCGCTAGGTGCGCAGCCTTGAGAGCAAACGCTGAGGTTTCCTGCAGAAGAAATTCTCCCTCAAGACACAGCACGGACTCCCATCTCGGCACACAGGCCGCCAACCAGCCCTGAACATGTTGGACCCGAGACTCCTGCCTGAGCTCTCAGCCTGCTGGCCTGCTCGGTGAACTCCAGACTCGTCCTGCCCATAGACCTGTGAGCCAGCGCCTTAGAGTCAGTCTTTATTTATGCACAGATTTAAAACAAATTTACATGAATATGTGATATAATTTGTATTATATAATATCTTATGCATATGTTATATATATTCTATTTTTTGTTCTGTTTCTCTGGAGAAGCCTGACTCTCAGAATCCTATGAACCCTCAATGGTAGCTTCTAATTAGCTGTAACAAATCTGAAAAAAACAATTCAACCTGGACATTTGGTTAGCATCAAAAATTGTTGTCAGGAGGAGGTGGCAATCGAGTTTCATCCAGGTTTTAATCACAGCGCTTTATAAAAAGTTGTATTTAATAAACAATAATGACACAGTCTAGCAAATATCAGAAGTGATGTCTGGTGGATAAACTGAAAATACAACACTTTGTTCTGAATCAGGTCCATAAATGGAAGGTTCCTAGGATGTAGTTTTTGTTTTGAGTTTTTTTGGCATATGGCAGGAATCCCGATAAAAATATATGTGTGGATTTTCACTTATAAATTCCTTTAAATTTCTGTTTTGTGAATTTTTAAAATTGATATCTAGTCTATAGATTATAGGGATCACAACTAATAATTCTGAGAAATTCTTTAGGAAAAATGAAAGTCGTGTTGCGAGGACTATTACAATCACATAAGTACATTAAATTAGGCTAAAGTTAGTTATTCTCCTAACTGCCCATGTGAATATTCGAGGTTGCTTTCATGGCAAACTGTGGCATTTCACGAACACGTAAAATTTGATCTGCAGGACAGCTAGTAACGACGCACTTACTTTGAGTTTCATTGAATAAATTAGCTAAAAGCAGCTTAAGCCGTTGTATGTAGTGGCCCAATCGCTGACATCTCGAGTCTAAACCGGATGAATGATTTCATGGAGCAGTGAAAAGGGTGTTGAGAGGGCGGGAGGGCGCGCAGCGAGCCGGCTGTGAGCAGCTGTCGGTGAATGGCGAAGCCCTTTAGCGCCCGCGGTGTCCTCACACGCCACCACTCTGTGCCCATGATCCAAATCACCAAAACCCTTTGCTTCAAACAGCTTTATTTGGCCATCGATATCCAGAAGCGTGCCCTCCTCTTTGCCTGCACGTATTTATTATCAGAAAGCTTTTTCTGATGGGCTTTACCGATCAACTGTATGTAAGGACCGGAAGGAAAATTTCGGGTTTGGAATTTGGACCCAAGAGAATGCACCTTCCTGGCAGTTTTCCTGTGAACATCTTCTTGCTGGCATTCAGCTCCACACAGCAGCATCTCTAAGCAGTGGGCGTCTGTATACTGCAACTTTATTTCACCTTTACAGGAAAAAATAACCAAACTTGGTTTACAAAGATTCACATTCTGTGGAGATTTGGACATTTCTTAATTTTTTTCTGTGCAAAGCCATCTCCGCCAGTTACAAGTGAGATTCTATATGTTGTGCACTTTTAAAGAAAAGCTGCTCTTGATTTTTTTTTACACCTAAGCTACCCTACTTCAGATGTTTCAAAGAACGTGTACCTTAAAAGCTGAAAAACGGAATATAAAATTATTTTGATAACAGTTATAAAAGAAAAAAGATGCATAGCATTTACTAAAATAGGATGACACCCTTACACAAACAAGAAGAGAAGTAGTGAGTTCACTAACTAGAGTATCATTTAAAGACACTGAGAGAGCTGAGAAGTTTGCTGTTTCTTCGTCTTACTTGAAATGAATTCTACACTGAATCGTTATGCCAAGCGGTACACTAAGACCCTTATTTTTCTCTGCAACACTGTGGACTGTCCTTTTCAATTACAAACACATATTACTTTTCTCTATGACGTCCTCGAACATCGAATGCGAGGTGGGTATCTTGCAGACATTCTCTTCTCTGAAACAATTCTGGGGTGCTGTAGAGACCCAGCGAGTCTGCTCCCTAAAAACAGGAGGCATTCCGAGCAGACTGCACTTCCACATCTGCAAAGAGCTTACGAGACCAGGTCCCACCACCCGGTTCTGAGGCATCCCTGGTTCTCAAGGATCAGGAAATTTCCCCAAGAGTGGAAATTTCCACTAGGAAATTAGGTTGTAAACTAGGTTGTAAACATACATTTTACGAACATCTCTCCTTTTAGTAAGTACCCTCTAGATTGAATTCTCATAACTCTGTCCCTAAAAGGGCTGCGTGGGATTTGTGTCAGCCACTTCCTGAGACAGTCTTGGTGTCCTCTGCGCGGGTGGACAGGCATCGCTCGGGCTCGGCATCCCGAAGGCCCCTTTTCCCGTGATGATTAGAACAGTAGAAGTACACAGTGGGACCAGGTCACGTTGGGAATGTTGTGGTAACTGTCTTCCAAAGACAATTAATGCAGGATATTTTATACGTACGCCAACTAGAGTTAGGTTCTATGAATGTTATAGCACGCCTGTTTCAAAGCATCTTATTTTCAGACCCAGAGAATGCCAGCAAAACTTTGAAAGTACCTCCCCATGCTTAAAGCGCAAGCATATATATTTTTCCCAGCTTGATAAGATCATTCAATCACAACTTGGTAATAAAAAATAAAGAATAATCCAAAAGACATCTTAAAGTCTTAGGGCAGTCCTTCCAGATTTTGAATCTGAATTTAGCATCAAAGTTACATCTGTTGACATCATGAGAACATGGTTCTGTGCATATTATTACTTCTGGGTACATTCCAAGTAGTGCTATTGCTGGGTCATAGGGCAGCTCCATATTTAGTTTCCTAAGGAACCATCAAGCAGTCTCCATAGTGGCTGCACCATTGTACATTCCCACCAGCAGTACATAAGTGTCCCAGTTTCTCCACATCCTCTCCAACTTTATAGATTTATAGATTACTGTTTCTTTAATAGCAGCCATTCTTATAGGTGTCAGGTGGTATCTCATTTTTCCTTATAGCTAATGAAAATGAGCATCTCTTCATATGTTGTTCAGGCATCTGTATTTGTTCTTCAGAAGAAATGCCTATTCATATCGTTAGCTCATTTCATAATTGCACTTCCACATCTGCAAAGAGCTTACGAGACCAGGTCCCACCACCCGGTTCTGAGGCATCCCTGGTTCTCAAGGATCAGGAAATTTCCCCAAGAGTGGAAATTTCCACTAGGAAATTAGGTTGTAAACTAGGTTGTAAACATACATTTTACGAACATCTCTCCTTTTAGTAAGTACCCTCTAGATTGAATTCTCATAACTCTGTCCCTAAAAGGGCTGCGTGGGATTTGTGTCAGCCACTTCCTGAGACAGTGTTTTCTTCTTTCGTTGTTGAGTTCTTTGATTTTTTATGTATACAGGATACCAAACCTTTGTCTGATATGTGATTTTCATTTATTTTCTCCCTTTGAGTTGGCTGCCTCTTCACTTTTTCATCAAAGTCTTTTGAGGTACAGAAGCATTTGATTTTGAGGAGTTCCCATTTATCTACTTTTTATTTTGTTTCTTGTGCTTTGGGTGTAAAGTTTAAGAAGCTACCTCTTATTACTAGGTCTTGAAGATGTTTCCGTACATTTTCCCCTAGGAGCTTTATGGTGCTAGTTCTTATATTTAGGTGTTTGATCCACTTTGGGTTAATTTGTGTATAGGATATAAGGTAGGTGCCTTCTTTCATTCTTTTGGCTATTGATATCAAGTTCCTCCATATCCATTTATTGAAAAGAATATTTTGTCCCAGTTCATTGGATTTGGAGTCATTGTCAAAGATCAGTTGACCACAGATTTGGTGGTCTATTTCTGCACTCTTGATTCGATTCAATTGGCCAATACTTCAATCTTTGTGCCAGTTCTAAGCATGAGTCTCCTGTAAGCAGCATATAGCTGGATTATATTTCTTAATCCATTCTGCCAATCAGTTTCTTTTAATTGTTAAGTTTAGTGTGTCAACAGTCAAAGTTATTATTGAAAAAGCTTTTTTTTTCAATCTACCATCTTATCTTTTGGATTTTATTTGTCAGATCTTCATATTTTTCCCTTTTTAGTACTTTTCAATTCTGTGCCCTTCTCCAGACCTCCCTCTCCTGCCTTTTTTTTGTTTTTGCTTTTTTCAACCGGCAGAACTCCCTTTAGTATTTTTTGTAGGTCTGGTCTCTCACTGACAAATTCTTTCAAGATCTGTTTGTCTGTGAAAATTTTAATCTCTCCCTTAGTTTTTAAGGACAATTTGGCTGGGTACAGAATTATTGGCTGGAAGTCTTTCTCTTTCAGGATCTTAAATATATCATACCACTGCCTTCTTGCCTCCATAGTGCCAGCTGAGTAGTCTGAACTCAGTCTTAGGTGGTTTCACTTGTATGTAGTAGATCGTTTTTCTCTTGCTGCTTTCAATATTTTCTGCTTTTCTTCAACGTTTGACAGACTGATTAATATGTGTCTTGCGGAAGGCCCATTTGGAGTTACTCTATTCGGAGTTCTTTGAATCTCTTTCACTAGGGTATTTATGTCCTTTGAATGGGTTGGGGAATTTTCTCCCATTATATCCTCAATTAACTTCCTAGCCCTTTTCTCTTCTCCTACTGGGACACCAGTAATTCTTATATTTGCATGCTCTGTTTTGTCCACATTTCCCTGAGATTTAGTTCAAATTTTCCATCTTTTATGCCAGTTGCTGTTTTGAGTGTTCAAAGTCAGTTGTCCTATCCTCTAATTCGCTTATTCTTTCTTCTGCCTCTTAAAATCTGCTCTTCAAATATTGTGCTCTTCAAATAGCTGTGATATCTGCTATTTTTCTGTTTATTCCTTCAAATTCTCTTTTATTTTCTTCTTGATTGCCTTCTTGATCTCCTTTATGTCATTTGCTATCCTACTTATTTTATTTAGTAGAGTTGTGTGAACATCTTTGAGTAGTTGTTCCAATGTCTGTGTCTCCTCTGGTTTTAATCTGGTCGTTAGGTAGGGCTTTATCTGTCTGCATTGTGATATGCTTAGGGATCTTCTGTTGTCTTCATCACATCTAAAGATTTTGACTGGTTTCCTTTGGAAATTTATTTCCTTCCATAATCTATGCCCTGGTTTGCGGGATGGACGTGGACAGGATGCAGCCGTAGGGGGTGACACAGCGCAGGCCTCGGGCAGGGTGGGGAAGCTGCGCGGTGCGTGTGAGCTGGGCGCCCAGCGTGGGATGGGGGAGGGGGTGGCTGTGCCGGTGCCGGGGTCTGGGGGCGGGGCCGTGTGCGTGGTCTAGGGCATGGGGCCCTTTGTGCGCCTGCGTGGAGCTCCGTGCAGCAGGTCTGTATTGCATCTAGTGGGGGTGGGGGGTAAGGGGTGGGGGAGATGTGAATGGCTGGCAGGTCAGTGCTTGCCCAGAGCTGTGGACTGAGGTCCGTGTGCCTGGGCAGGTCCAGGAGCACCATAAACTGCTGGTTGCCTCAGTGCGAGGCGGGCTGAGGCTCTGCAACTGAATGGGCTGGGGCCAGGGGTAGAGCCCGCAGCCTGATGCGTGGGCAACAACCTGCATGGTGCAGGGAGGGGGAGGGGTGCTCAGGAGGGTGCAGAAGAGGTGAGCTGGGCTGCACTCGGGGTGGGGGAGGAGGCGGGTGAATATTGGGTCATGGGGCTGCGCTGGTGAGGGTAGCACGTTCAGGGTGGTCCCCATTTCGCCTGCACTTCTAAGGGCTCTGGGCTTCCACGTTAGGCTGTTTGCACCAGATGGACGGATGGTCTCTGGTTCTCTGCTTCTCAGTTCCTCTGCTTTAGCCACCAGGGCCCTTCATGTGCAGACACTGTCCTAGGTCACTGACGCCCTGGAATTGCTGTCTCGGTCGCCCTCCCGTCCCTTCTCTAGCTGTTCCTCAGAGCAGCAGTGAACTCAATCCATCCTATTCTGACATCTTCCTGGAATTAGTGGTTAACTCATGTTTGACAAGGCCCTTATATCCTCTCAGCATGGAAGAACTGGATATCAGCTGCCAAAAGAATGAAAGAAGACCCTTACTTCACACCCTATGCAAAAATTATCACAAAGTGGGGGGTGCGAGGGTGGTTCATTGGTAGAATTCTCACCCGCCATGTGGGAGACCTGCTTCCAATTCCCCGTCCATGCACTTCCCAAAAAACAAACAAGCAAAACAAAAAAAAAAACAACAAAAATTCAACAAATGATGCTGCAATAACAAACAAGCAAAACAAGCAAAAATTCAATAAATGGTGTTGCAATCATGGAATAAAATATAGAAATGGGAACTCCTCAAAATCAAATGCGTCTGTACCTCAAAAAACTTTGTCAAAAAGGTGAAGAAGCAGTCAACTCAATGGGAGAAAATACTTGGAAATCATGAATCAAAGGCTTGATATTGTGTATACATAAAGAAATCGTACAACTCAACAAAAGAATGAACAACCCAATTACAAAATGGGCTAAAGATATGAATAGGCATTTTTCTGAAGAGTAAATACAGATGTCTCAAAAGCACATGAAGAGATGTTCATTTTCACTGGCTATAAGGGAAATGCAGATCAAGACTACAATGAGATACCATCTCACACCTATAGAAATGGCTGCTATTAAAGAAACAGGAAACCATAAATGCTGGAGAGAATGTGGAGAAACTGGGACACATGCACTGCTGGTGGGAATGTACAATGGTGCAGCCACTATGGAAGACTGTTTGGTGGTTTCTTAGGAAACTAAATATCGAGTTGCCCTATGACCGGGTAATAGCACTGCTTGGTATATACCCAGAAGAGCAGAAAGAAGTGACACAAACGGACACTTGCACACCGATGTTCATAGCAGCATTGTTCACAATCACGAAAACATAGAAACAAACTAAATGCCCATCAACAGACGAGCAGATCAACAAAATGTGGTATATGCATACGATGGAATATCGTGCAGCAGTAAGACAAAATGACGTTCTGAAGCACATGACCATATGAATGAGCCTTGAGGACAGAATACTGAGTGAAGTTAGCCAGACACAAAAGGACAGATACTGCATGATTCCACTTTTATGACCAAGGTAACGGGGGCTAAAGGATGCGCTGACTGAGCAGTAGATTGGTGAACAATGGTGTAGACATATGATCGAATTTTGTTTTTGATACAAAGAGGAACAAAGTCGTGAGGCATGCAACATTGTGAATGAGCCTGTAGGACATTTGGTGAGGCAGAATAACCCAGAAACAAGAACAATTATTGTGTGGGCTCACTTAGAAAATGCTTAGAAGGAAACAGGGGCCTAGTTTATAAGCTCTTAGAGCAGTCACATTTAGTCCGGAGTGGTAATTGTTATTTTTGGATTTTTAGAGGCTGTTTTATATATGTATAACCTGGTATTGAGGGATGAAACGAAGTAGGTCAGGTTAGGATTAAGGTAATCCAGAACACAGGGGTAACAAGGACATTGGCTGTGTTTTAGAACTGCACCCACTCTTTGAGACCAAAAAAAAAAGTTTATTTTGTCTGGAACTTAAATTTTCTGTAGCACATAATCTAACTCAACCTGTGCTGTCTGGGTCACTCATTTAAAAATCAAAACACTGGGAGCCCAGAATAAAAATGAGGACCTTTAATCCTGTATAGTTTAATGTAAAGCCTGGACATATCCAAGAATATGTTAAGCCAATAATCAAAATATTGGCCAAGTTCCTTGAGGGTTGGGAGAAAAAATAAAGAAGTATTAAAGTTTATCACTGGGGAAACACCTGATATGTTGTCAAACATTAGGGACACACAAATCAATAGGCCAAACCCTTGATCATGAGGTTTACTCTTGTGAAGCTTATGTGGGTAGCGGAGAAGCTTAGACTATCCTCGGACATATCTAAGAGTTACTTCTGGAGGACCTCTGTTGTTGCTCAGATGTGGTCTCAGTCTCTCTAAGCCCAACCCTGCAAATGAAATCCCGCCCCTGTGTGGGACATGACATCCAGGGGTGAAAGTCTCTCTCGCTACGTGGGAGAGGACTCCCAGGGATGAGCCTGGCCCTGGCACCACGGGATCAACAGTTCCATCCTGACCGAAAGGAGGAAAAGAAGTGTAACTAATAAAGAATCAGTGTCAGGGAGAGTTCAAATAGAATCGAGAGGCTACTCTGGAGGTCACTTTTATGCAAGCTTCAGTTAGACAATGCTAAGTGTCTAACTGGCTACCTGTCATAACCTGCCAACCCCCAGCCAGGACCATTCCAGTCAATCCTAAAGAACAACTAAGCCAATATGTAAGATTCTACAAATGTTCCATGGACTAAAGTAACAATCCAGAAACCTACAACCTCCAGATTGGTCCCTGAACCCTAGAGGGCCCAGCCTCTCCAGAACATCAACTAGTTCCACCCCCCTACCCCTTATTAATGACAGCCCCTTCCAACATGGAAAAGTTAGAATGGGCATAGACCAAATATTCCTAAACAGTGGGAGAAGGATCAAAGGTGATGGTGGAGTTATGCAGAGAAAGTAGGATTTAACAAATGAGTATGATTGCTGAATCATTATATTGATATATCTTTTAGTCTCCAGTATCTTAGAGCAGCTAGAAGTAAAAATCCATAACTGTGGAATTGTAACCCATACCAAACTCTGAGATCTGTTCTACAGCTAATTGTTGTGCTATGTTTTGAAATTTTATATATTGTATATATGTTATTTCACAAAAAAGAAAAAAGTGATGATTGTGTGTGTGTGTGTGTGTGTGTATGTGTGTGTGTGTAACTTCTAACGGCCAATGTTCTGGAGCAGCTAGAAAGAAAAACCTGAGCTGATCGTATGGTAGCCCATGACAGACTCTGGGATCTGTCCTGCAACTATGTCGAAGAGTGCTTTGAAAACTATTGCTATTTTCTTTCTTTCCTTTGTATATATGTTATACTATACAATAGAAAAAGTTAAAAAATATAATTGGCAAATACATTTTTCACACTCCAAATCTGACAGTCTTCTGAAGTAAGACAACCCATCTTTGCTGTGTTATGTGCATATAATATGCCTTCTACAAATCAGACAGATGCTTGATTTTCATCAAAAGCTTCAAACAATCCTTCACTGAAAGATGGCCTAATAGGTGGTGAAACCTGTGGGCCAAATGTCACTGGATCAAATCATCCAGTCTGAGCTTGAGTGTCAGCAGCCAAGAGCATTTCTCCAGATCCACCATGTTTGAGCCCTCCAAATGTGTGACTGTAGCAGAGTTTAGTAGACAGTTGGGCTCTTCTGTCATCAGTGAGGGAACATGCCCCCCTCGGGATGGAAGCCATGAGACAAGGGAAAGCATCCTTGCTTAGAATTACCCAATTTCTACACTTTTCATAGTTTACCTTTCGTCCTCTGAGAAACATTTCCTGAATAGTTATGGAACTTTACTATCTACCCCAAGGAGCATTCTTTCCATTTCTTCTCCAGCAGCATAGCTCCCAGAGTCACTTGAGAAAAGGCAAAATGCATTTTCCGTTCTCTTCATCTCTGGCTGGCATAAGGAGGACAAATCCAACTACGAAATCATTGAAGGGCACCTCTTTGGATGTTCCACCTAAAGAACAGTGAATGCCCCCAGCAGCTTTGGCACTCCATCCCCAGGGCTGCTGGTCCGTGGAGCGTGACGGTCCACAGGGCCTCTCAAGGTAGCTTGAGTGCTTCAGCTCTCTCAGTGCCTCCTCTAGCAATCTGATCCGGGGCGCCCATACCCCCCCCCCACCTTGTCCTTTGTATCTCTGGTGGAGGTGCTGCATCCTGCGGGCCCCTCCTCCCCCCCTTGTCCTCCCCTTCCGTCCCTTCCCCCCTCACTTTCTCACTTCCCCCCACCCCCTGACACAAGCCATTATGCCTTAATGTTTGTCTTCCGCCATCTTTGTCCTTTCCTTCCAGGACCCAAATGAGCAAGTGGGACCGTTTGCTGCTGCCCGGCAGCTCCCTCGGACTCTGCCCTTCTCCAGTTTCGTCTTCTGTGTTTCATTTTGGGTAGTTTTGGTCACTCTGACTTCACGTTCGCTGACCTGCTCTTTAGGAAGTGCTTAGCACACTCTGAATCCTAGTTAGTGAATTTTCCAGCCCAGACACTTTATTGCTAATCTCTAGAAGCTTGATTTGAGTTTTTATCTTCCATTTTTATCTTTATCCACCAACATTTTAAACATAGGAAGTGTATTTCTAAACTTGATGTAGTGTCATGTCTGCTAATTCTATCACCTTCCCTCAGGTCAGCATTTCCATGGACAGTCCCACAATTCTGACCTTCCTGATTGTGTCAGCAGGGTTGTGATCTATGGCAGGCAGGTTCTGTGAGCTCCTTTTGGGGTCATCCCTGGAGAATCACAATCAAGCTTCCTAGTCTCTTCAACACTCTTAAACATGCAATTCCATCAAGTCTCTTTCTGCTTAAAATACACAGATTGGTTTTGCTTTCTGCAACGGAACTCCGAATGCTATGCTTCATCATCATGGATCATTTTATTCCTAAAGAACTAGAAATAAACTCACTGAGGATTTTACAATGTTAAGAAGACATCAATAAAGTGAATATGAAATGAAGAAGGAATTAAATAAAATATAAAAAATATTTTAAAAATGATTCTTACAATAAGGTAAACAAAAGAAATTGGAAATGCATAAAATTGAGAAAGAAAAGGTATGACTGTATATAAATATAATAGAACACTGTGCATATATGCATTCATGTTATTCTTTGAAAATACTGACCAAACAATTTAAATGGACAACATAAATTTCTAGGAAAATTTAAATGATCAAATTTCCTTCAAGATGTGATGAAAAACTGAATATTAGTAACAGAATCAAGTATTTCAGGAAGTAGAATAGCATCTTTTTTGCAAAAGAATTCTCACTGATGGAAAAAGCTGAAAAAAATTAAAAGCAGTGAGATGAGACATTTTTAATTATTTAGTTTGCATACTACTAGTCTCCAAAGTCTACAGTATTCAACTCTCAGAAATTTTTATAAAAGTAGCTGGAAACATAATTTTAAGTGATGAAAATATGATGTAAGCATGCAAAGGAGACTGAGAGTTTCATTTATCTTGTAGCAAACTTGGTATATGATACAGCAAAATAACTACTGCTTATGATGGATACTATTTAATAGTTTAATAGAAGCAAATTTTTACCTCATCCCATTGACATTGTCAAGAGGTGTGCCACTTTGAGTTCAGATAACCAAAACAGTCACTGACAACACAACTCAAGAAGGGGTGAAGAATATCTAGCATGTGGTTTATTAATTATAAATTAGTGTGCACTAAACTGCTCTTTACTAAGGAAGTCATTATCTAGAGCCTATTTAGCACTGTGTTCATGAGAGAAATGTAAAACAGAAATAGGAGCCTTTGTGCCCAAAGACTTACACTACATTACTTTCGTCATGGTGTTACAATGATGCGGACAGTTTGAATATCCATTGCTCCAAATAATTACTAAGAAGGTGACTAGTTCTACGTTTTAAAGGAATACTTTGAGTCAGATCAAGAGACCACATGTTTTACATTTTGTTCCATTAAGTGCATAACACAGTGCTGGATGAGTTGAGTTAGAAAGAAAATAAAATTGAATTTACTTCAAGGCATGGATTTACTTTGTGGGTTTTGTTTTTCACAGAGCAATAAATTCTAACATATCTTTTAATAGAATTAAGCCTACTACAAATTTTCCTCTGAGTAGTCAAAGAGCTCCCGAGTGTCTGATTCTGCTGATGGTCTCAGATGATGGCTAAGGAAATCTGAAGATGCTCTCGCTTGTTCTGTCTAGTCCATCACACAGAAGAAGGAGCCTTTATCCTGGTGCTGTTATGCAGACATAGCCTAGCAGGGCTGCTCCAATGACAGGCTTAATGTACCTCAAGTTCTTTAGGACACTCATGCCCGTTGTGACACCTGAGGACTCAGTCATCTAGAACTCGAGTCAGAAACTTAGAGAGAAAAAGCAAATAAAACCAAAGAAAGTGAATGCACCTAAGGCTCTTATTGTATACCTGCCACTCATGAGTATCTTCAAGGTAACCACAGGGTTTATGATTATTTTTAAAAAATATAAAATATTTTATATTTATAAAATTAAAAATGTTTGGATTAAATTAAATTAATTATATTTCTTTATTCTGGGACTTTTTAGAGCCAATATAAAACAAATTGATTGTTTATTTGTAAATATTTAAGATAAGATTTATTTGATTGAGGAATCTAAACATTTTTTCAAGGTGTTGTTTTTTTATTTTTTTAAATAGAGAAGCTGTAGGTTTACAAAGAAAATATGCAGAAAATAGAGTTTCCATAAATACCATTCTGTACATGCAGATTTCCCTGTTATTCCCATTTAGTGTTAGTTTGGTCACATTGTAACAATTGATGAAACAATAGTATCAACTTGTATTAACTTTCAGTTCACAGTTTACATTAGGTTTCACTATTTCTATTTTACATTTCTGTTTTTTTTTAAAATTTTTATTCTAGTTACATATATACAACTTAAAGTGTCCCATTTTAAGCACTTTCAAACACACAATTCAGTGGTGTAAATCACATTCACAATTCTGCACTACCATCACCACATCTACCACAAAACCTTTCCCTTGCTGCAAACAGAAGCTCTGGACCATGAAGCGTTATCTCCCCATTCCTATAACCGACCACTCCTGCCCACATGCAAATTGTAGTCTAGTTCTGGATTCATGAATTTGAGCATTCTAGCTATTTCATATGAGTTCTTATAGGATCTGTCCTTTTGTGTCTGGCTTATGTCGCTCAGCATGATGTCTTCAAGGTGCCACTACATCGTGGCATGTATCAGCGCATCGCCCATCCATGCTGAGTAAAATCCCTCTGTATGCATCTTCCTCCTTCTGTCCCCCAGTCGCCTTCGATGGACACTTAGGTTGCTTCACTATTGATAATTGTGAGTAATGCCGCTGTGAACATCAGAGGATGCACATCTTTTCAAGTTCCTGCTTTCCATTCTTAGGGGTACATCCCTAAAAGTGGGATTGACAGGGCATATGATAATTCTATATTTAAGAAGTAAGCTCTTCTTTCATTTATTTTGGCAATGTTTTATAGATATCCATGTACTCGTTCCTTCTGAGAAACTACCTAACTGTACTCCATAGTTCCACTTTACATTCCCCACAAGGAATGAGTGCTGCTGTATCTCCACATCCTCTCCAACACTTATTTTCTTTTTTAATAGTAGCCATTCTAGTGGGTGTGAAACAGTATCTCGTGGTTTTGATATGCATTTCACCAATGGTTAATGATGTTGAGCATCTTTTCCTGTGATTTTAGCCTTTTGTATATCGTCTTTGGAGAAATGTCTCCTCATATCTTTCATACATTATTAAAATTGGGTTGTCTTTTTTTTTTAATTGAATTGTAGGATTTATTCGTATATTCTGGATATTAAACCTTTATCAGATATACGGTTTCCAAATATTTTCTCCCATTTTCTAGGATGTCTTTTTACTTTCATGATGAAGTCCTCTGGTGCACAAAAGTTTTAATTTTGATGAGGTACCATTTACCTGCTTTTTCTTTTGTTGTTCATGCTTTGGGTGTACGATCTCAGAAACCACAGCTTAACCCAAGGTCCAGGAGATGGTTCCCTATGTTTTCTTCAGGAGTTTTTATAGTTTTGGTTCTTACGTTTAGGTCTAAGATCCATTCTGACTTAGTTTTTGTATTTGGTCTGAAGAAGGCATCTGTTTTTACTCTTCCGCATATGGGTGATCAGTTCTCCCAGCACCGTTTGTTGAAGAGACTGTTATTAAATATGTTTGAAATATGGGAAAAAATATACGATTGCTTTTCAAGGTAGGATCTAAATATAATGTATTCTGTACTTGTGTTTCCGAGTAAGTGAACTCTTAGCATCCCCTAGGTCTGAACAGGATGGATGGAATTGGGAGGTCATCAAGGAATCCACAGGGGTTTGTTTCTCTTTCCTTCCCCCTTCCAACCCCTCCTGGGACCTTCCCCCATGGCACCTCTTATCAGAACTCTGGCTGCTTCAAAAGGTGATCATTTCACATTAAACAGCAAATAATTCTTCTATGCTGGCCATGTGAGGCGCTCACTATGACCTGCCCAGGGACGCCTGTGAGCTACGGCCAGTCAGAGGGGCGGCACGAGTAGAGTTGGGGGACAGGAGCCGGGGGCATGAGATGAGTAGGGGGCAGGAGTCGGGGGGCACGAGATGAGTGGAGGGCAGGAGTCGGGGGGCATGAGTAGGGGGCAGGAGTCGGGGGGCATGAGATGAGTGGGGGCAGGAGTCGGGGGGCATGAGTAGGGGGCAGGAGTCGGGGGGCATGAGATGAGTGGGGGGCAGGAGTCGGGGCATGAGTAGGGGGCAGGAGTCGGGGGGCACGAGATGAGTGGAGGGCAGGAGTCGGGGGGCATGAGTAGGGGGCAGGAGTCGGGGGGCACGAGATGAGTGGAGGGCAGGAGTCGTGGGGCATGAGTAGGAGGCAGGAGTCGGGGGGCACAAGATGAGTGGAGGGCAGGAGTCGAGGGGCATGAGTAGGGGGCAGGAGTCGGGGGGCACGAGATGAGTGGAGGGCAGGAGTCGGGGGGCACGAGATGAGTGGGGGGCAGGAGTCGGGGCATGAGTAGGGGGCAGGAGTTGGGGGGCACGAGATGAGTGGAGGGCAGGAGTCGGGGGGCATGAGTAGGGGGCAGGAGTCGGGGGGCACGAGATGAGTGGAGGGCAGGAGTCAGGGGGCATGAGTAGGGGGCAGGAGTCAGGGGGCATGAGATGAGTGGAGGGCAGGAGTCGGGGGGCATGAGTAGGGGGCAGGAGTCGGGGGGCACGAGATGAGTGGAGGGCAGGAGTTGGGGACACGAGATGAGTGGGGGCAGGATCATTTGCTGCATTTTAAATGCAGATCATAAATACACGAATTAGCACACAAAGACACGCGAGGCGTCATCTCTGCTCAGCGTGTCCCACACCCCGTGGACCCGCGTCACTGAAAAGTCACAGTCGCTACAAGGAATCTTCCAGCACCTTGCGGGTGGAGGTCGCATATTCTCGCGCGTGCTTCGTGTGCTAATTTGTGTATTTATGGTCTGCATGTAAAATGCAGCAAATGATTCCATACCGTAATTTCATGGAATAACACAACACCTCATAACATTAATCAAAATATAATTGTTCAGTTTTACAAATCGAGTATGTAACTGTAAAAAATACTGTAAAACAAAAGTCAAAGATTGCGCCCTTTTTATTATCTGTAATGTTTAAGAAGGGGCACACGATCTTATATTTTCCTCTGAAACCTCATTTGTCATCGCACAGCTGAACGCTCTTCCTTTCTCAGTCCGGATGCGTCCAACTTCCTTGGTGCGGTGCCGCCTGGCTCTGTAACCACCTGAGTTCTTAGAGTTTGCGGGAGACGTTCTTAGGGAATTGGGTCTGGGCACCGCCACCCCGCAGACACGAATTCCTGAGGCACGTGGGAAGGGAGAGCGTGGCAGAGCCCTCGCGGCAAGGTTTGGTTTCCCCTCAGTTCCCGGGGGTGGGGGTGGGTGTCGGTCTGGACCGCACAGTCACGCCCCCGCCCCGACAGCCTGCGGCCTCCGAGGGGCCCCGCCCCCAGCCCCCCCCGCCCTGCCCCTCCTTGACCTGCTTTAGGATTATCTGATAAATTAGTTTATCATTGTTTTCCCCTTTTTCCGAAGTGTTGCCGATATTTGTATCACAATCAATATTATAAATTCAACACACGATAATTTACAAAATCAATATTTCTTTATGATTTTTACTTCATCATATTGTTAATAAAGGAGGTAATGACGTCCTGTCCCTTATATTTAACTTTAATACGCTTAAGACAACTTTAATACACTCAATACAATAAGCTCCATGTGCAAATATTAGCATTCCTTTGTTAGTACCGACATCAGCTTTCATCATATACATCAAATACTTTCAGTTCTAGTACTCTGATGTGGCGCTCGTGCTTACACATTGTTTTGCCTGTCATATTAACTGGAATATTAATAAAACAAAACAATGCTTAAAGCACATGCAAAACATCTCTCATAATTTATCGGACAAAGCTGCTAACTGTAATTCCGAAGGAAAACTTTAAAGGAAAAAATCATTTCCCTGATGCAAGTGACTAGGTTTAAGAGTAACTCATGGAGAAATATATTATGACAACCAGAGGGGAAAAACGGGTTTCCGTCTTTGATAGAAATCAAAACCCGCAGATAATTTACAGACTCCACCAAACAGTCTTCATTTCAGCCTATCACAATTGACATACACAAGGAGAAACAATGAATTTTGTAATAAAAGTGGTATTTACTTAGATGTACTTTATTTTGGGAGATAGCTTATGAAAATGACTGAGGTTCTGAGGTTAAAGCAATAAATGTCAATTTAGTTAGGGGCAAGTTCACTTTCAAGGCTAGGAGGGGCTGAGAAACCCAAGTCCTTCCACCCGGTACTGCGTGTCAACCCGCCCTGTTCTATTATTAAGAGCTTCGTATTTCATGGTAATTTTATATGCCCTTTGGGAGCACGTCTTGTGAACTGAGGCACTTAGATAATGGGTTATGAGACTAACATGGCCAAATAAGAGGCCTGCCTACCTATTGAATTAATTGCTCTAATAATTGTTTTCCTGTTTTACTAGTAATTAAAAGTGAATACCTTCAGGTTCTCTGCATGTGCTCTGATGATTTCAAAGGAGCAGGCTATAAACCTTGATTTTATTAAAAAAAAAATCAAAGGGCAACTTCCATTTCTCATAGCAATTATTATAGATCAAGAAAACTCTTACAGGTCCTCTAGAAACGTGTAAGCCTTTGTCATTCCTTTTTGAATTTATTAATGTGTTTCATTTTTAAAAGGGTGCTGTTCTTAGAATTTGTTCCGGCCAAAGGATTTATTGACTTTTTATGCGGATGTTGGACCCACAATCAATAAGTGGACTTTTTTAAACCTTACTTTAAGGTGCGAGGGAGAGAATTCCAGGGCAGCCCTCTGCAGCTTGTGTCCGGCCAGGCCGGCGACCCGGAGCGGTGAGCAGGGAGGCGCCGCCCACCGCGGCTGGGGCGCTGCGCGCAGAGGCGGATCCGGGAACCCTGGGTATAGGCGTCTTTTAGACACGTGTAAACTAAAGTAGAGGGCTAAAGACCCAGAAATGACAGCGCTTTCCCTCGGAAAAGAGCCGGAGAACACATGGCCATGCTCACCTGAAATAGCCGGTTGACTGGAGAGGAGGGCTGCTTTCCAAGCCTTGCTGAGCGCTGAGCTTATGCCCAGCAGACCCAGGCTATCGGAGAGCCCTGCGGTGCTGCGGCATGGGGTGTCCACGTTAGGACACGGGCAGCCAGGCCGGCAGGTGCTCTGCTCTCTTCACAGTTGTTTATGGTTTCGCTTGTTTGCTTTCTTGGTTGTCAGACAGAGTAAATCTGAAGGAAAGATTTCCCCAGGAGGTGAGGGAGAAGAAAAACACAAAGGAAATTGCCCCCTATGAGCTATGGCAACTTCAGCTCAGGTTTTTGAAGTTGGTTTTGCTAGCCTAGAGTGAACCATACTCACCTATTTTGGGGACCATTAGTTCATGTTGCTAAAAAGTTTTGAAGCTGAAAAACTTTATATACACTTTATACACACACAATTCAGATGTTTTGTATTGATTGGAGGTTGGTTTTACAGTGCAACCGATTGCTTTAGTCGGGGAAAAATGACCCAGAGTGACTTGTAATGCCTGAGATTAAGTCCAAGGTCATTAATTATTGCCACCTGAAAGCCTAGCCCAGAATTCAAAATAAATTTGCCTGCCCCTGGAACCAGGTAGATGGCAAAATGGAGAGTTTGGAAAGACTCACCAAAAAACTGGGGTTCAATGGCAGCTGAATAATTTGAATAGAGTCAAAGAAGTTATAAAATAACTTGGTGATTTTAGAATGCATTCATAAAAATGAAGTCACACAAGTTTTAAATATGCATCACCCAATGCTCAACAATTTATGGAAGAGGTTACTTAAAAATATTACCTTTTAAAATATTACCCATTTTAGTACATTGTGTTTTATTTAATAATTAGTAAAAGATGTTTGACAAATCTAGACTTTCAGAAATTTGCCTTGAGAAGATAAATTAATAAAGTTAGTAATGGGGTTTTACTACTATTTGGACATTGAGTTGTTCACAGGCAGGGATAGAAAGGAGAGATGGAACTCTGAAGTGAGTGTCCCATTATTAACACAGCGTTCTTTTCCAAGTCTCCTTTCACATTCCCTGTTTCCCGGGGAAGGAAAATTCCTGTTTTTTTTTATCAATCATTTAATAAAAAAAAGCTTTTCACAAGTTTTCTTTCTAAGCTTCTGGCTTGCCAGTCCATGCCCCTGTAGGGACAAGTTATTAGAAGGGGTGAGAACTTCACGGCCACTAGCCTTGACCTGTACTAGGCTCCACGCTAAGTGACTTAAGTACTTGATGAGTTCGCATTGCGCAATAACCATATGAGGGGAACGTTTCATTTTAAACTTGAAAAAAATTGAGCTAAGAAAGGTTAAGTGTTGAAAGACATCTTACAATAGAGCACACAGTGTTCAAACACATTTTCAGACCCTCAGCCGTTCTATAAATTATGTACAATTTTAGATGCAGTGGAATATTATGCAGCAATAAGAAGAAATGACGTCCTGAAGCACATGACAAGATGGATGAGCCTTGAGGACACAATGCTGAGTGAAATTAGCCAAACACAAATGGATAAATACTGTATGACCCCACTTTTATGACCAGCATAAAGCTATAATCAGAGGCTTATAATAGAGAATATAGGTGACTTAGAGATACATAGAAGCTAGCCGTTAGCTAATGAGATTGAACTCCAATGTAAGGGAATAGATAGGAGTGAAGGTGATTCTGTAGTGGGTCTAGAAGTAATATTACCAAACTGATGGTGAACATAATTGAAAGGGGTTGTGTAGACCCATGTGTCCCACTGATTAAGATTAGAAATATAAGTAAGTTCTTGCATGAAGTATTGCAGAGGTATGAATCTCATACAAAGAATCAGTAATAGAGGGGTAGAGGGGAAAGTGCTATTGCATACTATGGCTGTGTTTAACAGGAAAACATCAGCACCACCACAGCAACACCCGGGGTACAAAATGGGGGGAGGGACAAGAGTTAAGGGTAAGGGGAGCAGCTAGGAGGAAACTTCTAAAATGTCGAACTGTAACCCATACCAACTCTGAAATCTGTTCTATAACTACTTGTTACAATGGACTTTGAAATTTATTGCTTTTTTATATTGCACAATAAAAATGTTTGAAAAGTAGGTAGAATATTAGAATTAATTTTCCTTATTATTTTAGTAAACGTTTCCAGTGACAGAATGTTAGCATAGTACTTAAATTACTAAAATATACTCAATGATTTTTTTGGCAGTTAAAAACTTATTTTGCACCTGGTGTGTGCGGAGCGTTTTGTGGGATTCACGCACGGAGAATTCATGGCCTCTGTCCCTCTGAGACACATGATTGAAATGCAGAGCAGAGGAAGGAACACGCGTTGGGGTATAGCCTGGGGAGGCAGGAAGGGCGCAACAACGGGCGGGACTTCCCAACCCTTGAAGGACCTGTGGACTTGAGCTGTGGCTGGAGGCTCCTGCTGACCGTCGAGCACGAGGATGCCCCTCACCCAGTGCTGGTCAGCAGCTTGGCAGTAGGCCCCAGAGAGCCCAGCTGACAGGGCAAGTGGTGGGTCAGAGGTCAGGGAGCGCCAGCAACATGTCCACGGATGACCCACGGGTCCCAGCTGCTTTTCCCCACCTGCAGAGCAGAGCAGACCGAACACTCTTTGGCCAGCGTCCAGCCTGGGCAGACTCCTTCTGGAGCTCTGCCAATGCTTTCTCACAAGAAGCTGGACTGCTTCATGTTTTATTTTGTAGATTAAGCCATTCTCTTTGCATTGGAAATATATAGAATGTTTTGCAGTGTCAATTTTCAATCTTCATGAAGTAGAACAAGTGAAATGCGCATTTCGTTTTGTAGGGAAGATGCATAAGGAAACTTGGGAAACCTATCTAATGACCAAAATAGGAACATAGCACTAAGTTAGGTCGGTTAGGGTTAGAAAATGACCACCTGAGAGGCATCCAGAGGTCAGTAACTAAGGTAAGTTATTGGCCAATTTATCAGTGACTGCAGCAATGTCACCAAAAACTTTATTTCAACTGAATAGTTTTTGTGTTAGTAAATTTTAAAAATAAAACTGTTTGGATTTTACTTAATCCATGGCCAGGTATGCCTGTGTGTGTTTGTGTGTATGTTCTGAGTTTCCTTCCTGACAGTGAAACACTCATAATGTAAAGGTTTTCCCACAGAACACTGGGAAGATATCAGTTAATAATACTAATCCCTTCTATAGGTGCTCACACCTCCCAGGAAGTGCGTTACACCCATTCTCTTACTGGATGCTCATTTCACCTCTACTAAGGGTGTATTCCACTGCTGTTTCAAAATCAGGAAAGTGAAGTAATTTGCACAAGGCGAATCAGCTGCTGAAGGATGGAGCCGGGATTGAAACTGTTCTTCCTGAGCTCCTGACAGGTGTGTCCGAGGTTTCCCCAGCAGTGAGAGGTGGTGGGCTGCTCTGACACCACCCACGTGAGACTGAGGTAGGAGAAGCCACCCTCTGAGTCCTATATTCAGACACACCAGCAATGGTGTGTTTTCTCAGAACTCTAAGATGATAATAGTCAACAAAAGTTCGCTATGTACGAGGCACTATTCTAAGCATATTGCATATATTAACTAATTTCTTCTGATAACTCTGAGAAGTGTTATTACCCCTAAATTATCCCTGTTTCACGGATGAAGAAACTGAGGACACAGGACATTAATAAAAGTGAGTCCCAAATCACCAAACTGGTAAGTAGAGAGCTGGGACTGGAGTCAGGAGCTCTTCCCAAGCCCACGCTCTGTGCCTCGGTGGGCAAGTCTGGGCCAGAACGTACAATTGGTAGAGGAGCAGCAGTCACCTGGCTGGGTGTCTATTAGCAGACTTGGACCTACGTGTCCACCAGCTTGGAAATTCCCTTCCATTCCCCTCACTTCACTTTGGCAAACCTGATACCTGAATGCAGAATGCAATCATCTCCAGATGTCCTTAGGCAACCATATGTGGTTTCTGAACAAACAAGTCAGTGGCTCTTCTGGAAACATATAGCAGGTGACCCTTTAAGAAGGAAACACATCGACAGTGCTAACAGTAGATGCAACTTCTATGTCCAAACTTTCTGTTATTTGAGCTGGAAATGAGACTGAGTGGTATGTAGTCACAGAAGGAATAGATCGTGGCATAGGTGTGATGGAAGTACAAAAAGGGCAGGTGACCACAGATGGTGGGGGGGGGGACATAGAAATTGAATGAGATGGATATTTATCAAACACCAGTCAACAGAATATCACCTTTATGGGGCACTTTTATTATTTACTTCATTTTGTAATGCAAGTAACTTATTTTTTAACCTAAGCATCATTTTAAGATATATATATATATGATACTGCAAATGTGTTGACAATTTATTTTTATATATATAACTATTAACAACTTAAAAAAGTTTATCATTGTATCACCTAAAATTATCTTGTGTACTATCCCAGTGAGTGGTTAAGTGCTGTGCTTGGGCAGCGAACTAGAATTAGAAGGTGCTACGTGGGATTGGTCAGGGCTGAGCCAGAGCCGAAGGTGGAAAGAGGCTGAATAAAACCACACCAAGCCTGTAGAGAGTCCTGCCAGGATGAGGCGACAGGGGAGCTAAGGGGTCTGGAATAGTAAAAGTCATAAAGTAAAGGTGCCACCCAGTGAGGGCAGAGCAGAGACAGGGGTTAGTGCTGTAACCGCCAGGGAATACCAGAAACTCAGCTCAGTAACCCCTACTGGGGCCAGCACCCACTGCCGAAGGAAAACTGCCCCTTCCCTCCCACGCCCCCACCCGCAGGCAGTCTCTCTCTAAACAAACAAATAAAAAGCCCTCTTCATTAACACCTGTGCTATGAAGCAAATATTGTTCTTTGCTCACCTTTTCTCATTCTGTTTCTGACACTATATTTGTTACTTGGGAAAGCACTAAGGACAGATTTTGATGGAATGTATTGCTATTCAGTATCTTGCAGTGGTGATATATATAAAATCGTAATGTCATAGAAATATTATAGAATGTAAGATTTACAAAAAAAAAAAAAAGAAAGGAAGATGTGGAAGTTAGTTATGGTTGCTCAGAGAATCATCTCTTCATTTACAAGTATTTGACCCACCTGCGTGCAGGTGAATTGGGAGGAACTACAGCATGGATGGAAAGCAGGGTTTTTAAATCTTGAAGTAATAGGGGAACCACATGAAATGGCCACATCTGTCTGACACAGCGCTAAGAGAATTTCATATGAATCCATCTATATGCACACTATTTGGCTAATAGTTTAACAGTTTTTACTTTGAGAGAAGGGTGAGACTACGGGAGAGAATAAAAGGAAGACACCTTTTATTCCAAATATTTCTGAATTATTACTATTTTTACAAGGATGAGGAGAAAATATTCATATATGACCTAATATCAGTACAAAATTAAATCTAGCTTATTACAAAATGATTAAGTTAAATAGAGGTTTCTAATTGGTATTCTATTTCTGGTTTATTTCACCCAACATACTATGTTAATCATTATAACTCACTGGATTGCAACTTTATAATGACAGACTTCCAAAGCAAAACATAATCGGTGCCGTTGTAGAGCGAGTGGATGCACCTATGCGGACCTTTCTCCTTGGGACAAAGGAATGAAGCATATCCATTCCTGCAAAGTATATGTGATGTTTCAGAAAACTCTAGGTACAAACTCTTGCAAACTGACATTTAATAAAATAGTCTAAGCTGATGTTTGCAGGCATTTAGATTAAGGAGAGGCCCTTTAAACGCCTGGAGTGGGCTGCGGGGAACTCAGGGGTCCTCTGAAGGCATCTGCTTTTTCTGGGCTCTCCAAAGAGGACCCGTGCTGGGTTAGCCCTGCACTAGGCAGAGCAGCACTGTGTTAATTGGCAGTGCAGCACTGTGTTAATTAGGCAAGCTTTTGTTTTTTTAATGGGTGAAAGGATTTGAGAATGACTCAGCAAAAAGATTTCAAAATCAAATGTCTCTACCTGTTTATTGAACATATTCTTTTTTTTACTCTGCTTCAAGCTCCCTGCCTAGAAGGCTGAGTCCCATGGGCATCTGAGAAGGGCATCTGAGAAGGCCTCGGGTCTGCCAGGACAGTGAGTCCGTTCTGTCCTGCCAGTCCTGCCCTCCTACCTGTATTTAAGTTGGAAACACTTGGTCCTTCTCCAAGAGCAGCTTCTCACTTTTCTTTTTAGAAACATCATACAATCTGGTCAAATTTCCTAACCACAGACCGGCTCTTCCTTTCCAGGTGTGTGTGCATGTTTATTCCTTCAGTTCCTCTCAGCTTCATACTTCCTTCTAGCAGAAGCTGTGTGTTGAGGAGCATTTAAATGTCAAATAAAGAAGTTAAGGCAACAGGAATTTTTTTTTACCGGTCCCTGCTTCAGTGACAGTTAAAGATTAGTTGGAAAAGGCAAGGCGCAGAATTGCCAGTCTCTTGGAAGTTTGGGGGAGAGGTCAAGTCTCACCTATTCTGGAAACCACTTGCAGATGTGGGAAAATCTCTCAATTGCTCACAACAGGGGTTTTGCAGGGATTTCCTTTGCTCTTTTTTTTTTTTTCCCCCTCCCCAGTTTCCCACAGCCTGTGTTTGCTGGGTAGCCCAGCTTCCCCGCTGCCGGCTTTCAGCACCGCTGGAGCCCATGGACAGACCAGCTCCGGGCAGGGACACCAGATCTGCGGCAGAAAATGTGCTTCCTGAGTGTTCCTTCCAACTTCCCTTCCTGCGCCCACGTGAGCCCCAGCGCCAGCCCATCAGCAAGGTCTTAGCGTTTCCTGCTGCTGCAATCTGTAACTTGATTTTGGATTTTTTTCTTTAATTGCAGCTCTGAGGATCTTGGTTCCTGGCAGAACTTTGCTGGTTAGGAGACTTTTAACTCGTCTGCTTCCTCACCTGATTTAGGAGGCTCGGGCACTTTTCTCCCCGCCTGGGTTGCTCTAAGGTTAAACTGCAGCAAAGGAAAGAAACACACACTCGCTGTTTCTTGGGGGTAGGGTGGGGGTAAGAGATTTGCAGCTCAATTGTCACGATCCCCACGCCACCCCCGGACTGGCACGATCCAGGGACACGCACATCATCTATTCACTGGCGTTCGTGGACGCAGACCCGAGCACATTGGCTTTTAAAACAGAAATGGAGTTGTCAGCGCACTGGGTGTGTTTGTTTGCGTAAGGCCATCCAAGGCGGCCGGATCCGGACCCTGATTGTGTGAATAAGAAAGCAGGATGCTAGTGATTGGGTTAGATGCTGCGAAGGGCTTTTTTTTTTTTTTCAAGTTAGGAAGCGGGTAAAAGACAGCGGTGGGGGTGGGGGACACAGTGTCTCCCCAAGTCCGCACACTTCTGCTCTGCTTGCAGTTGGGCGCGCTGCTCGCTTCTGCAGGCGTTCGAAGGACTCGCGGCGCAGAAATGCCGGCCGCCCACCCGCGGGCACGGCCGCCCCTTTCGGTTCGGGGGCGCTGAGGTGCAGAGCAGATTCGCCCTCGGCGGGCGCGCGCCGGGCTACGGGGTCCCTGCAGGCCGAGCTGGAAGGCCGAGCGCCAGGCTGAGGGCGCCCCGAGCCCACCGCGCTTCAGCTGCCCCGCGCCCACCCGCGTCCACCCCTGCCGCCCCGGAGGCGCCTGCATGTCTCCGGACACCTGAACGCCGGTCCCGCTCCGCAGCCAGCCCGCACCGCGGCTCCCCGCGTCGAGGCCGGACGGGTCGGAGATGGGGCCGCAGCCGCTGTCCCCGAGGGTGCTCGTGTGGCTCCTGGCCGCGGGGGTCCTCCTGCCGTGGCAGCCGGGCGCCCGCGCTGGCCTCGAGTCCGACTCGCCTTGGGGCGGCGGCGCGGAGGACGCGGCGGAGACGCTGGAGTACCGGGACCCGTGCAAGGCCGGTAAGGGGCGCTCCAGGCTGCGGCGCGGCCGCAGGACCCCCAGCGGGAGGTGGGCACTCACCTGCTCCCCTCGCCGCGCCCTCCCCTTCCCCCCCGCGCCCCCCGCACCCGCAGCCCAAGGGGCGGCGGCGGCCCGAGCGGTGCAGCTGCGTGCAGTGGGTGCGACGCCAGCCGCGTCCTCAGCCGGCCAACGGCCTGGAGCTCGGGCCTCGCTCGGCCTCCCCGACCAGGCTGAGCAAGTGGAGAACAGCTGCCGCCGCTGCCCAAGTCCTGCCCGCGAAGGACTCCCCGCGCCTGCGGGAGGCACCTCGCGCCTGTTCTGTGCGGCTCCTCGGCAGCCGTTGGAGCCCGCTCACAGAGCGGGGTGCAGGGGCTGCCCCGGACCTTGGCCCCCTCCCCTGCCCCGAGCTCAGGTGCGGGTTCGAGACTGGAAGGGAGGCTGACGCCTGGGAACTTCTCGCGCTCCAGGGGGCTCGTGTTTTTGCATGTTTGATACATACTTATGGAGACCTGTGTGTACACGTGCGCGTGTGTGTGCGAGCAACAAGAGGCCAAGCTGCTGCCCACTCCCACTCGTGCTTGCTCTAAGAACAGCCCCGGGACTTGCAGCTGCGCCCACCTCGCCTCGGAAGCACCCGGGCCTCCCTGCCCCCCAGCGCCGGCTCCCCGCCCGGGACCCCACGCCCCTCCCCGCCCCGCGCCATCTCCGTGCCCTGCCCCCGCCCCGCATCCCGCGACCCTCTCTGCCCCGGCCCCGCACGGCACCCCGCAACCTTTTCTGACCCTCACCAGCACCGCACCCTCACCGCACCCTGCTCCCTCTCCGTGCCCCGCCCCCGTCCCCACCCCGCACCCCGCACCCCTCCCTGCAACGCCGCCGCAGGTCCCAGGTCTGAGCTACGCGTTCAGTGGCCGCGACCACGTGAGTCCAGCGCCCCGGGACGCTCCGCACCGCCCCAAGCGTGGTCAGGTCCTGGCGGCCCCTGGGTTGTGCCTCGGTGACCTCGGAGAGGTTGTTGCAGGTTGTGGCAAACTGACACTGTCCCGGCCCGAGAGGTGTGGCCTCAGCGACGCGCCCCGCGATGCTCCCCCTCTCCAGGCCCTGCGCGGCCGGCCGGGTGGCTTCCTCGGCGTCCCCAGCGTGTTCCTCTAGCCAGTGTGGACGCGGTGGCGCGGACGGAACTCAGGTCTGCCCTCCCCCGCCTCTATCCCTCTTTTCTCCCATCAAAAGTTTTTGGGTCTTCCGCTGTGGTTTCGAGGACAGACACTATTCTGCTGCGGTGTCTAGGCAACCAGAATTCGTTCTTCCTTTTACGTTTTCTCGGAAAACTTTCATGTTTTGGACAATGCACTTTTTGTTTGCGGTAACATAGAGGTGAAATTTTAGTGTCACATTTCTAAAGATTGTCTAGGAAAACATGCGTTTTCATGACTGGTTGTGTGAAAGGTTCATCAGAACAGCAGGGCAGCTGCAGGTATTAGTCCGATTTCAGGAAAAATAAATAGTTTTTTATACAAATTAAAAATGTCTGCCTTTTAGAAATCATTAGCTTTCACTCCGAGAGCATTGTACTATAATAAGCATCAAGAGAATAGTTAATACACTTGTAGAAGCTACGTTGCTTCAGACTTGCTTTGTTAGAAATTGTGTTGCTTCCTTGAAGAATGTTCTGTGAACATATTTTTTTCTATTTAAGAATGTTTTAAAATTTAAAATTGAAGTATTTGCAAAATGTGTATTGAAATATACCGCGAGTAATAATGATTATGTTCCTCAGCAAATAAGCATCTAGGGTAAGAAAAAAATAGCATTTACTTTTTTTGGATACTAGATTATTTTTAACATAGCTGTTGAAGTTAAAATAACAATTTCAAAAGGATGATTAACCTTTTTCTTCACTATCTTTTGGTAGAAGAGGAACATGTGCACACATGCATTTCTGTGTGTATGTGAGCGCATGTGACGAGAGAATTAAGAATGGCTCAAGTGGAACATGAGGAGTGTGCACAAAATATGAGATCGGTTTAAAATGATCTACTGCTCTCTTAATTTAGTGAAATGAAACAGGCTTAATTTGCCATCTTGGCTGAAGTTTGCCTTTCCTTTTGGCTCTGTGTAAAACAAATAAAAGAGTAATAACAGGGAAAAAATAAATAGTTCCCTGAAATCCCAAGTAAAAGGCAATAAAAGGTCACTGAAGTAAGAAAGCTGAAGAAGGGTCTGTGACAGGTAGCTGTGCAAAAGCAGGAGGGGGGACCTGAGCCACGTGGCCCCTTGCATCTGCCCTTTCAAAAGAGCTGAGTCAAGGGCATGGCCTATGAATGAGTCCTTCCTGAATGCCTCTGACAGGGTCTGAACGTTTCTTATATAATGTACGGGGTTGATATCGTAATAACTAACAGCTTTATGGTTTCAAAGCACTTTTGAGTGCATTATTTCAGCTGCTGCTCTTAATAGCCTGTTAATGTGGAATTGCTCTCCCCATAATACAGAGAGGGACAGAAGCTCAGCCCCAACCTGATTCCAAGCCTCGGGCTGGATGTTACTGTTGTGCTCTGTTCTTACCTGGCCTCGTAGAGACCTCCCCTGAAGTACAAATTGAATCAGCCCAGGTTTACCTGGGGCCCAGGTTAAAAGAGGTACAGTTATTTTCATATCAGATACAGTTACTTTCATACCCATAGTGAAATGATCAAGAAAATACTTTCATCTCTTCTAAAACCAGTTAGAACATAAAGTACTTGGGAGCCGAGGTCCTACCTGGTTTAACATTTACCACAAGGATGGGTTGCCACTATTAGGTATCTGTCTAGTTGTTTTCAACATCTTCTCAATATTTGTAAATCATTGTTACTGATATTCAGCCCCCAGGTACAAACTTCTGTGCTAAACAAGTTCAAATGCATATTATCCCAAGGACAAACATTCTCAATTTTAACTTGCTAAAACTGGTGCTATCTTTACTGTGTTTGTGAAATAGAATACAATTTGAATACTTATCAGATCTGACTTCAAACTTAGTGAAACTACAGGGCATAAAAGAGGCCTTGTGTTAATTTAGCCCAAGCCTCTGCCTTTTTGATTCAGAAAGATATTTTTGGTATAAGTGAAAATATGTAAGTTGGTGCAGTGCAGCTTCAGATGTATTTATATGGGCAATTCCATATAAATAGTTTATCTCTAGAAGTAAATATACACAAAGAGGCAGATAATTCCAAGGATGATCTGGGGGCCCTTCCGTAGTCAGAAGGGTCCCCAGGGCCGTGGGGAAGCTGAAGATGCAGGATCCCACTGCAGGACAGGCTGAGTGGTCCTGACTCGTTCTTGGACTGAATCCATGAGTGTTAATCTGAGTATTAATAGCTGTGAAAAGCCTGGGCAAATTCAGCATGCAAACTAATCTCCCAGCAGATGTGTCTAGAGATTGCCTGGAAAAGCAGAGACCTGATAAATGAACTGACTGTATGAGTCCGTTTTTATTTTCCTCCCTTCCTCTCTCTCCCTCTATTCTCTTCTTCCCTTCTCCTCCTTCTTTTTTGTTTTGTATTGTTTCATTTGTATTTAAGGGAAAAGCAGGGCAGCATAGGGAATGAAAAATAAATATCTAACAAAGGAGGTGGAGGAAATTAATATTTTGAATGATGGAGAGAGGTTCATAAGACTGATGAGGTAAAATGTTTGTCCGGAGGGTGGTTCTCTCCTAGTATGTGTCCCTCACGCTGAGTCTCCCGAGTAAATGACCCCTTGTCCTAGAAACAGCCAAGTATAACGACAGGTCAGCAACTCGCAAGGTTGCCTCTGCCTTTAAAGCCACAAATGCAAACTGGTTTCAACATAAATAGGGTTCTGGCATTCTAGAGGATTCTTCTCTGTTTCTCTTCACAATCACAGTTCTGGTGTCCTAGGGTGCTAGCTCTCGGGATAATTTTCCTAAGGCTCTAATCTCTAGGTACGATCCTGTCGTTGGTTCTGACTGCAGTGTTGTACCTCCATCTGCCACAGGCAGCCTCCGAGGTACAGTATTTCAGATTTCGATGGTCAACTCCATGTCTGCTTTCTTCTATCAGAATTTACATATCCAGCCATATAACTTTTTTTAAAATAAAATTGTACTGAGATAAATTTACATATGCTGCAATCATCCCAAGTGTACATTCGGTGCTTCACACTATCATCATATAGTTGTACATTCATTGCCACAATTGATTTTTGAACATTTTCATTACACCAAAATAAATAAAAATAAAAAGAACACCCCCAAAATCCCATACCCCTTATCCTCCCCAATGTTTGCTTATTTTTTATCTTGTCTTTATTACTCATCTGTGCATACACTGGATAAAGGCGTATCAGTCACAAGGTTTTCACAATCACATAGTCACACTGTAAAAGTTATGTAGTTATACAGTCTTCTTTAAGAACCAAGGCTACTGGAACACAGTTCAATGGTTTCAGGTATTTCCTTCTAGCTATTCTAATATACTAAGTACTGTATATATTCTTATACTTTATATATATATATAAAGAAGACTTTCTCAATCCCATGATGCTAGGTCCTGGCGAATCCCCAGGGTTTCTGTCCCATGCTGTCAGGGAGGTTCGCACCCCTGGGAGTCGTGTCCTACATAGGGGGAGGGCCGTGAGTTCACCTGCAGAGTTGGCTTGGAGGGAGAGGTCACATCTGAGCAACCACAGAGGTTCTCTGGGGGTGACTTGGCATAATTATAAGTAGACTTAATTTATCCTTTGCAGTAATAAGTTTCATAGGGGCAAGCCCCAAAATTGAAGGCACAGCCTATTGGATTGGCAGTCTCCAATGCTTGTAAGAATATCAGAAATTCCCCAGGTGGGGAAGTTTAAGATTTCCACATTTTCCCACAGTCCCTCAAAGGGACTTTGCTGATACTTTTTAGTTTTCTGCCCAAATTACTCTGATATGTATTGGGCATCACACAGACCTGTACAAATCAATAACATCTCACTTTCTATTCAGTTTCCATGTAGTTATGGTGTTTGAATAAACTGGCCATACAAGTTAAATTAGATAGTGTGCTGCAGAAAATATGAATTTTGCACCAATTTAAAGTTTTAAAACACAGGAAATATCATCCATTATTCTTTAGACTGATTTCCCTTAGTCCTACCAAGAACAGCTTCATTCATATCTCTCTTTGAAGTCTGATCACGTTTTCAGTGTTTTTAGCAGTTCCTGCATGGGGTAATACTGACTTTCATAGCTGCAGAGCTCTAACTCTGAGTCTCAGGTGTCACACAAATACCTGAAATTCCAGGTTATATACAAAGAGCTCAGCATCTCAGAATTCAGAAATCACACAATTCAACAATACAATTCCTGAATATATGTGATGCTGTAAGAGCTCACAATAAGCCTTCCCTTGATAACCCATGCTCTTGAATTCAATTCTCAGAGCTTGCACATTATATTAGTCCATGTTAGTGAGGTGTTATACTATTTGTCATTTCATTTCTGGCTTATCTCACTCAACATAATGTCCTCAGGTTTCATTCATCTAGCTGCATGCCTCACAACTTCATTCCTTCAGGTAGCCTCTCAATATTCCATTGTATGTACACACCATGGTTTATCCTTCCTTCCCTCATCGGGGATGTCCCCTTAGGCCACCTCCATCTGTTCTGAATCATGAACACTGCTGCCACAAACACCAGTGTACAAATGTTCATTCATGTTGTCTGCATTTATTCCTTCCAAGTTGGTTGGCACTCTTTCTAGGCTGCCAAGCCCTCATTTTACAAGAAATGCATTTCATAAGATACTTCTCCTAACCAGTCCTTTTTGTTTTAATGTTTATTTTTTAGGCCTTCTTGAAAATATTTTTTCAACTTCTACCTCTAATGCCAATGCAAAAGTGGACAAAACACAGTATTTACAAGAGTTGGACAAGGCTTTATATTCTGATGCATCCTGCGCAGCATTCACTAGCAGTAATTACTCAGCCCTTGTCTTGAGGGCCTACATGCAATTTTTTTTTCCTAACCCGCAAATGGCAGTTGTTATAATTAGATATAAATAGGATACATTAATTTTTTGAAGTATATTCCATCAGATTAAGTCAATTCTAAAACTCCTTTTGTCTGTTTGTTGTTTACATTTAGTCTCCCAATGTCTTCCCACTTTTTCTTTGAATAGGATAGTGTCCTTTGAAAATTCAAAATCTACCTGGAATTCCTTCTTTTAATTAGTATGTATGGTAATGCATGGCATCCTCTCAGCTCCCGCCCAGATAGGGCCCCACGAAAGCCAACCCGGGCTTAGCGAAACAACTAAAGAATGTGTAGGGGGCTAGTAAAGGGTTTTTGGAAAAGTTAGTGTGAGTTTCACAATGTTACCCTGTCCTCGTGCTGGCTTCCTACTCTACACAAGTCTGACATATGCCATGCATAGTTTCTCCTGGGGAAGCCATGCTGTCGTCCCCCAATGCATTTGCATGAATCCTAATTTTATAAATCTTAGCAACGTTCCCTGATATGAAAACGAGACTCGCTTGCCACTAGTTACCCCAATATTCTTTGCAAACTTTCTCCATCAGTCACGTTCATAATTCCTTGGGCCTCTCAATCAGTAAGGGTCTGAAATAAAGGTTTACTAGGAAGAGGTAACCCCTTAAATTCTTCTAGAGCTCAGGTAGAGAGTAACAGGTGCTGGCAATGCACCATTAGTTTTTCATTTTAGAATATTATCTATTGTTTCTAATAGCATCTTTGATTCATCTGCTTAAATATTTAAAACTAGGATCTTCCCTAAGGTTTTCTACCTATGCTGAGAAAAGATAGAGACAAATAACCCATGAAAATGAAGCATTGTGCATCCTGCTGGGACCCTCTGGTATCTGGAGAGGTGGGCAGGGGGAGGCTTTGCTGACCCTCCAGCCTGCGGAGCTCAGAGCTAGCCTGGGCTAACCCAGGGCTCAATCCCTGGCGAGATTCATGCAGAGGTGAGGGTTCCTCTGTAGGAGAGTTGTGAGGCCTCTTACAGTGTTTTGTCTTTCCAAGATCTGGAATCAATCATGGATGTATCCTCCTAAGTCAACCCCAGATGCAGCAGGATGATTTAGCAATATGGCTTCAGTGGTTGATTTTTATGTTTTTTATTTTAATCTTTTGTGGTCTTAAAGCCAAGGAACAAATTATATAGAATCTGTTCTTTCCCAGAAAGCCAGAGAGGAGACTCCCTTGTGCGTTTATTTAGCTCTTGCTGTTGTCAGCTTTGGAGATGGGACATTGACTGTTAGGTTTTGAGATGTGAAGGGCGTCTCCTCAGCTGCTTGCAGGCTCTGTGCACTGCTCCTGTCAAGATGATGTCAGGAGCTCATCCATATATTTGCATTAAGAAGTATTGCAAATTAGGTGCTAATGGAAATCCAGGAAGTAAATGAAGGAGGTGTTTGCTCTCCTCAGCTCTTCTCTTGCTATTTAAGTTCGTAGTTTAACCTAAAAAATAAAATCTTCTAACAATTATATATATATTTTAAAATTAATGAAATTTCCTTAAATGATAATAGTTCTAAAAGCTCAAAACTGTACATCATGTGGGTGAGAATTTGCCTCCAGAAATATTATTCTCCCCCAATCTGATTTTATAGATTATAATGCTACTCAAAGCATTCAATTCGATTATTTCCCAAATTTCACCAAGTTTTTTTTAATATGCTGCCTGATTTACCTATTGGCAGTGTGGTTACTGAGATGGAGACAAAGCGGCATGGTTTATTGTGGAATTTGATGTTTTCTGTGTTATGAAGTTTCTACGGATGCTTAATTAGGGTGATGAGGAGGGCCGAGAGGGAGGAGGGCGGGCGCTTCCTCCTCCCCAGCGTTTCCCTCCCACGGGAAGCCGTCTCTCGTGGCGGTGGACCGTGGGCGCGGCGGGTGGACCCTGGCCTGCTTTCGGACCTCAGCGTCTCCCGAGCCCCTTCTTCGGCGGTGGCGGGCCTGGGGTGCGGGCGGCGCTCTGCAGCCTCGGCCCACTGCGGCGCCCGCTGTTCACTGCCGGCAGCCGGGCTCACCTCTGCCCGGCAGTTGAGGGCTGGTGGTGTTTTGTATTTTGAGCTCAGATGGTGGTGCTTTAAGACAGTTACGTATGCCTCTTTGCATGGAAGTCAAAACCTTTAATACACCTCAAGGAGGAGCACCCAAAACTGGAAAACAGCCGATGGCAAACTTCCACGGTAACGCGTTCTTGTATCCATGCGCCTCATGTGTCCAGGGACAGTCTTCATGACGCATGCCACAATAACGTAGTCTATATCTTACATTAAAATATCGGAGTGTGCTCTCTTCACTGTAACCTGAGCAGGGAGCGTTATTATCACCACTTCGGACACAGGAGGAAGCAGACTCAGGAAGTTAGAGTACTGCTGCTCTTGGCACAGATGGAAGGTGAGACCTGGAGCCCAGGTTGCTGTTTTCTGCTTGCCTTCCTTTGTCACACTCTCTACCCCGGCTGTGCAGCCGATATGAGTGTAGTACAACTGGCAAATGAAATGATGGTGTTTGTGCCTTGGGAATCTACCCCTTGTGATTTTATTCGGTGACAATGCATTTGCCTTCAACATTTAAACACTTTATAAGCCATATAATGTGTTGTCAGATTAAAGCCACCACTTGCCAATTGCAGGCACTACTTTGTGTCAAGAAATTGTTCTCTGTGTGGAGAGTTATAAATGAAATGCCCCAGTGGTGTGGGAAGCAAATGGAAATGCGTGCGACTAATTGTCATAGGGTTAGAGGAACATTTGAGTGGCTAAGTCGTGCCAGGGAGACACTCCTGTCTTTGCCCCTTTCCATGTTCATTAAGGCAAGGTTTGAATTAGGTCTGAGAAGAATTCAATCATTTTCATCCATTCCTGGCACCAGTTCTGACATTTGGGGTGGTACTTGTTAAGTTGTTTCACTCTCTAGATTTTCTGAGTATTCACTGAATTTGCGATTACGAGCCCATAAAAAGTGTGAAGAACGTCCTTTCAAATGCAGGCGATTGAAGAAAGTGGTTTATAGTGTACATCATGTGTATAAATGAAGTGCAAATGTCTTTAAGAAAACAAATATGCTGTGTGATTTTACTTAAATTACTTCATCCTTTTCAATCCCAACTTGTCTGGAAGTGCTAAGATCAAATTGCTTAAAAACTTTTAGTCATAATAAGGGCCAAATAAAATTCTTGGAACTTCAGTCTGCTTTCCTAAAAATTGCAAGTCAGGGACATTTGAAATGTTTATTACAGGTAATATTTACTATATTACAAATTCTTTAATGGAAACATATTACTTTTAGCAAATTTCATGTTTTCTAAGGACAAAAGCTGCAGCTGGTACTTCTCCTATAAACGTGACTACAGACAAAATTTGTGAACAGTTTCCCTTCCCTGCCTCCTTCTTTTCCAAACCTAAGAACAAGGAGAGCGTTTTCTTTGTGTTTTGTGGGTTCCAGGAGAAGAAGCGCTTATCTGAACTGGGTGGAGTGTGGCCAGAGGCAGTTTCCAGGGCCAGGGCCACTGGATGTGCCATTTGGAATGGGTGAAGGTGCGAAGATGTGCTTGGGGGCCTGGACTGGTGAGCAGCTGGGAGAGCTCGTGACTGGAAATAAGGACAGGAACTGACTATAGGATATGCACCCAGGGTCCTAGGATAGAAGTATTTGTAAAAGGAATGGACCTGGAGCATATGTAATGGAACTTATGGGGGAACTGGGCTTCATACACAAAACTGCATGCGTCATAAGCAAGTATTTGATAATACATCTTATTTTTATGTTGAATGGTGTATTGGTTTGTTAAAGCCAGTGCCAGATTCAGAATTTGAATCCAGTACTGTAGACTCACAGGCTTACATGGTGGATGTTTTTTTCCCCCAGTATAGCTGTATTTTTGCAACTTGGCATTGACTTCAAAGTTACTTTTTAAGGTGTTAGGGAGGTGGAGCAGTGTATCTATGAAACACTCGGGCTTTGGGATAAGAGGAAGTTGGGAGCTGACCTGAACCCACCACATAATAGCCATGCGTGGCTTTGGGCAAGTTCTTTAGCCCCCTTAGTGTTCAGTTTCCTGATGTATATTATGATTCTCATGGGGTTATTACAGAATTTAAATGAATGTTAAATGTGCATTACTTTGTAGTATAGTAAACCCTTGATTTTTATTCATAATAGTATATATATAAAGGAAGTAATGGATTTGTTTTTTACTGGCAACTAAATTGAAGGAAAATGATCATTTAAGGGATGAAAACCATTTTTTCTTGCAATATATAAAACAGTACATCCATATCTAAAGCGCTCTCAACCTTGCAACTGAGAAGATAAGTTCTCCTTATATAATACTGTGTTTTGAAGGATATCAGAGGTAATCAATATCAATGTCATCTATGCGTTGGTCTCTTGGGTATTTGCTCATATTACTAACATACTCCAAAATATGATGGCAGTTGTCAATTCACATTGATTAATGTGTGATTCGAATATGGGCTATAATTCTTTCCATAATTTCTAGTTCAGATTTTAAGGCTACCTGGATTAACTTGAAGTGTTTACAAACTCAGAAACGCACGTTTAGATAGAGCTAAATATGAGCACATGGCTATAAGCTACGAATATTGATCAACTCATTAAACATGTATTGAACACCTACTAGGAACCAGGCAGGGATTTATTCTTGGAGTGACACAAGTAAGAAGTAAGATACAATGCCTTACCTGGTGGAGTCTTCACCGTTTTCAGGTAGATGCTAATTCATGCATGAACAGTAGTCTGTAAACTAACCGCATAATTAGATGCTAAAGTTATTCTAATTTAGGACTTGGAAATGGATACTGTCATGCATTGTGATCATCAGGGTGTGTCATTTCAAATTGTTCCTGGACTTTTCTTTACTCAAAACATATGAAAAAATAAAATCTTTGGGGACCGTAACAGCTTTTAAGTAAGTACTTTGCGGACTTTGTTACTTGGCAGTAGAAGGAATTGAAAGTAATAATAATTATTTATGCAGTTATTTGGAATTAGTCTGTTTTAGCAATCATGATTTCAATTTATTTTTCTCAAACCACTTGATTATAAAATGTCAACTTATTTTTCTTATTTTCTATATTGTCTGTTTAAACTTGTTTTTTCCACATGTAACCTTATCCTTAACATGTAAAGTTGCATGGTTCAAGATCAGAAACAAAAACAAAGGATACAATCAATGATATGAATAGTTATTCTTTTTTTTCACTCTCACAATTCTATTGTTTTGAGAAGAAACTCTGAGTTTTGCTTTCCTTAGATAATTATACTGGGTAATGGTGGAGTAAGTGGAAAGTGGACTGGACTTGTAGTTGAGAAATGTGAATCCCATACCAGCTCTGCCACTGTATTTGTGGGGAGCCCGAGGCCACCCCTTGCTGTCCCGTGACCTCAGTGTGTCCACGTTGTAAATCTCCAGGCTGTCCGGTGACTCTCCTGTCGAGGAGAGGGAAGGTGCCTGCACCTCGCCCTGGCACTCCTGGGAGCCCCCAGGTTTCTCAAGGCCCAGCTGAATCCCAGCAGCCCCGGGCTGCAGCTGCATCAGCCCCTGAGGCTCCAGGGCTATAACTTGCCCAAGTCAGCCTTCAACAGAATTCGTGCACAGTTTCTCATCCTTCTTTCTCCATCTCAGTTCATCAGTAAGAAGTCTGCCTGGAGAGTCCTAAGGTGTGTGGCATATGCTGCGTGGAACATGCTGCTGCTGCGATGCCGTCGGAATCGAACGTGGCTCCGGCGGGTTTGTTTCAAGGATCGATGACTTGTGTGTTGTGTCAGTGGATGGACAGAGGCCTTTCAGGTCTGAGGTCAGCGTTCGCAATGAGACTATTTCGCCAGTGCCCAGGGAATGGCAGGTCTGGGCCACCCGGCCTGCGTCTCTGCTTTGCTCTCTCAGCCTCAACCTCCAGTCCTCCACCTGGCACCCTGCGGTGACCTCAGCCCTCCTTGTTCTGCCCTGAGAGCTCCCTCTCTAAGGACACTGCTCGGTACTTACAGCTGAGGCTTCATCTCCAAGGCGGTAGCTGGTCACCGCCTCTCCTGCCCATCAGGCCTGCGTGTGCCCCTTGGAGCCTCCGGACAGGCCGCTGTGCCGGCTTTTTCCACTGCACGGCCGCTCACAGTCTCCACGGCACCACGGACCACGCCCTGTACTTCAAAACCGCCTCTTTCGTTAGGCGTTTTATTTGTGAATGACTTAAAGAATGTTTGATCCAAGTGGAATTATTCTGTTTCTTAATGTGGGAACACTCGCTGTCCATCTAGTCAGACCTGTGGCATTGCAGCATCGCTGTTAAGAGGCACAAAAAGAAAAAAAAGGGAGCGTACGCCACCAGGTAAAAGGTTGGCTGAAACGTGACAGCCTTACCATCGAGAGTGGGATGGGTGGGCACAAGTGGAGCGCGTGGCTGCCCAGGGGCACGGCTGGGCCCAGATCAGGGACAGCGGCCACCCAGCACCTCCTGCCCATGGGGAGCCAGTGTGGCCGGAGGGGGCGTCTCCACTCCCCAGGGATCCAGCCCTGCAGTGGAGAGCCCTCCACGAAACGCTCGCTCGAGCTACTGCTCCCCAGGCTGAGGGCGGGGGCCCCCGCGGCTGGCCACAGGGAGAGCACGGGCATGTCGGCCAGTCCCGGGAGATGTACCCGGGTACCTGGGCCTAGACGCCTGGCCATGGTGAGCAAATGAGACAAACAAAGAAAAAAACAGTTTTCAATAAACGTGCTTCATACCCCATGTTTAGTAAAAGCACACAAAACCGTGCACATGTGTTTATATATATTTCCATGTGAAAGATGGACAAGGAAAAAGAAAAATATGGAGATGTGCATGTCAGGCGCTTCATATATATTAAATGAGAGAATGGAATTAAAGTAGGGTATGGGAAATATGTAATTTTTTTCTTTCATATAATTTTAGATTATTTTACTTATAAGAACAAGAAAAAATACTTTGTAATTTTTCCAAGTCTTGTAATATTTAAGAGAGAAAGCAATTATGACATAGCTATATGGGAACATAAAATATTTTTGTAATATAAAAGAAAGGCATAGTATATTAATTTGAAGTGTGCATTTAGTAAAACTATAAAATGAGATATACCTGTGGATAAAGACTCGAATGAACTTCAGTGATTTTTTAGAGTCCTACAAGTATGCATATTTTCCCCTTTTTATATTGTTTGCAACACTAATGATAATTCTATTATGCAGCATATATAAAGTATAGATGTATGTGAACAAAATAAACATGAAAAAACACAAAAGTAAAGGTGTTAGAATGGTCAGATTTTGAATGCATTTTTTCAATTATCTGAAACTTTATGTATTATTAGACCATCTTTATATTAAAAAATAACTCAAAACAGGTAACAGGTTCCCATGGAATCCTGCAAATATGACCCATAATAGGGAGAAAAATCAACCAATCTTTGAAATGACACAGATGTAGAATTACTGGACAAGAACACTGAAATTGGTACATAACATTATTTAATATATTCAAGAAGCTAGAAGAATTATGGACCACGGTGTGTGGAAACATGAAGGACATAAAAACAACACAAACTGAACTTCTAGAGATGAAATTTCCAATGCCTGAGCTGAAAAGTACACCGGATGGAATTACCAGCAGATTACACATGCAGAAGTTAAGATCGATGAGCTGGAAAACATGATAGTAGAAAATATCAAAAAAAGGAACACAGAAAAAAAGACTTTTTAAAAAATGAGCAGAGCATCAGTGAACTGGAACCCAGGGCTCCAAACTGAAGTAATTCGGCTGGGAGAAGTCGGGGTGGGGGGGGGGGGAGTAGAAGGGAGAGAAAAATATTTGAGGAAATAAGGCCTGAAAAGTTTCTAAATTTGATGAAAATAATAAATGTATAGATCCCCAAATCTCAGCAATATATCTGAAGAAATCAAATTTCTAAAATCCAGTGATAAGGAGGAAATATTAAAGCCAGAGAAAAAGGCAATTACGAGGCATGGAGAGGAGGAGCAGATGTAGGAACAGAGATTCGAAGCCAGCAGGTCCCTCAGCGGGTGCAGTGGAGGGTAGAAGATGTGCAGAGACATCTTAAAAATACTGAAAAAAAATACTTAGCTTTCTTTACCCTGGGAAGCCATCATTAATAAACAGAAGTGAAATAAATAGGTTCCCATGGCCTACAAAAGCTGGAGGAATTCATCGCTCTGCCCTGAGGAAATGTTAAAGGCCTACCTCGCCAGTGACCAGTGACACGAGATGAGAACACGTGTCTACGCGCGGCCTCGGAACTGCTTACTGCTCTGTAAGCGGAATCCTCTCTTATTGTCAAATTTCTTTAAATGCTAATTCAATATTTAAAGCCAAAAAGAAGAATGTTTTTATGGTTTATAAACTACGTGGAAGCACAATGCACAAGCACAAAACTGAGGGGCGAAATGGCAGTGAACTGCTGCAAGCTTCCGATGACATGACGTGATTCCAGCTGAAGGAAGGTTCTGATGTGTTCAAGGTTGAAGTTTCTGGTATGTTGAAATTCTAAAGCAAACACTAAAATAATGCGATAAAGAGTTAGAGCTAAGAAACAATAGAGGAGACAACATGGAATTATAAAGACAAACTCAACCCAAAACAACACTTGCGTGAAGGGAAAATGAACCAAGTATGTTCTCTCACCACAACGGCATCACAAATCATGACACGGATACCTCTGGAAAATCCACAAATATCTGGAACCTAAATAATGCACTTCTAAAAATCCCTGGGCCAAATGAGAAATAAAAAACCAAACTAAAAAAATCGTTTGAGCTGAAGAAAAATGAAAACGAAATGTCCCCATGTGTGTGGGCTGCCGGGGCAGACACAGGGGAGCTGTAGCCTGAAGTCCTGTCCCATGAAAGAGGGAAGGCCTCAACTCCGCAACTTCAGCATCCGTGTTAAGAAACTAGAAATGGAAAAGAAACTTAAATCAAGAATATTTGGGAGAAATGAAATAATACACTCAGAGCATGAATTAAAGAACTTGAAAACGCAAAAACATTAGAAAATCCAGATTCTTTGAGAACATCAATAAATTTGATAAATCTCTATACAAATAAAAAAAGATAAAAGACACAAATTACCAATACTATGAATGAAAAGGATAAAGTTTCCACAGACACTTTAAGGTCAATAAATGGATATTATGAACCACTTTGTGCAATAGATTTGACAGCTTTGATCACATTTAGAAATTCCTTGAAAGACAGAAACTAACAAACCTCACTGAAGAAGCAGATGCTCCCCTACCTGTTGTGGAGACTGAAGTTTTAGTTAAAAACCTTCCCACGAAAATATTCAAGCCCAAGATGGCTTCACTGGTCATTTTTTAAAAGAAGAGATTATATCAAGTCTACAGAAATTCTTCCAGGAAATTGAAGATGAGAAGATACTTCCTTGTTTTATGTGGTCACCAATCCTCTTTGACACCAGAACCAGATACTAAGAAAAGTCGAATCCAAAGATGGATGAAAATGCTCATGTATCTCACCCAGCGCATTTTTTTCTGGACTGCAAGACTGGGTTAGCAGAGAAGTGTATAAAACCAGCCAAAGCATTGTACTCGCTTTCATCAGTGGTCACAAGGGCCAAGTGTCAGTAACTGGTAGGCATAAGGGCGTGGGATTTTATTTTTCAGAGAAATTGGGATGTTCTCATGCTGATGGTGGTGGTGAATGCACAGCTGTCCAATATACCAAGAGCCACCGGTTTTATGCTTGGTTGTATGCTGTATGTATAAAACTGGGTTTTTTAAAAAGCAATACTTTTTAAAAGCAATACTTTTAAAAAGCAATACTTTTTAAAAAGCATTTCTTTAAAAAGTATTATCTGCATTTCTTTCTATCTGTATGGGTTTTAAATTTTAAAAAAAATAACCAACTCTTGTTCCTTTCCCCTGCAAAATAACAAAGAACACTAGTTAATTCTGTATGGTATATGTCTATTGGTAAATGAGTTGAGGGCATATGCCTCGTGGCTTTTGAAAATTTAATTTTGTTTTTAATGCTACTCATGTCAGATATTAGTTAATTACAAACCATAAGGCAATATATCACAGACACAATTAAATTAGATTAAAATGTACAATTTCTGGAAATTAGATGATAATATACCCTGTAATGGTATCAACTAATATCATAAATAAACACTTCTTATCTTAAAAAAAACAGTGTAATTACTAAACACACATAACACACATAGTGTATGTATAATTATATTTAATTATGTATGTATTATATCATATGTAACATACATGTTGTATATATTTAATTTCTATAATATTTATAGGATTATGCTTTTTTCCTTGGATTTAAGCACCTTAATTTAAGACACCTACAATAGTATCTTAAATTAAATAGACCACTGAATAACCCAAATTGAAGGGCGTTTCATAAAATACTTGACAAGTATTCCTCAAGAAGTTTGACCAAACCAAGTTTTGGTAGGGCACCGGAATACCTTACAGTGCTGGTGGGGGTATAAAGTAGTACAACCACTCTGGAAAACTATTCAGCAGTTCCTTTAAAATCTGATCATAAACCCACCATGATATCCTGCCATTTCATTCTTGCGTGTTGCCCAAGAAAATGAAAGTATATGTCTGTTCTAGTTTGCTAACTGCCAGAATGCAATACGACAGAAATAGAATGGTTTTTAAAATTCCCTTTTAAAAAGGGGGAATTTAATGAGTTGCTAGTTTACAGTTCTAAGGCTGAGAAAATGTCCAAATTAAAACAAGTCTATAGAAATGTCCAATTACAGGCGTCCAGGGAAAGATACCTTGGTTCAAGAAGGCTGATGAAGTTCAGGGTTCCTCTCTCATCTGGAAGGGCATATGGTGAACACAGTCACAGTTTCTTTCTCATCTGGAAAGGTACATGGTGAACACGGTCAGGGTTCCTCTCTCATCTGGAAGGGCCCATGGCGAGCACAGTGTCATCTGCTAGCTTCTTCTCCTGGCTTCCTGTGTCATGATCTCCCTGGGAGGCATGTTCTTTCTTCATCTCCAAAGGTCGCTGGCTGGTGGACTCTGCTTCTCATGGCTATGTCATTCTCCTCTGCTCTCTCTGAATCTCTCTTTCTCCAAAATGTTTCCTCTTTTATAGGACTCCAGAAACTAATCAAGACCCACCTAAATGGGTGGAGACATGTCGTCACCTAATCCATCTTAACAACCACTCTTGACTAAATCACGTCTCCAGGGAGATGATCTAGTTACAGTTTCAAGCATACAATGCTGAATAAGGATTAGAAAAAAAGGCTGCCTTTACAAAACGGAATTAGGAGTAAAACTTGGCTTTTCTAGGGGACACACATCCTTTCAAAGCAGCACAACGTTCCTGTACAACTTTTAAATGAATGTTAAACACACCCCTAACCCGAACTTGAAACCACCCAAATGCCCATCAATAGGTGAATGGAAAACCAAATTGTGGGATAGATGTGCAGTTAGAATGCTACTCAAGAATAAAAAGAAGTGACAATTAGCACAAGGAATTCCATGGAGGAATCTAAGAATAGTTGTGCTGAGTGAACAGAGATGGAATTCTAAGGATCAGCAGGTGCCTGGGGGACAGCGCAGGGAGACCAGGGAGGGACTGCAGATGTGCATGCGGACATGGGTGCCTGGGGGGCAGCGCAGGGACACGAGGGAGGGACTGCAGATGTGCATGCGGACACGGGTGCCTGGGAGACAGTGCAGGGACACGAGGGAGGGACTGCAGATGTGCATGAGGATCAGCAGGTGCCTGGGGGACAGCGCAGGGACACGAGGGAGGGACTGCAGATGTGCATGCGGACATGGGTGCCTGGGGGGCAGCACAGGGACACGAGGGAGGGACTGCAGATGTGCATGAGGATCAGCAGGTGCCTGGGGGACAGCGCAGGGACACGAGGGAGGGACTGCAGATGTGCATGCGGACACGGGTGCCTGGGAGACAGTGCAGGGACACGAGGGAGGGACTGCAGATGTGCATGAGGATCAGCAGGTGCCTGGGGGACAGCGCAGGGACACGAGGGAGGGACTGCAGATGTGCATGCGGACATGGGTGCCTGGGGGGCAGCACAGGGACACGAGGGAGGGACTGCAGATGTGCATGAGGATCAGCAGGTGCCTGGGGGGACAGTGCAGGGACACGAGGGAGGGACTGCAGATGTGCATGCGGACATGGGTGCCTGGGGGGCAGCACAGGGACACGAGGGAGGGACTGCAGATGTGCATGCGGACACGGGTGCCTGGGAGACAGTGCAGGGACACGAGGGAGGGACTAGATGTGCATGAGGATCAGCAGGTGCCTGGGAGACAGTGCAGGGACATGAGGGAGGGACTGCAGATGTGCATGGGGACACGGTGCCTGGGGGGACAGCTCAGGGAGACGAGGGAAGGACTAGATGTGCATGAGGAAATTTTGCTGGTGACAAGAATGTTCCGCATCTTGAGTTTGGCAGCGGTTTTATGGACCTAGACAGAACTAATCCAATTGTACACTTTGAATAGGGTGGTTTATTGAATGTCGATCTGGCCTCTGTAATGCTTTTAAAATTATAATTCATGTGATGTTGGATTTTAAATGAATGAAAATGTAAATATTTCTGGTCTTCAGGTTAAGCATGTTCACATTTAACGTCCCTTCTGGCTTGCCTTGAAGGGCGCATCGCAGGAAGAATTTGCTGTGCTGCTCTCCCTGCGCTGCCTTCTCCTGCAGCTGTGACTTCCTGGGCTGCATTTAGGTTGCCGCCTTCTCCCCCTTTCTTTCCTCCCCACTGGCTGGCATATGCTGCATGGACTCCCTCCCTCCTGGGTTTTACACACACGCACCCCTACTTTTATAGAGGTGACATCGGGTAGGGGACACAGAGGCACAGAGAGGTTAAGCATTTGCCCGAAGCCTCAGAGCTGAGAATAGTGGGGCCAGAACCGAGCAAAGAGGACTTGACTCCGGGGTCTGAACCTTCCATGGCGTAATGCGCTGCTGCTCCGGTTGAGTACATTAAGAAATGCAGAATCTTTATAGAAATCCAGCACAAGAAATAGATGATACTTTTGTAGTGGCAGCCAGCTAATTTAGATGGAAAGCAAGGAATTGTTTAAATTTCAAGAAAGAAGAAAATTTTAATTGGTTTTAGATTAATTATTTCAGTTTCCTTAGGCTTATACATTAAAGAATAATTGTGACTAGTCAAATTATTATTTTTTATTGCGTTGTATTCATTGTTAGCAAATTGCCTTTTTGAATTAGGCCAATATCTCAGTATGGTAATTTTTTGGGAATGGTTGAATATGGAAATTGGCTCCTTTTTCACCTTCTCTATTTCGTCTGCTTTGATGTTGCTCATTGTCATATTCATGGAACTGTTCCACCAAGGAATAAAAATCATTTCCAAAAATTTCAGTTTCATAACTTTGAGTTTCCCTTAAACCTGTTTTATATTTTCTGTATCTTTGTAGTTAGAGAAATCAGTAAGCATTTGTTTCACTGAGTTTGCAACTGGATCATGCAAAACAAAATAAGCTCAAGAAATTCTGACAGCTTGCTTATTTTTCTCATAGCTATTTCAGTTTTTTTGACATGCATGTATCAGTGATCTCAAAAAGCGTAAACTTTTGAAGAGGCAATTTGACGACTGTTTCTCCTGTGAGCATTCTACTTGTGACCAAAGTTGCATGAACCAATATCTAAGATTATGCCGTAGGTTGACTTTTATTAAAAGGCCATAATGCCATAACTTTTTCCATTTTTGGACTCAAATCACAATCTTCTTTCCTTCTTAGGGCCATAATAGACATTTCTTTCAATATGGGAAGCATGAACTATTCTCACTGTGAGATGTTAAAGCAACTCTTATTTATTGCGTCCATATAGCCAAGTGGGTTATAAAAATGTGTATATTTTCTTTTACTAGGCAACTGTGGAATATGTGAGGAATTAGCCAGTGGCTTGCAAAGATTGCCTTGCCCTGAAAAGAAATTATAGTCTGGTCGGGAGTAATAGAATAAATGTACAAATTAAAAATGTGGCATAGGGCAGTGCAAGGCTAGTTCATTGGTAGAATTCTCACCTGCCTTGCAGGAGATCCGGATTCAATTCCGGGCCGATGCACTTCCGAAAAAAAAAAGCATAGCGTAAGGTGAGTTTCACATAAGACACTTTATAAACTTGTGCTAACTTAACCAGTATTACAATATTTAAGTATCTGTTCAGCCTTTCCAGCAAACAATGCTGTAGGGCTTGGAAAAGAAGAGATAACCCTTCACTAGTTCACCTTGCGAGTGTCTCACTAGGGAGGGTGAGTGGGCTTTGAGTAAATTGGAAAGATTAGATTATAGTGAATACCAGATATTTCCCTAGCATTGGGTATTTTCAAAGCACCTTGACATGTCTAAACTGGTTTTACAACAGCAAAGTGTTTTGCTGTCTTCTCAAGTCCCATCTCCAGCCTAGTGTCCAAAACTAGCACACGCAGCGTTGTTACCCTGTTTTAAAAGTGGCTGGTGGCTTAGAAGAGTTACATGGTTTGCTGCACTGGTAAGGCAGCTGTTCCTCATATCTGGCCCGCCAACTCTCATCCCTGAACCACCCCTTCCAGTAAAAGGTGGACAGCGAAAAGTTGTCCGTCTGCCTGAAACAAACGTAAAGGAGGTTGGCAATTGCCTGGGCACAGGGGATGAATGGAGTCCCGAGTGTCTGAGGATGGCTTTGGGGTGGGGGCCAGGGTGGACGCGGGATGGCCCAGAGTAGGCCGTCGCCACAGCCAAGCCAGGTGTGATGGGGCCCAGACAAGCTGTGAGGAGCATTCAGACCCCGGGTACGTTTTGAAGGCAGAGCCAACTGGACAAGAGAAAGGGTCAAGAGTGGTTCTAAAGTTAAAAACATGATCAACTGGGGTAAAATGATAGTTAATGAGGTGGGGAAACCTGACAAATGAGAAGGTTGGAAGTTGAGTTTAGACAGGCGGAGGTGAGATGCCAATTAGACATCTAAATGGTGAGGCCAAGTGCATGGTTGGGGCCCGAGTATGGAGTTCACGGGAAGAGTCTCGGCTGGAGAGAGGACCTTCGAGGACATCAGGATGCTTACGCCATCTCTGTGTGAGACTGGGTGAGGTGGCCAGGGCAATGGTTATGGATAAAGAAGAGAAGCGGTCCGGGAACTCAGCCCTGGAGAACGCCAGTGTTTTGGATTCCTGAGAGGAGGAGAAACCAGTTGGGAGCTATTTGATATTAAAGCAACTGCTTCAGAATAAGCTGAAATGAGGTAGCTGAGTGTGAGAAAAACTCTTAAAGCCTTGTTGGATCATAGGTTAAAAGCAGCCTAGAGAGGTTTTTCCTAGACCTGCTGCAGACCGACAGTGTGTGAGACGTGAGTTGTGCAAGAAAAGTTCATCATAAAATGCAATGGCGAGTAAACCTTTTTTAAAATTTGGATTAAACAGTATCAGTTTAGTTCCAACATGAACAGATTGATAACTACGTAAAAGGGAATCATCATTCTAATTTCTTAACATGAGGAAACAGACTAGAGAAGCTGAGTGAGCTGCTGCTCATGGTTTTATAGAGGTATCGGGCTTCTTGCTTGTTTCTGTTGTTGTTAATGTTTAATTCTTTTGCAATATTTTCTGTATTCCCTGCTGTCAAAGTTCTTGTTACATTTTTAGCGTGGTATGTTTTACAAGCAGGAACCAATTGCAGACTGAAATAATGGAGAGAAAATCAAATGATGTTAAGGAAAACAAAAATATTTAGAACACAGCGACGTGAGGTGAAGAATCCCGGCGCGATGAAAGGAGCACTGAACGGAGAATCCGAGAACCGGCTGTTTAATGTTCCGAAAGCCTTGGAATCGATTTCTCAGGATGTGCTGTGTTGCTGGAAGCACGGTTCTCCCCTGGGAAAGGACACAGAAGCGCGTTAGAAAGCTCTGGAAGGACGCTTGCACCCAGAGTCACTTCTGGGCGGCAGTGCGGGTTTGGAGGGACAAGAGAGGGGTTCTGCTTTCCTCTTCTGTCTTGTTCGGTTTGTTTATAATGAGCGTGTGTTACTTTCTTCGGTTTCATTAAAAAATAAAACTGGGAAAGATTCAATCAACAATGTCCATGCATTAGTAGGGTGATGCGGTTCACATCTACTGGATCTCTGAGTATTAATTTCTCTTTATGTAAAATTTGGAAGTTTGGTCAGAGCCCCTAAAGTCCATCCCAAGTTTGTGACCCTGGGTTGAGCTGCCGATTCTCTGTGGGCGCCTATCCTTTCTGCTCTTTGAGGGAGAATCTTTGGAGAACTGTATTCAAGACAGTCCGGACCCCAGAGCGCCCTGTACGCAGCGGTGCTGAAATCGCAGGGGCACGGGTCCTGGGTGTCTCACGCACTCCGGGTCTGCCCCTCCTTCGTGGCCTCCCACCTCTCATTCCAACATGATTGGGTTTGTCTGCCCTTCTGGCCTCCCACTCAGTTTCCGTTACCCATGGGAACAGCTCTCATGGATTTTAGGCTAACAGAAATAGCCAAAGAAATGTTAAAAATTTCACAGCAGTGAAGTTCAGATCAGAGGTGCAGAGTCACCTGGAGATGCACATGGAAGGGCTGGTCCTGCAGGGCAGGTGGGGAGTCCCTGCACAGGGGCTTCTTTGCCTGCAGCAGGAAAAGGTGCGTTTCGCCCTGGTTCTGGTCTGGGTTCTCCACCAGCTGTTGGAAGCTAAGGACTGAGATACCATCCTGTTATGGCACTCAACCAGGAGTTTTATCAATGATGGAATTACGACAAGGATGCATTCCAAACTCTTGAGAAATATGCGTGTGCTTATAGTTGTGTAAGCACATCGTGCTAAATTACTTTTAGAATGATATTCCCCACAGAGGAACTCATTTTACCATATAATGAAAACGAAACTTTTGGATTCAGTCCTTTTCCCTTTTTCCTTATTTAATTAAATATAAAACATTTTAATCATGCATTAGAGTTCACAAGCAAATATTTTTTTTAAATCTTCATCGTGCCAAATAAACTATATTAGTTTCACTTTTATTCCAGTTTCTGAAATAAGAGATTTCAGCCAGTTTTCAATCGATATTTTTCTTATTTGAATAAAAAGTCCAGAACATTGTTTTTTAATACTCCCCCTTAAGTATAGCATGAGTTTATTTAGTGAAAATAAGGTCATTTGTGTTAATTAATATAAGAATCTGTGTTTATAGAGTGTTTTGAAATGCTAGGAACTGTATTATGTGCTAGAGAGAGACGTAATTTATGTCCTCCTGTTGTTGACTATTGTCTATTTTTATTGTGTGAAAACAGCCTTTTCAGAGCTGAGTGACCTTGTCTGACACCCCACATTAGTTTTTCTCACAGACAGTACAGGCAGATTACTTTTGAACTATGGCTTGATTACGAAGAATTGCCTAAAATAAATGAAATGATACAGAATTCGTCTGCCTGAAAAAACTCAGAGCAAATCTGACCCTGCTCAGGTATGAAACACGATAATTCGTGTCCGAAAACAGAATCCCACACTGTGGGGCCTGCATTTTACCCTTGATTTGCAGTCATGTGAAATAACAGCCGTCTCATGGTAGCCACTGTAATTTAGTTTAGAATTATTTATAGCATATGATGGAGAGGTTCTAAAGCTATGAGAAGTCACTGTTAGTTCAAGTCTGAAATTCTCTCATTTGTCACCCTTTCTTAGTTGCATATAGCATGAGCAAGAACGGTTTTAAATCTCCTTGAAGGTGCATCGATTTACTTTACATTCATTAACTTTGTTTTTTTTTACCATTGAAGTATTTTATGCAAGAGCTTATTTACATTTATAACACTAGTCGGTGAGAAACGTGACTTTAAACAGCCCCTTCAGCCCTGTTCGCCTTCATCGCGGCACTGTTACTTACACTTGCACTAACCAGCCGCGTCCCTCTCTCGTTCCTCCATGTGGGAATTCACCCTTGTTAACGAGTCTGCACATGTAAGGCCGCGGCTCCCCCTTCTCTAGCTTCTGAATACTCCCGGGTTCCCTATCTCCTACATTTTGAGAATCCAAGTTTACACCATCTAAGGAGGTTCACGTTAGAGAAATCGTACCGTATCTGTCCATTTCAGTCAGCACTATGCCCTCAAGCTTCAGTCCTGCTGTTGTGTGCTTCAGGACCTCATGTCTTCTTCCCGCTGCACAAGTTTCCATCATAGGCATACACCACACAGGTTTATCCACAATTTATTTAACTGTTATGGGCACTTGGATTGTTTCCATCTTTTGGCGATTGTGAACAATGCTGCTATGAGCATCGGCGTGAAAATGTCTGTTTGCGTCACCGCTTTCAGCTCTTCTGGGTGTTTACCAGTATTGCCAAGTCATAGGGCGACTCAATACTTAGTTTTCTGAGAAACCGCCATCCTGTCCTCCGAGCAGCTGCACCATTATACATGCCCACCCGCAGTGCACAGGTGTCCCAGGTTCTCCTCATCCTCCAGCGTTTGTAGTTTCCTGTTAGTTTAATCGCAGCCATTCTTATAGGTGTGACATGGAATCTTACTCACAGGTGTGAGGTGGTATCTCATAGGTGTGAGATCAATCAGGAGGATCATGTGATTTTTGCCTTTGGAATTTGTGAATGGGTTATATTACATTGATTAATTTTCTTGTGTTGAACCACCCTCGCATGCTGGTGTGAGCCGACTTGGTCGTAGTTTTGATCTGCATTTCCCTTCATAGCTAACGAAAATGAGCATCTCTTCATGTGCTTTTGAGCCATCTGTATTTCCCCTTTGGAAAAATGTCTTTTCACGTGTTTTGCCCATTTTATAATTGGGTTGTTTGTTCTTTCACTCTTAAGTTGTATGATTTCTTTATATACACTGGATTTCAAACATTATCAGATATAGGGCTTCAAAATATTTTCTCCCATTGAGCTGGTTGCCTCTCCATCTTTATCACAAAGTCCTTTGAGGTACAGAAGCATTTCATTTTGAGGAGTCCCCATTTGTCTATTTTGTATTTCATTGGGGTGCTTTATGTGTAAGGTCTAAGAAGCTACCTCTTATTTCTAGGTCTTAAAGATGTTTCCCTATATTTCTATTCTAGGAGTTTTATGGTACTGGCTCTAATATTTAGGTCTCTGATACATTTTGAGTTAATTTTTGCATAGGGTGTGAGGTAGGGGGTCCTCTTTCATTACTTTGGCTATTGATATCCAGTTCTCCCAGCCCAATTTATTGAAAAGACTATTCTGTCCCACTTCAATGGTTTTGGGGGCCTTGTTGAAAATCAACTGGCCACAGATCTGGGGGTCTATTTCCAAACTCTCAACTCAATTCCATTGATCAATATGTCTCTCTTTTTGCCAATGCCACTCTGCTTTAACCACCATGGCTTTATAATAAGCTTTAAAGTCAGGAACTTTAAGCCCTCCAACTTTGTTCTTCTACTTTAGGATGTTTTTGGCTATTCAAGGGCCCTTTACTTTCCAAATCAATTTTTGGAAATCATTAATTTTTCCAAGTCTTCAAATAGGTGGTTGGAATTATGATTGGTCTTTGCGTAAAACTGACATATTAATGAAATTCAACCATCTCACCCATGAGCATGGAATGTCTTTCCACCTATTTAGATCTTTTATTTCTTTTAGCAATATTATGTAGATTTCTGTGTACAGGTCCATTACATCCCTGATTAAGTTCACTCCTAAATACTTTATTTCTTTAGTTGCTATTGTGAATAGAATTTTTATAATTAGCCTCCTCAGTTACTTGTGTATAGAAACATTACTAATTTTTGCACATTAATCTTGTATCTTGGCACTTCGCTGAATTTGTTTACTAGCTCAGGTAGCTTTGTTGTAGATTTCTCAGGTTTTTCCCAGCATCATGCCATCTGCAATCAATAAAAATTTTACTACTTCCCTTCCATTTTAATGCCTTTTATTTCTTTTTCCTGCCTGATTGCTCCAGATAGAACTTCTAAGACAATGTTGAATAATAGTGGTGACAGAGGGCATCCTTGTCTCATTCCCTGTGTCAGGATAAAGACTTCAATCTCTCACCACTGAGTATAATCCTGCTGTGTTTTTTATATATGTCTTTTGTCATATTGAGGAATTTTCTTCAATTCCTACATTTTGATGTGTCCTTATCAGAAAAATATGTTAAATTTTGTCAAATTCTTTTTCATGTCAATCAAGATGATCCTGTGATATTTTCCCTTTCAATTTCTTAATGTGTTATATTACATTGATTAAGTTTCTTGTGTTGAACCATCCTTGCATGCCTGGTATAGATCCCACTTGTTCGTAGTGTGTAATTTTTTTTTAAGTGCTGTTAGATTTAATTTGCTGTTAGATTTAATGCAAATATAGAGAATTTTTGCATCTATATTCATTAAGGATAGTCACCTGTAGTTTCCTTTCTTGTATTACCTTTATCCATGAAGAAGAATGTTAACTTCATAAAATGAGTTACGCAGTGTCCATTTTTCCTGGAATTTTTGGAAGAGTTTGAGCAGGATTGATGTTAATTCCTTTTGAAATGTTTGCCAACACTCCCCTGTTAGGCCATCTGGCCCTAGACTTTTCTTTGTAAGCAGCTTTTTGATGACTGATTGACTCTCTTTATCTGTGATTGGTTTGCTGAGGTCTTCTCTTTCTTCTCGAGTGAGTATAGTATTTTGTGTGTGTGGTAGTTTGCAATGATGTATGACCCCTAGAAAAGCCATGTTTTAATCAAAATCCCATTTTTTAAAGGCAGAATAATCCCTATTCAATACTGTATGTTTGAAACTGCAATTAGATCATCTCCCTGGACATGTGATTTAATCAAGAGTGGTTGTTAATCTAGATTAGGTGATGACATGTCTCCACCCATTTGGGTGGGTCTTGATAAGTTTCTGGAGTCCAATAAAAGAGGAAACAATTTGGAGAATGAAGGAGGTTCAGAGAGAGCAGAGAATGCTGCAGCATCACGAAGCAGAGAGTCCATGAGCCAGTGACCTTTGGAGATGAAGAAGGAACACGCCCCCCAGGGAGCTTCATGAAACCAGAAGTCAGGAGAAGAAGCTAGCAGATGACGCCATTTCCGCCACGTGCCCTTCCAGATGAGAGAGGAACCCTGACCATGTTCACCACGTGCCTTTCCAGATGAGAGAGAAACTCTGATTGTGTTTGCCATGTGCCTTCTCACTTGAGAGAGAAACTCTGAACTTGATCAGCCTTCTTGAACCAAGGTATCTTTCCTTGGATGGATGCCTTTGGTTGGACATTTTTATAGACTTGCTTTAATTGGGACATTTTCTCAGCCTTAGAACTGTAAACTAGTAACTCATTAAATTCCCCTTTTTAAAAGCCATTCTGTTTCTGGTATATTGCATTCTGGCAGCTAGCAAGCTAGAACAGTGTGTTTCTAAGAAATTTTCCATTTCATCCAGGTTGTCTAGATTTGGGTGTATAGTTGTTCATACTATTCTTTTATGATTTTTTTTATTTCTTCAGGATCCATGATAATGACCCCTGTCTCATTTCTGATTTTAATGATTTGTATCGTCTCTCATTTTTTCTTTGTCACCCTAGCTATGTGTCCATTCATTTTATTGATTTTCTCAAAGAACCAGCATTTGGTTGTATTGATTTTCTATATATTTTTTGTTCTCCAGTTCATTTAATTCTGTTTTAATCTTTGCTATTTCTCTTCTATTTGCTTTAGGGTTAACTTGCTGTTCTTTATCTAGTTCCTCCAGGTGAGCAGTTAAGTCTTTGATTTTTGTTCTTTCTTCTTTTTTTTTTAATACAGACATTTAGGGCAATACCTTTCTCCCTCAGCACTGCTTTTGCCACATTCATTAGTTAGGATATGTTGTATTATCATTTTCACTCATCGCTAGATATTTACAGATTTCTCATGCAATTTATTCTTTGACCCACTGATTGTTTAAGAGTGTGTTGCTTAACCTTCATATATTTGTGAAAGTTCTGGTTCTTTGGTGGTTATTGATTTCCAGCTTCATTCCATTGTGGTCAGAGAAAGTACTTTGAATAATTTCAATCTTTTTAAATTTATTAAGACCTGTATCTCAGCATATGATATATTTTGGAAAAAGTTCCATGAGCACTGCAGAAGAATTTACATCCTGGTGTTTTGGCATATATTGATCTGTGTATGTCTTTTAGGTTCTCTATTTCCTTACTGATCCTCTGTCTGGTTCCTCTGCCTATGGAGGAGAATAGTGTATTTAAGTCTCCCACTATTATTGCTGAAAAATCTATTGCTTCTTTCAGTTTTGCCAATGTTTGCCTCATGAACTTGGAGCTCCTTGATTGGGTGCAAACATTTATGATTGTTATTTCTTCTTGGTGAATTGTCCCTTTTATTACTATGTAGTCTCCTTCCTTGTTTCCTGTTTTAGTGTGTTAAGCTGCCAGAGTGAAATAAACCAGAAATGGAATGCCTTTGAAAAAGGGAATTTATGAAGTTGGGAGTTTACAGTTCTAAAGCCATGAGAATGTCCAAATTAAGGCATCAACAAGAGGTTACCTTCATTCAAGAGAGGCTGATGCTGTCTGGAACTCCTCTGTCAGCTGGAAGGCACCTGGCTGGCATCTGCTGGGGTCTTTGGCTTCTGGACATCTTTGTCAGTAGGGAGGGCATGTGGCCATGTCTGCTTTCTCTCCTCATTTCATAAGTCTTCTCTGGGGCGTTTTCCTTCTGCATCTCCAAAGATCTCTGGCTGTGTAGGCCCTTTTGGCACTGTGGGCTCTTTCCAAAATGATTCCCTCTTAAAGGGCTCCAGTAAGCAACCCACCTTGAATGGGTGGAGACACATCTCCATGGAAACCATCTAATCCAAAGTTACAACCCACACTTGAGTGGTCACATCTCTATGGAAGCAATAACAAAGATCCCACCCAGCAATATTGAATGAGGATTAAAGCAAATGGCTTTCTTTGGGTGCACAACAGTTTTAAACCGTACATCCTATGACACCTTTGCATTTAAAATCTATTTTGTCTGATATTAGTATAGCTATTCCTGCTTTCTGTTGGCTACATCTTGCATAGAACATCTTTTCCATCTTTTCACTTTCAATCTATTTTGTATCCTTGGGTCTAATATGAATCTCTTGGAAATAGCATATAGATGAATCATATTTTTAATCCATTCTGCTAATCTGTATTTCTAATTGGGGAGTTTAGTCCATTAACATTCAAAGATTTTACTGTAAAGGTAGTTCTTAAATCTACCATATTATCCTTTGGTTTTTATTCATCAGATCTATTTTTTTCCTGTCTCTCTTATTTATCCTTTCAGTTACCCTTACTAATACTATTCAATTCTGTGCCCTCTTCCAGATCTCTCTCTGCCGTCTTTTTTCTTCAGCCAATAGAATCCCCTTTAGTATTTCTTGTAGGCAGGTCTCTTGTTAACAAATCTTTTCATATTTTGTTTGTGAAAATTTTAATCTTTCCTTCACTTTTGAAGGATAGCTTTGCTGAATAAAGAATTCTTGGGTGGAATTTTTTCCCTTTCAGAGTCTTAAATCTACCATACCACTGCCCTCTTGCCCTGTGGTGCCTGTGGGGTGGTCTGAGCTCAGTCTTATGTGGTTGCCCTTCTGTGTGGTCAGTCACTTCTCTCCTGCTGCTTTTCGGGACTTTCTGATTCTCTTCAGCATTTGGCAGTCTGATCAGCATGTGTCTCGGAGTGGGTCTTTTTGGATTTATCCTATTTGGGGTTCATTGGGCTTCTTTGATTTGCGTATTTATGTCTTTTATAAGGCTTGGGAAGATTTCTGAATTATCTCCTAGCCTTTTATTATTCCCTCCACCTTCTGGAAGACCACTGATTGTTGTATTTGTTTGCTTCATGCTGTCCATCATTTCCCTGAAATCCATTTCAAACTCTTCTATCTTTTTCACCATTCTTTTTTGTATGTGTACATTTAGTTGTCCTGTCCTCTAGTTTACCTATCCTTTCTTCTGCCTCTTCAAATCTGCTGTTGTGTATCTCTAATATATTTTTAATTTGATCTACAGTATCTTTCATTTCAATAAGATATGCTATTTTTCTATTTACTTTTTAAATTCTTCTTTACGCTCTTTTAGATATCTTTATGACTTTAGCCAGCCCATTGAAGTTATTTAGGAGATTTGTATGAACATCTTTGATTAGTTGTTCCAATTTCTGTTTCTCCTCCTGCATGTCTGCATTTTAATTTGGTCATTTGACTGGGTCATATTTCTTGCATCATCGTGTAGTTTGTGATTTTCTGCTGTTGTCACAGCATTTGATTATCTTGATGAGGTTATTTTGCAAGTTGATTTCCCTCGCTCATCTATGATTTTTTAGTTGCCTGAATTTGCATTGAAGGTCTCCTTTTGCACTTGGATTGTCAGTAATTCCCCACAAAACCAAGGCTCAGACCTCACGAGTGGGATGCAACACTACCTGTTGAAAGCTAGGCACAGAGGCAGTTTGCCAGCCTGCATTTCCACATTTTCCCAGCAGAAGGTGCTTTTGACCCCTCCTCTTCCCCTCAGGCCCCCCTCTCCTGGACTGTGCCAGCTGACTGAGCAGGATGGAGACCTGGTGCAAACCCAGCCCAGCCGCAGGTCTCTGTGTCTGCTGAAAGCTGCCAGCCCCAGGGCTGGGGCATGGGCGGGGGCTCATTGGTGGAGAATCCAAGTGGGCACGATGGGTCTGGTGGCCCCCAGGCTCCAGTCTAGAGCAACCTTGGGCTGTGGGGCTGAATCAGGTTCCTCTGCCATAGCCCAGCAATATCTTGGGGTACAGTGTGGCTCGCTGCTTGGTCCCTGTCTCTCTGCCCACGCACACAGTGATGTGAGGAACCCTATCTCCACCCAAACCAGGCTCCCACAGCAGCCTGTCTCAGCAGTTGGTGGTGGGCACTGTGCCCCAGCAGCAACATATTGGTACAGCAAGTCTGCTGGCCTCCAGGCTCTGCATGGGAGCTCCTGGATGTGGAGCTAAGAGGGAAGATCTCAGGCTGGTGCAGAGAGGGAGTGTGGGAGCATGCTGCTCCTTCAGCTTCTGCTGCTCCTTCGGCTCCCGCTGCTCCATTGCTTCCCGCTGCTCCTTCGGCTCCCGCTGCTCCTTCACCTCCCTCTGCCCTTTGTCTCCCACTCTGGCTTGCGCTTTGCAGCCTACCCCAGGAGCAGTCACCAGTGGGTAAACTCACCCTATGTTCTCAATCGCGATTTCTCACTTTTTCATCCTGGTCCTCTGTATAAAGTAGGGCATCCCTCTTTGGTCACTCATACCCTGAAACTGCTGTAATGGTCATTTTCTGTCCTTCCTCTAAATGTCCCACAGTGCAAGGTGAGGTTAACCTATCCTATTTCACTATCCCATTAACTTCATTTGATAGTATTTTCTGTTTGCTTTTTATCTGTTACCATGTAGAAAGTGTTCATAGAATTTGTTTGTCCATTGCTTCCCCAGAGAACAACAGGTTCTCCTAAAAATGCTATTTTTATGCAGCATTGGGAAATTCTTGAACTTATGCATATTGTTTTTCCCAGGTGTTTTTAAATAAACATTGATTTTTTTCATTCTGTGAAATCCAATTTGAACTGCTATTTACATCCATAGAACACTCTGCCTTTAAATTTATCTGAAGATCTGATGCTCAAGCCAGTTCAAAGTTTCTTGAGAGAGAGATTTAATGCTCACCCATTCGCAAGACAGAGAGATATGCCAGGATGAGAAGCTTGGTTATTGACAATGTGTTTATCAAGGACTGTGAACGGACTGAAATTTTACCATACTAGCAAGCTAAAACTTAGCCTGCACCAGTTTCAGAGGTGCTGACAGAAGACATGAGACCCTTGGGTCAGAGTCAAAGTTTTTTGTTACTTGCAGCACAGCAAACAGGATGAACCTCATATTTCGAAGCAGTTCTCCTTGTACTCTGAGCCCCTTTGGGTGACATGGAGCAGCCCACATGGGGGATGTGCAGACAGAGTGTTTGCCTCACCACTGAGGACCCAACTTCAGGGAAGTCTTTTATAATGGGATGTAAGTAAACATGTCCATACTTTGCCCCAGAGAGAGATGTTATACTGGTCAGCAAACTAATCTGCCCTCTGTTCTATCTGTGAGGATGGTTCTCTGTACAAATGTCCTTGAAAGGACAGTCTAGAGCAGAGGACATTAGTACTTCTGGACACAAGATGTGCAGAAATCCCTAGAAAGTCTCCCCAGATCAATAACTTGTGGTTTAAACCATTCCCACAAGAATTTTTTTACCTAGTCTACTAATTTTGGTTTGCTTGAGTTTACTTTGTGATACATCTTTTTTATCATCTTTACCATAGCAATATTAATGATCAGGATTATGACTAAAACATAAACAGCTACAAGTACCCGAGGAGAAGAAGAACAGCTCATCAAGGTTATCTGTCTTTCATAAGAATTTACTACATTGCAAGTGGTATCAGTACTTTTGAAATTCTAGGAAAAGTGGTAAATAATAATAGCTGAACTGGAATTTCCTTTTAAAGAAGATGGTCTGAGAAGAAGAGGAAGAGGAGAAGGAGGAGAGAAGGGGGAAGGAGGAGGAGAAGCTGGGGAGGAGGAGGAGAAAAAGAAGAGGGAGAATTATAGGGGGAGGAGAGACGCAACAGCCCTTCAGGGAGCAGGGGCAAGATTAAGTCTCTTATGCAGTTGGTGTTAAATTTTGGGGTTAGGATTGGACCAGTGAGTGACTTTAGGGAGTATAGATTCCTCTTTCTTTGAAAGATCCTTAATTTCCTGCTGGGAGATGGCTTTCTTGGAGCAGATGTTGTGCTAGCTGCTCATAGGGTTGGATTTCTTGGTGTGGAGCATCATTTAACCATCCCTCCTCTAACTTTACCGACTAGAAACTGAGGCCCAGAGACTCTGGGAGACTTTCCTGAAGTAGGATGAAAAGTCCTTTACATGTTCCCTGTAGGGCATTTGTTTTCTCAAAAGATGCAGCATTGTTAAGGTCAAAATGAGAAAGAAGAAGGGGGAGAGAGAATGAGAGTGAGAGTAAGAGAAAGCGTGAGCCTGAGAGCAAGCTATCTAGAGAGCGAGCCAGAGAGAGAGAGAGAGAGAGAGAGAGAGAGAGAGAGACTGAGGTAGCTCAGCCTCCGCAGGAATTGTCCTCCCTGTGTGTATGGAAATCTCCACTGGCCACCGTTAATGTCATCTCAAGTAAGTACTGTACTTGGGAACTGGCCAGACTGGGAGAAAGTGCATTTCTGTTTGTAACTAGAGCCTAGCTCCAGTATGCAAAAGTATTAGTTGTCATTCGGAATCACTTTGAAAGCCTATCTGAAATGCAAATATAGGGTTGCCTTAAACACAATGAACAAATAATTAAGTCTCAGTGAAACTTTCAGGCACTGAGGGATGAGTCAGAGGAGGTGAGAGTGTCCTACCCACTTCCCTTTGCAGTCTGGGCATTGGCCTTGCAAAGCTGAGCCTGGAGACCAGTGTCAGGGGGATTTCCCAGCTGTCCTTCCAGGAGTCCGGCTCTCAGGACCTCCGAGGCCAGACAGGGGGTCTGACGCGCCGCTTGGCTCCTACTCACTCTAAACAGAACCACCCTGCTTTAGCTGCTTATACCACGGCTTCTGTTAAATAGAAAACAAGTTCAAAACGAAGGGACATAATATTTCCTATCTTAACATAAGTTTTATTATGGTAACGGATAATATGAAATTTCCCATTTTAACCCTTTTAAGTGTCTAATTCAAGTGGCATTAGTTGCATGTATGATGTGCTACCGTCACCACGCTCCGTTACCAGGACTTCTCACCACCTCGAGCGGGAGCTCGGCCCCCGTTAGGCATGGGCTGGGCGCTCGTAGGGCCGCGGCGCGCTCTCCCCTGCTCACCCCTGGTCTGCTGCCTCTGCGGGTTTGCGGAGGTGATAGGAGCAGCAAGCGAATGGGGGTGGACGGATACTGTAATTCTTTCAACCTTGATATGTCCTTGAACATTTTTAAATAAATTACTGGGTTGAAGCTCATCCACGTGGCTGAACGCTCTGGCTCGGTCAGTGGGGCGGTGAGCTCAGGGAGGGCGGGACTGGCCGCTGGAGCAGCCGGGAGACCGGGGCGGTCAGCCGCGGGACCTTCGCGCGGGTCCAGCATAAAGCGGCGCCAACGAGGGAAGAAGGTCTGCTACAGGGTTGCTTCTTTTGCTGTTTACTTTGCATGCCGGTAGCATCAAGGCGATTTCTGTACTTCGGGCAATTTGCTACATCAGCATTTGTGGTGAATGGACAGATTTTGCAGTGTTCCTAGAACAACGTTTCATTGTTTTCCATTCAAATATACATGAACACATCTGGTATTTCTTGATCAGTGAAGTTACAATAGTGAAGGTAACTTCTTTACAATAGGCCCATGAATTTTACATGGGCTTTCCTCCTTTCTTATCTGGAAAAAAAAATAGTGGCATTGCTTCTGGTGTTTAAATGACATAAATCACAATGAACTGCCCCAAAATGATTTTTCCTTGACTCTTGTACACTTCTGGAACATTTAGGGCTTAAGAATCTCTGGAGTACTCTCCTGAGTTGAATTCTGGTTGGAGTATTTCTAGCTGTGAGACCTTGGGAAAATTACTCAAATTCTCTGCGTGTAAATTACTCAGATTCCTTGGGTGTAAAATGAGGATAATAGTATCAAGAGCTCATAGTATTTAATAAATGCCAGTTATTTTAATTAGTGGTAATTCCTTAGAATTTATGGCTTAATGACATTATATTAGATTATATTCATATTTATAAAATTTATATTTATGTTTATATTTCTGTTTTACTTTGAATTTATAGTCGACATGGTATTGCACTTTTGAATATAAGATTTTACATCTTGACTCTTCTTGTAAATAAATCATGCATGTTCTAATTGTTACATGATACCCAACAAAAAGCATGAGTCGTCTACAAGTCACACTATTTGTCAAAAGTGGCCTTATTCATTCCTGTCTATTATCCTTTAAAACACTCTTTGTTTTCTCAGTTCTTAGCATTGATTATAGCTTTCCAATTTTCTCCCTGAAATTTTGACCAAGAGGTTGTAAAATTGTTGAATTGTACAATTCAAAATGTAAGAAATATAGAAGTCCAAAAAAAGTGAGAAACTAAAATTTTAACCATTAAGATATTAGTATACCTTTTTAAAATTGCCAGGTGGAGATGCTCCTTTTTCCCATTGAGTGGTTAAGATTACTGAGGCTAACTGTAGATTTAATGCCAAACTGATGGAAGCATCAGCTAGAAAATTATTGAATAGATATATGCCCTGTCTCTCCAGCACACACACACACATTTAAGATGATAGTATATTATCTGGTTGAAGAGAGGAAATATCAGGGCTGTGTTACTTCAATAGTTGTTTAATACTTTGTTCTTCTATTCAATGAAGTCCTTTTTTTTATAATCTGATATTTCATCATTTCTAAGTTTCAAGATGTGCTTATGGTACAGAATCACAGAATTTGGAGCTTTGGGAGGAAGATTTGAGATCATGCAGAATTATACTTTGTGGGTTTTACACTAGCCCTGGCTGCCCATGAAATTATTTGGCAGAGCTTCTAGAACATGCTGGTGTTTAGGTCCATCTCAAGCCCCTTAAATCAGGACCCTGGGAGCAGGCTGCCCATGATGTCAATTTAGGAGCCATCCCTATGGCTTTTCTACCACATTTACAGACTGAACAGAGAACCACATGTGATTTTCCTGAAGTCACAGAGTCACTTACCTTCAGAATTGAAACAGAATCTAGTTTTCCTTTTAAACCAGGATTTTTCCCGCACTGCTTCCCTTTGCTCCCTTCAGCCTGTGTTCTGTGCTATGAATTTGTGTGGATGTCAAAAACCCTGGCGGTGGACTAATCATGTGCAGTCGAGCCTTATTTTGGAGGATGGTCCTCAGAGGAATCACATATTTACATTTCCTGAGACAACGTGGAGTGAGTGAAGAAGACCTGCACCACCAGAGTGGAGACCTGAGCCACGTGGAGTGGAGACCTGAGCCACGTGGAGTGGAGACCTGAGCCATGAGGAGCAAAGACCTGAGCCACATGGAATGGAGACCTGAGCCACCGGAGTGAAGACCTGAACCACGTGGAACGAGGACCTGAGCTATGTGGAACGAAGACCTGAACCACGTGGAGTGAAGACCTGAGCCACATGGAGTGAAGACCTGAGCCACATGGAATGGAGACCTGAGCCACATGGAGTGGAGACCTGAGCCAAGTGGAGCAAGGACATGAGCCACGTGGAGTAAAGACCTGAGCCACATGGAGTGAAGACCTGTGCCACGTGGAGTGAAGACCTGAGCCATGTGGAGTGAAGACCTGAGCCACATGGAATGGAGACCTGAGCCACGTGGAGTGAAGACCTGAGCCATGTGGAGCAAGGACATGAGCCACGTGGAGTAAAGACCTGAGCCACATGGAGTGAAGACCTCTGCCACGTGGAGTGAAGACCTGAGCCACGTGGAGTGAAGACCTGAGCCACATGGAGTGAAGACCTGAGCCACATGGAATGGAGACCTGAGCCACGTGGAGTGAAAACCTGAGCCAAGTGGAGTGAAAACCTGAGCCAAGTGGAGTGAGTGAAGACCCTGGCATTGCCCCAGTACCACTGAATGGCCAGGCACATGGCTGTAAAGAGCCCTTGTGGCAAGGAGAAAGCACAGGGCAATTGTAGTTGGTGCCTTACTTTAATTTTTATGTACTATGTGTTAATTAAATTACATTCTACTGTGCTCAGTAATGATGGAATACAAGTATATTCGAGTAGTTTTAGCTTAGGGTTAATATTAGGCTTTGTAAAAAAAGTGATAGAATAAAATGAAGTAAACATATTCAATGAATAAAACCTTTCCTTCATTCAAACTACATTAACTACTTTATAATAATAATTCATATGATTGGCTCTTATTTATAGTCAACAATATAATTCATATACTGTATATATCTAATTAATTGACACTCCGTGTATTCCAGATTTTTTTTTAACATGGAGTTTATAACCACACTGTCAAAGCCACCTTCCAAATGAATGGGAAAATGCGCTATAACCCTTTTATGCCGCACCCTTTGGATAAATGCAGTGCATTTTGTGCTTTCCTCACCACTTCTTGCCTTGGTGGGTTATGATCTTGACACTGCGTGGCCGGACGTGGGTGTGCTCTTGGTGCCCTTGGGGGCCATGGTAGAGCGCTCACTCTGGGCTACTGCTGGGCTTCTTTACTTCCAGACTGACCATTGCTGAAGCCGTGCTGGGGCAGAGCCTGGGCTGCCCAAGCCCTTCAAGGTCAAGAAGGTGCCCCTGGGCTTGTCACGCTGGGAGATCAAATCCACCAAGTGACTTCCTGATTCCGTGGTTTAGGTCTCTGAAGTCAGCCACATAAATGGCTAATTCCAGTGTGCATTGTATGTCCTTAACATGTCCCAAATTATTGCCATTGACCTAAAATGGAACTTTATAAGTATTTTCAAGTAAAAAAAAGTTTATCTCAGATGAAAATCATAGTAAAAAAAGAGATGATGCACTCAGTTTTTCGTTTGTTTCCTTCAGATTACCCATCAGTATTTTAAATTTGATGAAAATATTACTCTAAACAAATTGGAGTTAATTTCAAAATTGGTGTTAATTGTAGTGTAGAGAGATTTTAAAAGGTCTAATTAATTTTTTCTTGGTCTTTTAAAGCTGAGCAGAACTTTATTTGTTAGGCATAAACATATAAGTAGGCAAAGGCAAAAATATTATATCTTTGAGAATAATTTTGATTTTGATTAGAGCATTGTTATCAAGCATCATTGTTTGGTGCAGCTTTATTTATTTTGAATGTTGTCACTTCTGGAATTCACAACAATGCAGGAATTCTTAAAGGTAACAATTCATTAAATCATGACAGAATATGTTTGGTGTGTGTACAAATGGAGAACAGAAATAATGGCAAAAATCATTAATTAATGATAAATTGCAGAGGACTGGGATTGAGTTTTTCCATCATGGAAAAATACTGATGTTATAATACCATGTATTATATTGGAATTTTCATTAAGAAGGAGAGATGACGAAGTGATGAGAGAATAAGAAATTTATAATACCATCAAGTTTTATCCTCATCAAATTCCAAGGATCTAATAGTTCTAAATGTTTATAAGTTATATGAAAATTTCATTTGAAGATCATGAGAAGATAAATCCTCTTGAACAACTGAACCTTAGAACTTTTGGGTACAATTATGATATTCAATTACAGAGAAGGGAAATGAAGTTCTGCAGTAAAGATTTATTTATTTTATCATATGATCCAAATGTAATTCAGGTAAACGAATTGGAACTATCTTACAAATTAAAACCTTACATATCTCCACTTTCCTAAATTGTATTCATCCTATAACACATTGAAATAGCAAGTATTGGAAAAAGCGTGAAACATAGAGTAAAAAACCCTACCCACAATTTAAACTCATGTTCTTTGGACACCTTCAGTGTCATTTACCGTCTCCCGTAGCAGTTCTTCTGAAGGTCAAATGAAATTGTATACATGAAAGTATTTCAATAATCTACCAGATACAACCCACAGAACGAAGAATTTTGAATAATTTGGGTATTTCATCCAGCGAGTCTAGAGAAGGGTGGCTTCTTTATATAACTTTAATATAAGAAAGCAAGGAACAAACTAATGCCTGCTCGGCTAAAATACATGAAATAAGTAAACCTCTGTGTGGAAAGCAGCTTTAGGCTCCACGGTATGCCCGTGATCGAGCTGCCTTTGTTACAGCTCCTTTCCCTCCTTCCCTCCAACTTCTCCTCTTTCTTTCCCTTTCTCCATCCTGCTTCTTCCTCCGCTACCTTCTCTCCAAGGTTGGGAGACTGTTGCAGTGTGTCTTCACACCTTAACTATTATACCCCATAGCCCCTCTGTCTCTATGTTTAGATCACTTAGACACACGGGTAGGTTTTGTGTCAAGCATTTGTGGCGTCTTCACCGCGATGCCTGTCCTAAGGTGCTGTGAAGCTCTCCAGAAGAAAAGCAGCAGCCTTGTGCCCCGTGAGAAAAAGCCAGCAGGCAGTGTTGACTCACGTGCCGCTGAGACTGTTCTGGGATTTAAACTCGTTAGCTACATCTTTCACTACCATTTCCAATGAAAGAATTAAACCACACCACCACATGTGGCGTTTAAAATTAAGTAACACAGAGGAGACAAAAGTAATTCATAAGAAGTAAACATAGCACGAGAAGAAATGCACAGAAACCTAAATTGCATAAAGGGGAGATAGCTCAGAGGTGAATTTCTAGGTTGGGAATAAGGAGAGGCTGTTGATTGAGAAAGAAAAAGAAAGTTTACTTGCTAGGACTGATGGGACTTGTCAGGGCTGATTTCAGAAAACCCACAGGGGCTCTGAAACCCGGAGAAACTGTGCACACCGCTTGACCTACGCCAAGGAAGCTGAAAAGGGAAGAGGCTGAGAGTGCACAGCTAGCAGGAGGCAAGGACTCATTTATCTTGGCCTTCATGGTTTAAACAGTGTAACGCTGAGAGAAGTATCTGTTTTGAAACTATTTAAACGTATTAGCATCAACTGCTTGTCTTGAATCTTTGTTATTGGTTGTTCGCTTTTGAAACCCATAGTTGACTGTCTTAGAAAATTCGATTTTACATGGCCATTGTTTACTGTTTCGTAATTACCCTAAGGCAGAAAATCGTGCTTGCTTTTTCTCCATTGTTCTCTCCTTTCGTTTCTGTACCCGACCTTTACTGCGTCATCATTGCCCGCTCTTCTGTTCTTCCTGTGTCTCTTTCTTTTCCCTTTCCTCCCTTGTTTTCTGTCCTCCCACCCCGGGTTCTGGGGCCGGTTTCCCTCTCTGGGGATGTTTGTGACTGTATAAAAAGTAGGTTCATATGTATCACTCAGCCCCTAAGCCGCAGGACACAGAGAAGTGCTCATTCTTCCCTCAAAATGGTGATGCTTTATAAATCATCAACCCCCAAATGTAACCATAACTTTTTTTCAGTCTGAGTCAAGAATCAGGAATTATTGACTTTTGGATTAGCAGGTTACCAACATTATCTGTCAATTTTCAAAGTTTGAGAGAAACTGAAGTCCAAGTCCTTGGATGTTAATGACTAGAAATGGGTATGGAGACTTATCCATGACGTAGTAATTGTTTCTGTGCTAGTTAGAGGCAGGTGGAAGAGTTAGCACTGAGGATGGTTCGCCGGGCTTGAGTGATGGGAGCGCACAGATTCTCACAGATTCTCAGAGCACGTGCCAACCAGCGGTTGCAAAAGAAGTAAAATATCAAATAGGTGGCGTCTGCATATATATTTATATGCATCGGTACCTGCATCTATTTTTAGTTGTGATTGATTAATTTTTTATTTCATGAATTCAACTTTAACTTCTCCTTCTTGTGGAGAAAAGTCCTGAGAGGACGATGGGGAAGACTTTGGGTTAAAAGCTTCATATTTAAAGATGCCATGTTTCTCTTCAATACATTTCAAACCCTAAGTGACGATGTTAAAACTCCCACAAGCCTGGGATTTGGATGTCGTGTGGCTGAAGCTCTAGTCTTTGGGGAGAGGAAGATGTCAGCAGCTAGGGCGTGGGGGGACAGGGATCAACCCTGCTGTAGCGAGCAGAAGACACAGCGATGAGCCCCTTGTCTGGAGTATTTTGGGGTTCCAGTCTGCATACTCTAGCAATGAGATCACCAAAGATTCACGGCCCTCTCCTGGTGCCCCGGGCAGGCACAGCTGGGATTAGTGCTGTCCATCGTCCTCGCTGGTATTTCAGCCACAGTGGACAACTGCCACCCGCAGGTGCCATTCCAAAGCGCTGAGCCAGATGCCAGCCACCAGGAGCCTCGGCCAGCTGGCCGTGCTGGCCTCTCTGCCGTGCCGTTAACTTTCCCGTACATGACCACGTATCCTGCAACTCAAAACTGCAATTGTGGACCCCAACCACTAAGTAATGGTAAAGTTTTCCTGCACTGGGTGCATGGGGCATTCTAGGTTATGCCGTTCTTTGTCTCCTTTTCTCAATTAACCAGAAATAAAAAAATAGTAGTTCTGACCATTAATTATTTATAATTGCTATTACAGTCTTGAAATGTGAGTTTGATGTTATGCTACCTATTTAAAAATTAGAGGAGAGCTTTGCATACTGGAGCTAACCTTTAGGAACTAAGAAAAATGCTTAAAACAAAGAAGTGTTTCAAATCTTGATTAGAGATCTATGCATACCATGAAGGAAGATGTGGCGTTTGGGAGATATATACTAAAATTTCGAGTGAAGGATTTTCACTTACTCTTTTTACTGATTTTTGTTTCCTTCAACTGTGTTTTGCAGGAATACTGAATTGGAGATTTTCATGTTTGATACTCAGGAAAGAACTCAAAACAAGTTTCTAATAGCTAAGTGTGCTTAATTCCCTTAAAACTGGGAGTTTTACCTAGAGTTTTTTTCTTCTTTTCTTTTTTCTTTTATTGCCTCTAGCTGTTGCATTAGTATCCTAGACCAAGTGACAACATCACTGGTTTTAATAAAATAGATTAGTAAAAAGTGTAAGAGGATTAAGCATTTCAAATTCTGGCTTCTGCAGGTATTATGAGAGGGCTGGTTTGAAGCCAGGCTACCCTACCTGCAAATTTACTGCCACCTGCGCTGACATTGTTCCCGAGAGCAGCTGTTCTCCACCGGATTCACCTTTGCCCCCATGGGAGACTGACGATGTCTGGAGGTGGTTTTGGTGGTGACCACAGTGGGGGAACTGCTGGGCGTCAGGGGATGGAGGCTGGGTGGTGAGCCCTGCAGTGCCCACTGTCACCAGTGAAGGACCACCCACCCGAATGTCAGTGTCCAGGTTAGAGGAGCACCCACCTGGAATGTTGGGGTGGAGGTTAGAGGAGGACCCACCCGAATGTTAGTGTCCAAGTTAGAAACCTGGCTTACGGGTTCACAAGCAGCTTGATTTCTCCATTATCTCTGTTCTCATTTTCCTGCTTTATTTCCCGCTGCTCTTTAGTGGGTCTCTGTGGCTTGGGGTTAAGTCGTGCGGCCACTCTGGGCTTCGCACTGGGTCTAAGCCTTAGGGTCATTTCTCGGCTGGGAGGAGCTGGTGGAAAGCTAGCTGGGAGGGCTGCGGGGAGCGGATGGCCCCGGGCACAGCGCTCCATCCCTCCTGTCTGCATCTCTGCACGTCAGCCCTGAAGGAGCCCCGAGATCTCTCCTCGCCCCTAGCGGCACATAGCTGGGCGGCCACTCGCTGAACTCAGTGTGCCGGGGCCCTGAGCGGTGGGGGACACGCCTTCCGCGGAGAGGGTCGCGTGGGTGGAAGGGCTGCTTCCCCTCTGCAGGACCGCGGCTCCACACCCAGGGGCGGTAGGCGAGGCCCGGGGAGGAGGCGTGGCGGAACTGGCCGCTGTGGAGACAGGGTGGAGGCAGAGGGCTGCCTCGAGGCAAAGCCCTCTTAGGACAGAAACGCTGAGGACTGAGGACAACGAGCCTGGCTGCACCGTGAAGGGTGAAGTCTCCTCATAATTCCTTTAAAACATCGAAACTTTCCGATGAATCCTAAAGATATAAAGAATAAATGTCTAGTTGCTTGGTCCTCCTCCTCGCCCCCGACGGCCCATTAGGGTAGGAGGTTATCTGGCCTCCACACTCCACTCGTCCCCAGCGTGCGCCCCCAGCACGCCCTGCGTCCGTGGCCGTCGGGTGCTCTCCAGGCCCCGCTGCCGCTGCCTCCCTTCACCTCTCTGTGTCCCAAATGCGAACAGCTCAGGTGAGAAATCCAGGTAAAGCAGAAGTCGCGCTCTCACCCCATCAAGTTCCCCTGAAGTAACCTGGAGAGTCAGTGACCCTTTGGGCCAGTGGGCTTGGGCCGTTAAAGCGGCTGGTGATGTGACGCGGGGGTTCGGGGAGCCCCGCGTCGTGCCCCGCCTGGCCCTCTAGGTCAGGAGGCCACGCAGGCAGGGCCCAGCCCCGGCGCAAGGTCCGCTGGGGTGCGTCGGGGGCGGCTCCGCGGGCTCCAGGGCGCAGCCCTCAGCGAGGCCGAGGTGGCCGGGCCGACGCGAGGACCTTCTCTGGCTGGGAAAGTCAGTGCCCTCCCTCGGATTACATCAGAGAGAAAGCGGAGGTACCCTGAGGAGGCGGCTTCCATGGTCTGAAGAGAAGTCGGTGGATTTTACATGTTCTCACTCATCACCTTTGACTTTTCTCAGGAGGAAAAGGGAGTTTAAGTAGAATAATTCCTTCCTTTGCTTTCCCTTGGAAAGACCCAGAAATAAAAGAAATTATGTAGTGGATGGCACAGCAGCTTGATGAGAATTCAGGATATCTGTTTTCTATTTCCAGCCAGGCAGCTGACTTTCCGTGAGAATTTATTTCTTGTGGTCTGAACTTCCCTTTCCAGAAATAAAGCTAATAAGGCGTGCTTGTTCACTAGTCAGGACTTAGGAAGTGGTGAAAAATATTTGGGAAGAAAAAGGTTCTATAACCTGAATAAGTATTTTCCACTTGATAAGTCAACTCTCCATAGGCATTCAGTGTTCTCATATTTGGCAACTTCCTTTCTTTTTCCCACCAGAAAGTAAAATTCGTGATTAACTGGTCAGTATGAATTTGTCTCAACCTCACTTAGCTTGCTAACTGTCCCGCAGAGGAGCCGACCTGTCTGCAGTGCATCAATGCAGCTCTGCTAATCTGGCCTCTGCATTCAGCCTATACTTTTTATTTGGGTTGAGCTAAAGGGAAATGCTCAGAAAGCAAGCCTGGTGCTTCCCCAGGCGTCACTGGGGCTCAGTGTCGTTAGCTGGGAGGGGTGCAAGGGGGTGCAGTAAGCGTTCCAGGCCAGCCTGCCTGCTTGGAAACGCCTCGGGTGTCCGCGGCCGCAGCCTGGGGACCACGACAGGGAACTGGCGGGTCAGCAGCCTCATGCACCAGAGAATACGTGTCCTGAGTCTGAAGGACTGCTCATTACGGAATGGGTGGTTGGCTCACACTCTTTCATTGTCATCTATCATCATTTTGTTTTCTAAGTGAATACTCCTTTAGCACAGCCTTTAAAGCTGAAGTTGATGAAGTTTTAGGGAGGCAGGTCATGCTCGTTGGTTTACATATCGTGCATGTTGCTTTCGTGCTTCAGTGGCAGAGTGATGTAGTTGCAAGAGACTTTTGGTTTACCGAGACCGAATAAAAGTACACGTCACCCGGCTGTGTACAGGAGAAGTGTGCCAACTCCTGCCTGCATGAAACACTTAAACCAAAACTAATTTCTGCAGTGAGATCATTTCTGTTGGGGTTGTGATTCACCTATACACATGAAATTCTTTTCTTTTGAAGAAGTAGTAACCCTTAGTACTTTCTTTTCATTTTATTTGCTTCAAAACACCTAAGAAGCTTTATTCTAAATGCAGACCTTGACATAATATGTAAAAGGAGAAAGTGCCTTGTGGTTTACCAGCACTCCAGAAAAGGCTCATGCTTATAATGGCATAGCGACTCTGAGGCGAATGTTAAATTGCATTCTACCATTTATATTAGGGGATGAATAAATAGCAACAACAGCAAATGTTTATAAAGTGCTCATTGTGTGTCAAGCACTGATCTAAGTACTTTTTTATTGCTCCCTCCAACAACCCTTTGAAATGGGACAATTATTAGTCCTGTTTTACAGATGTCTGGGCTTTAGTTGTAGATACAGTTGAAGAATGCAACCTCTAAGCAAAACAACTAATAAATATCAGTTATAACAATTTATTTCATGGGTTTGTTGATACAAATGAATGGTGGTGTCAGTTCTTATGTTTCCAAGCTTAATTTGACCCCAGTTTTATAGTTTTGTTTCTGTTGGGTTTATGCATTTCCCCCTTTAAAGTTAACGACGTCAGGGTGCCCGGACTGCAGGTTTCCATGGTGACCTTGTGTCCTGCACACGTGGCTCTCCTTTCTGAGGTTCTTTCCCTGCCGCGGGCAGGGGAGCTGGAGCTGCGGGCAGACCCGTCACCTGCGGCTGGCTGACTGACCAACAGACCCAGACACGGAGGGCGGAGGCCCCCGGGCCGCGAGGCGGGAGCAGGTGACTGACCCACAGTGGGGAGGCCACGCGAGGCTCCGGCAAGGCGGCTGCCAGCTGGGGTCTGGCCGCTGGTCGGGGTTTAGGCTGCATGAGAACCGCAGGAAGGGTGGACGCTGCCCGGCTAGGTGGGGAGAGTTGTTCCCACCCGACTCCTCCCAGGTGCTCTGAAACCTGCCCTGGGGGAATCCGAGGAGGACACTGAAAAGAGGTGGGAAAGAAGGCAAAGCAGCTCCAGAGGCATTCCGATTACTTCGGCAGCCCACACTCACCAGTCTCCCCCTTTTTTGGAACCTAGCGCTTTGGTTTCAGCTGTCTGACATATTATCCTATGCTTTTACTTTGGGGGGTGTAATTTCACTTGCTCCTCACACTGTAATCTCTTCCAGATTCTTGACTGTATACTAGGAGATTGTGGATTTCAAAACTTTTTTTAACACTGCTTTGAAATGAATGTTTTGATATTAAAAGTTTAGAATGTATTTGTAATCTACTGTTAGTAAAGAAATTAAGAATTCTTTGACAGAAAAAAAATATTTAATAGAACACTCAAAGTCAGTAGCGGCTCACCTGAGGAACAGAGAAGGCGGCGAAGGGAGACCCCTCCCCGCTGCGCCCAGGCGCCCCATTCATCACGTGGTGGACTGACACCCCATCCCTCAGCCCCAGCCCTCCGCAGCCTCATCCCTGGGGGCGGCCCGGGGTGTGATACATTTTAACCTTCTTGTCACAAAGGGCTTGTTCCATTTTAACCTTCTTGTCACAAGGGCAGAAGGGTCCATAAGGGAAGATGCCAGTAAGATTTCTTCTTGGTCCCAAACACCTGAAAGCTAATAATGGGAAATGAAGTAAATGTGTTAACATTAATATCTCTAAACCAAGCTCTGTGTTTCCTTTGTGACGGAAAGCTGCTGGGAGGAGTCAGCATTTGTTATTTTGTGAAGGTGAATATTGGATTCGTGAAAAGAATCTCTGTAAGCAAAAAAACAGATAATATTGAGTGCGTAGACATATTTCCAGGCACTTTATAAACATAAATAATATCTATTATTATGATAATAATCTAACTTTAAAATGTCTAACTTTAAAAAGAACAATATCCAAGAATTATTCCCACTCTATGGACGAAACAGAAAATGAGAGAGAAAAGAAGAGGTTTAAGCCACAGCACTAAGAAGAAGTAGGGTTGAGATTAAAATTAAGGCCTGTCTGAAGCTGGTACCCTTTGCAGGATAAGACACTTCTGTAAGCAGAGCATGTTAGAAATACTTCTGTGACTGAAGACCTTGTGAGAAATCATGTTCAGTGCTTAGTTAGCTTAGGAACACACCAGAGTAAATATTGCCTTCCTGGCACCCGCATCTCTTGCTCTAGCGGTGTACAAATGTAATGTACAACTAGCTCAATGCGCATCTTTAACTTTGTAGACATATTGGTATTGTGAGATAAAGCCCAGCCATAGGAGGCCAGCCAGAGCCAACGCCTGCCCCGGTGAGTTAAGTGGGGGGCCCTGCGCGCCCCGCCGTGCCGTCGAGTTCCTCCTGCCCTCCCGACGCGCCGCGCTTCTCACCAGCCACCGGGTTCCGAGTTCTGCAGTAGCCGCTCTCCTCGCGGCCTCCGCCGGCCAGCGCTGCGCTCCCAGACACTGCAGCTTCGTCTGGCCCACCTAAAGCTTTCCTGCGTCTTTGAAGCCCCTTTTAATAAGGCCCCTTCGTGTGTTCCTTTCCCTTCTAATCTATCTGGAGAAGAATCCGGACCTTTGAACTGATGGGGTTTATTATGGTGGCACGTTTGTGGATTTGATACTCATGGTGCCAGGTCAACTCATTCCAGTGCCTTCTCTGTCGCCTGCATTTGGTTTTTAGTTTGCAGAAACCCTGTGGTGTTGTTTTACACTTTTTTCCTTTAATGTTAGCAGCTGTTGATACTTCATGCTTAAAATGATCATTGATTTGCTGGGAGTTGCAAAATCATGATATTGTACCCTCTTTTCATATATTAACCTGGACAGTTTTATAAAAAAAATAAGTATTTCCCTACTTCTATTATTGCTTACCCAGAAGTAAAGTTTACTTTGGAAAAGCAGGATAAATGCTTGTTTTTTTTCTCCTATATTTATTAAGTTTTAACGATGATAAATTCATTCTTTGTCATACCTTGAAAGTGATCAATTAATATTTCTAAATATCATAATGAACTAATGAACTTATACATTTAAGGATTTCAAACCAGTGCAATAAAAAAATTAGGATTTCACCATGGTTCATTTATTATGTTTTTTTGTTATACCTCTTTAATAGTTTTCTTAGACATTGCCCTCTGTATTATCATGTACATAGCTGACTGGTCATAGCCTACTGATACAATTTTACTATGAACAAAGCATGGAAACGTTACTTCATCCGAGTTCTTTGCCTTCCCCACTTTGAAGTATCTTTGTTTTGAGTATCAGATGGTGCTTTACTTTTCACTTCTGTCATCAAAAACGATCTATAAAAGTCAGGCGGAGGATAGTCTATTGTAAGGACCTATATTTCTGGTTGTTTTAGTTTTGTTTTGCTTTTAACGTTCTTTCTTCCTTCCTTATACTCCAAGATTCGTTCTTTTATCCTTTCCTTTCTTTTTGAAGAACTTTCTTTATGCATTCTTTAAGGATAAGTCTCTCAGTGACAGGTTCATTTAGTTTTCCTTCATCTGAGAATGTCTTTATTTCCCTTTCATTCCTGACAGGTAACTATACAAGACATTAAATTTGCAGCTGACGGTTCTTTCCTTTTAACCCTTGAAAACTGTCGGACCACTTCTTCTGGGCTCCCTGATTTTGGGCGAATCTGCTGCTGTTTGAACTCATGTCCCCATAAGTAATACCCCATGGAAGTCATTGCTCTTTAGCTGCTTTCTACGTATTTTTCTTTTCTTTTTTTGGTTTTTATTTTTAGACATTTAATTATGATATATTTTGGCATATATCTGCTAATCTATTGAAACTTTAATCTTTACTGCACTTTGATTTATCCCATATTTGCCAGTGTGAATTTTTTCGAGTTGGCATTTTAAGTCCATTTGACCTGAGCCTAGTGGCTTTGGAAGGCTTCCTTCCTACCTGCTACGGCAAAACACTTCGGGCTCACCTTGTCTTTTTCTGCCCTATCCCTAGAACCTGCCCTTGAAGGAATTCCCTGACAGCAGTGACGCTCACAGCTGTGGTTTCCAGACCTGCTCCTAGAAGAACTAGGACATATCTTTATAGTTTTTTAAAAAATAAAATACCGGAGGAGTTTCTTAAGATAGTTCCAATTCAGATTTGGGGCCACTGGGTTTTTCTTTAATCTCTTTACATCAGTTTGGTTCCCAAGAGCACAGGGACATGAGAGTTGGAATATTCCATCATAATTCTATCCCACATTTGCACACAACATTCTCAGAAGAAAAGAGCTGTTGTCACCAATTCTGATTACTGGAAACAGTAAAACAAAATGTCTTTGTATATGTTATATTTATCGCCCTCTATTTTTTCATTGTCAGAGCGTACAGCCTTTATGATATCTGTTTTTCCCTTCAAACCTCATTTACTTTTAGTTTGCAAGCAGCTATTTAGTACGCCACACAAATTCTATTGTTGATGTCTCTAGTCTTTTTGATTGTCTGAAGTTGTTCTATTGTAGTTCTTGAGGAAGGGTTCTTAGAAACTGTATTTCTTGAGTTCTTACATGTTAATAGTTTGTATCCTTTATATTGAAGGTCCATTTTGCTGGTTATAAAGTCTGTGCTTCACGTCTTCATTTTTTTGAGGCTCTTAAATATTCTCCCAATTTTTTTTTAATCACACAAAGCATTGCTCTCAAAGTCTGATAATAATTGTATTTTCTTTCCCTCATGTGTCACATGCTTCTTTAATGTAAATGACCAAAGAATTTTTTTTCAAGTTCAAATTTTTATTTCATTAAGCACTGGTGTCGGCAGTTATGGGTTGATGGTTTTAGGTGCACATTGTGCTCTTTAAATATGTAGCTTCAAATCTCTTTATTTTAAGAAAATTGTAGTATTTAATATGCATTTTGTTCCCTTAAGGGATTTCCATTATCCAAATGTTGGATCCGCTTTCCCTATCTTCAATGGTTTTCATTGTCTCTTGAATCCTTTCACAGTTCTCTTTGTTTCCTTTTAGGTTTTTATTTTGAAATAATTTCAAAATTATAGGACAGTTACAAAAATAATACAAACCCCATAAAGGGAATTCCAACATCTCCTTACCTACCTGCAAGATACCCAGATCCACCAATTTTAAAATTTTGCCGTCTTTGCTATATAGCTATCTTTCCCTCTCTCTCTAATTTTATGAAATTTGAGAGCAATTTGCACACGTTATACTCCTTGAAAACCTAATAATTCCATGCACATTTTCTACAAACAAGGATATTCACTAGTTTAATCACTTTAAGTGCAGGTATCATATTCAAGAAATTTAACATTGATAGAAAGCTTACATTTTATATTCCCTTTTTTCTTGTGTTTCAGTAGTGATCCTTTGAGCATTTTCTCCTTCCTTCTTGGATCAAATCCAGTGTCATTCATTGCATTTAGTTACCATTACCTCCTTAGTTTCTCTTTCTTTCTTCTTCTCTTCTCTTCTCTTTTTTTTTTTTTTTTGCAAGGGCAGGCATCAGGAATTGAACTGGGGTCTCCGGCATGACAGGTGAGAATTCTACCTGCTAAGCCATTGTGGCCCACCCTCTTTCTTTCTTTTCTAACTGTGGAAACACATTCACTACATAAGTCAACCCGTCCCAGCCCCTCCCAAGCACGCTGTTCAGTGACATTAATCACATTCAGTGCTGCAGTTCCCTCCACATCCATCACCAGGGTTTCCCCTCCACCCCAAACAGGAACCCTACCCTTGTTTTGCCTTAGCTCCCCTTGCCCCTTCCCCCACCTCTGGTAGCACTACTGTCTGCCTCTCTGTGTTTCCCTATTCTGTGACAGTTTCTGATATTTACCATGGTGCTTCATTAAAGATCTAGATTCATCCTAAATCCATACAAGTTCCTTTGTTTGCTGACCACTTCCACAGCACACAAACGATGCCCCTAAGCCCTCTGCACCCCCACCTTGTAGTTCTTCTCTCAAATTATTTATTTATCCATTATGATGCTCAAACTATTGAGTTAAATTTGGCTTTTATGCATTTGGCTTTTAGATGCTTCAGGAAGTGAAAAATGGATTTACAAATCAAAAATACAATAGTGCTGGTATTTGTTTTTACCCAGTCATTATCTTTACTAGAGAGCTTTATGGCTCCACGTGGCTTCAGTCAATTGCTTATTGTGCTTTCCTTTCAACTTGCAGAACTCTCTTTGGCATTTCTTATAGGGCTGGTGGTGACGAACTCCCCCAGCCTTCCCTGTTGGGGAAGTACGTGGTCCGGGAACCGAACCCGGGTCTGCCGTGTGGCAGGAGAACATTCTACCACTGAGCCACCCTCGCCCCCCACCCCAGTCTTCATCCTTAAAATTAGGTTTTCTTCTATTTCTTAAATTTCCTCAAGCTCTTTCACCTCATTACCTAATTTTCTAATTCTGTCTCTGAGGTTGTTTTGAAGCAAAATGTTGCAATTTTGAACTGTTTTTATCCAAGTATTTCTAGCATGCTTTCCTGGTCTTCAAAGTTGTTATTTTGCTGTTTATTATCCTTATAATAACTTTATGTGGGATTTTTTTAGCTTTCCTGTACTTTAGAAGGAGGTATGGTTCAGAGGGCTTTCCGAGCTTCACAGAACACATACTTTTCAAAATAAAGTGACTTGCTTTTGAGATTTCCAGGCTGTTCTCCTCTTACCCTGCTCCTCTTTTCTCTGGGTTTGCTTTCCTTTTCTGGTCAATTCCGAGTTGACCGACATGCCTCCCCTGAGAGCGGGACGCAGCCTGGAAAGGAGGCAAGTCCTGCCTGAGGAGGTCTGAGAGCTCACGGCATCTCCACCGTCCCAGCCCTCAGGACAAACTGCTGCCATCCATTCCTGTTGGAGTAGACAAATCCCTCCCTGTTTTAGCTGATTTTCTCTGTTCGGCATGCTTCATTTCCCAGTGCATGTCTGGTGGTTACCTCAGGACTCTCCCATTCTCATTACTGTCAAACACTCTTTTATGTAACTCAACATCTTCCTGCCCAAACACACCACTTTGCAGTCTCCACCCCTCGGTTATTCACCGGCTTGCCTGTGAGTGTAGCGAAGGACACATTGCTACCCACGGCTCTGAAACGTTATCTGTGTGCTTTTGGTTTTCCCATCCAATTCCTTTCATATTTTTGGGGGGATTCAGGAAGATCCAAAAATTAGGTTGTTGCTGCTTCTATCTTCCCAGAATCCTCCAATTCATCCTTTAAATTTGTGTGTGTTTGTGTGCATGTGTGTGTGTGTGTGCATGTGTGTGTGTGTGTGTGTGCATGTGTGTGTTTTGGAATAATATGGGCAATGTTTGCCTTTTCAGTGGGGAATGCATATATGTACTTGGCATAGGAACTTGTTTGAGGCATTCTTATGTTCTGAAAGGTTTTGATTTTGATGTCTTCATTACTTGTAGCATTGCTTCTTTATCACTTCAGTAGACCTTTCACATCTGAAAGTAAGCTCTTCCCATCAATCCCTTCTCCTCTTGGCCCTATACTTGAAGGAGTATTTGATTCTTTATTCTTTCCGAGCTCAGGTTCCATTTGGCATCACTTGTCTAGTTACCCACCTGGAAGAGCATGGTCAGCTGTGCTAATTCTGCGGCTCTAGAACCATCCATGCTCCAAACCCTTAACTCTTGAGATGTTCTCGCTGTTTAGTTTCCTGTTCCTGTTCCCAGACTGTGGAGCTTTATTAGATAACATGTAGAACCTGCAAAGGGTATTGACTCAACTGTCATTGTATCTAATCTCGGTTGGCTTTGAGGGTTGCTCATAATCCCTTTTTACTGCTTTACTGCTGCCCTACTTCCGAGCTTATTTGGTACCTACTCCAGACTCTTCATTCACTCAGTCTCCAGGCCAGTTCAAATTTTACTGAGTTATCAGGCTCATGTGCTTTGAATATCCTCAGCTCTCTGCCTTCCACTTCAAAACAGATTTCTTTTTATCCATTGTTTCTTTGTTCTCAGCATCTCAGATGACCAGATGCTATCCTACTTTCTAAGCAAAATTTCTCCACCTTGTTCCCACCTCATTCTCCTGTCTTAAATGTCTGACTTATGTACCACCAAAGGGCCTGAAACGATAAGTTTACCTTTACCGTCTCTATCTGCTCATTCACTTTTTACATTTTTTTAATTTAAGATCTAGTTGGTTTCTACTCCCACAACCATATTCCAAGTATATACCCTCATTTTTTAAAGTAAATTTTTTATTTTTCTCAAAGTAATATGTAATTGCTTGAGAAATGTAAAGTGTTATTATAGCAAACAGCAGAAATCCACTGTCTCCATCCTCTATCTCCACCCCAGGTGCACTCCCTAGCCTCAGTAACCATCAATGTTGTTTTAGTTGTTTCTTTGGATTTTAATGGTCATATTTTAAAATAATTTGAAAATTATTTTCTCTCGTGATTCATCAATATGGACATTATCTGATGACTCTCAGCCAGCCCTCTGCTCTCATTCTCCAAAATTATATTGCAACTAAAAGAAATTCAGTATTCTGTTTTCTCCTTATTAATATGTGCATATTTTTCAAACTCTGAGCCAACTAGTAGTCTATAATTAATTTTTATACAAGATTGTGTTTTTCCTGGTATTAACAATACATTTTTCGTGTTTAATTTTTTTGAATGTCTAAGCTTTGACACATCCCTACAGTCCCATTAATCTCTGTTTAAATCCATTTTCCATAGTAAAGCCTATCAGATAATGCACCAACAACATTTTTCCCTTCTTTTCAAGAAACACCCCTGCTGGAGCCCTCCATTCCCTTGGTCTAGGGTATTTTCATTGCTCCCTCGATTTCTGTGTGTGACTGTCATCTTGAAACTTCCTCTTGCCCATTATCCTGCTGGAAGTTCTCCTTAGCACTCTCCCATATTGGCCCCTTTCACTGCTCCTACCTCTTCCTCTTCGATGGTAGATCTTTCATTTCGAATGAGCCTGGACCTCAAAGACAGAGTTGGTATTGAAACTGGGAGTCTTGCATAGGAGTTTGTTGGGTACTTTGGATATCTGATTAATAATTAAACTGGACTAAATAATACTATAGGTATAATTTTATTTAATTATTTTGGAAGTATTGTCCCACTGAATTTTTTCTGACTCTTTTCAACGAGCTTTCAGGATTTTGACTTTATATCCAGTGTTCTGAAATTTCATGAGCATGTGCCTTTGTGTAAGTCTTCGCCATTCTTGAGCCAAGCCCTAGGTGGGCGGTCTCTGTCTGGAGAGCCTGGCTCTTCAGTCTGGGTGACATTTTCTTCCACTATTTATTGCATTCTCCCTCTCTTTCTTCTCTCATTTTGTAGGTCTTTTTAATTGAATACTTGACTTTGGGAATGTCTAATTACTTTACCTTGGTTTTTCTATCTTCTGTAACTCTACCCTTTTTAAAGTACAATTTGCATACAATAAAACTCACCCCTTTTAAGTGTGCATTTCAGGTGCTGACACTTCACACAGTTATTCAATTACTAGCACAACCAACATGGCAAACACTCCACTCACCCCAAATCACCTTTGCTCTTTAGCAGTCAGTCCTCTCACCCCATCCTCAGCCCCTGACACCCACTGCGGTTCCCTTAGAATCTCTGTCCTTTTGTTCTTCTTTCTTGTAGGGTTTCTCCACTTGTCAGTAGTTTGTCCAATTATCATTGTACTAAGTATTTTAATATATTATGTTTTTAATCTTGTTCTATTCAGGAAAAAGGACTTGATTTTCACTGTCAACTATGCAGAATATCAGTTAATTCTCTTATTTTGGATCACACTCCTTATCCCTTTCTTTGCTTAGTGCCCCTAAGTCTTGCATTGGACTGGTCCAGAACCTCTAAACCTCATCTCTCTGAATAGCTCAACAGAGCTGCTTAAGTTAGGATCTGGAGAAACAACTGTTCTTTAAATTTATTTTCAAATGACACGTCTGTTTCTCCTTCCACGTTTGAGCCTCTGCTGTTCTTGGAGCTTCCAGTACTCGAGCCTCTCCAGGCTTCTGCAGGGCAAATTGGCTGGTTTCTCCTCATTTCCATAAAGGTTATCTTTCTACCACTCTGCTGTTTCACTCCCTCTTCCTGTGCCCACTTGGTATAGAGATGGTTCTTAGTTTCACTGAAGATGCTATCTAAGGTTTCTTGTTCTGTTATTGTTTAGGGGAAGTTTTGAGAGTAAGAGGGTATGGGAACGTCTCTGTGCCAGTTTTAAACTGTCATGTACCTCAGAAGAGCCATGTTGTTTAATCCTGATTCAGTACTGTAGGGTGGAAACCTTTGATTAGATTGTTTCCATGGAGACTGACCCTCTCAGTTGCTGCATGCATATCCATTTGATTAGATTACTCCGTGGAGATGTGACAAGCCTTATCATGGGTGTACTTTCTTGACTAGATGGAGATGTGACTCTCTCATTCAAAGTGGGTCTTGATAGTTTACTGGAATCCTTTAAAAGGGGAAACATTTTGGAGGAAGCTCAGACTCTTGGAGAGCAGTTACTTCACAGCTGACAAAGTCACAGATGCTTGGAGATGCTTGGAGTGCCAACAGAGAGAGCAGATGCTTGGAGATGACTGGAGTGCCAACAGAGAGAGCAAACACCTAGACAGGGACCTTTGGAGATGCAGAGTCCAGTAGACGTCCCCATGTGCCTTCCCATGAGATGCTCAGCAAGTCAGAACCCAAAGTTGTGTTCCGGAGGAGCCAAGTGAAGGCCCATGGATGCTTAGAGAGGAAACCACTGACATCAAGAAGCTGGAAGCAACGGAACTGGGAACAAGGACCAGCAGACGCCAGCCACGTGCCTTCCCAGATTGGCCTTGAGTTGCGGTGTCTTTGTCTGAATGCCTTAGTCTGGACATTTTTGTGGCCTTAGAACTGTAAACTTGTAACCTAATTAGATTCCTTTTTAAAGCCATTCCATTGCTGGTATATCACATTTAGCAATCCAAAACAGCCTCTATCCACACCTCTTGAAACAGCGCATGTACAACAGCCATTCCTTTCATGTCCCTGTGGACTTCTCTTGCATAAACTTCGGCAGTTTCAAGCATTTTACATTGTTAATGTTTCTCTTGCTAGAATTTCTTTTCCCTTGACTCTCGACTTTTCAGGAATCTTATTTTCTTGTGCTTCCTTTCTGCGTTTGTCTCTTTTATGGTGTTGCTTTTCATCCATATTACTTCTTAAACATGATGTAATTCAGGTTTTTATAATCAATCTTGTGTATTTCCATCAATGATGATTTCAGGGTTCAACTCCTTACCATAATGTCCCCATCATATCTAGCTTTAACCACACTATAATTCCGTGTATCCTTCTCCTTGCTAGCCATCTGTATTACGTGTTCAACTATTCACATACAGCTCACACAATAAAATCAAAGGCATTTTCCTATGCAATCAGATGTTTTACATTTTGGAATCTTTTACAACTATATGCATATTTAATTGGTAATTAAATCTAACCATTTGATTCTTTCTTCAAAAATGTATGTGATTGCATTCAATGCTTTCTTTGCTTGATTCCCATTTGAGTTCTTTTTTCTAAAAAGGATGTGTATCACATATTTATACACTACAAAGTCTCCTGAGTGTAAACACCACCAAACTGATATAAGGAAGCTGAAATGCCTAAGAAATTTACAAAATAGCTGAATATGTATATGTGTATATTTAAATACACACATATACATAAATGCAAGCATTGATGTATATACACACACACACACACCCACTGGGAATGGAAATGACCAAGGAGATTAGTAACTTTATGACTAATTTCTTGTATATAAGGGATAAATTTATTTCTTAATGTGTTTGATGAAATAAAATTTCTTATTAGTATTCACATGTTCAAAGCCGAAATTGTCCCAAGCAAAATACCATAAGATTTTTCTCTGCTGGGTATTTCTGTCTGTGCTATTGTTAGGAAAGAAACGATGTGAATATGTGACTTTTTACTTATCTGATGTCCTTTTTTTAAAGAGCAGAATGCACATGCCTTCCTTCATTACCTAGTTCCCCGACAGAGTCCAGTGTTCGCCAGGGCAGACCTGCTTACATGTTGTTAGCATTTGCTGTGATCAGGTTCTCTCTTTCTGGAGTCCCTGCCACGAAGCTGGAAATACTATACCTTTGCTCAATCCTGTCTCTTCAAATTGCTGATTTTATTTAATACATATGCAGAAAAATTTAAAAATTATATTGAATTTGTTATACCAGGGATTTTAGGATCACTCTACATCACTTAGATTTAACAAGCAAAGGAATATATCTTCTTATCTTCAGGCCTTTTAATTATTCCAGGTTATATGAAAACTAAAATAAATGCCTTCTTGGTACTTAAGTTTGAAAGATATAATTTGCTTGTTTGTGTCATTTTGTTCTATCTTTATTTTTGAACAAAAAACATTTACTAGCTGGGATTTCTTGTTAATGATACTGCAGAAAGAACTCACGTTCTTATTTTTCAGTCATAAAAGAAAGGCCTGTGGGGACAGGTGAGTCCTCTGAGGTCCTGAGGAGTGCACTGAGCTTGTTCCTATGATGAGTCAAAAATCCAGTTTTCGGGCCATGGTGGCTCAGCAGGCAAGAATGCTTGTCTGCCATGCCAGTGGACCCGGGTTGGGTTCCCAGTACCTGCCCACGTAAAAAAAAAAAAGAAAATCCAGTTTTCAGCAAGGAGAGCTCAGGTGAAGAAACAATGTTTTGAATTAAACACGTGCAAACCATCACAGAGGAGATTTGAGTTTATTGGGAGGGAAACAAAGGCCAAGGCTATTTAAGGAATAATGGGGCTAAGGTATATTTTAATAATTCATTGTTGCTGAGATTTAGCATTTTATCTCATTTAATATCATTCCTTAAAAACTGAGATTTCAACAGCCAAATGCCAACATAAAAATGTGTCAGTTTGAATTACAACCATTTTTAAAAAACAACTTAAATTTTAGTTAAAACTAGGAAATAATCGTCTAAAAACACCTCCATATGTGAGTAGTAAATACTCTAACCAATAGTTTATTAGGTTTTACCTTTTAGGTGACAAGGAATAATTATCGCATTCTCGCTCTTAAGTAATGCATCTAATAGTTGCTATTATGCTCTCCTTTCTTGACATTGTTACTTATTTTTCTTTAATTTTGGATTTTTTTTTAAACGTGGAAGCTCAAGTTAAAGATGAAGGGGAGAAGTTCGCAGTTTGAATTTTCGTGTTGTTTCCTGTGCATTTCTTCGGCCTCTGGGCCTCAGGTGCGTTAGGGTTTCCTGACCCGGCTTGCCTCCCTCGGGGGTCCCCCACCCTGCGGTCCGGCCCAGGGGCGCCTCCTCTGTCGGCTGCGAGAGCGGGTGTTTGATGTGTAATGTGTCCTGGTCACTTTCACAGATTTACTTTTAGAACTTTTGGCTCTTAACTCATTTAATTCTCACAGAACTGTATGTCGTATTAACCTCTTTACGGATGAGCAGATGGGAGCCCGGGAGAGATTAAATAGCTTCCCAAGATGACACGCAGCAGCGCCTTCATGGGGGGCCGGTGGTCCCCTTTCCACCCCACTTGCCGACCGTCCGCTGTGCGCGCCCGGGGCTGGCGGCCGAGGCGGCGTCCGGTCCTGGGTGGTCGCGGCTGCGCAGCGCTGCCCGTGCGTGGGGCTGCCCGTGCGTGGGGCTGCAGCGGCCCGACCCCCACCCCCCGACGCCGGCCGCCGCGCCTTCCTCGGACGCGCGGCTTTCTTCGCGCGTGTTTTGTCTTTCCACGTTGCCCTCTGGCAATGGCTCTGTCTGTCTGTCTGTCTCCAGCCACGGAGGTCTGTGTGTCTTTGTATCACGGACCCTCGGGGACCTCCCAGCTAGAACCGAAGCCTTGATCCGCGGGTCTAGACCGTCTAGACAAACAGCTTCTCTAGCCTCCGCTTCTTCGTGGTGCAGTGGGTGGGGACTGCGCCCCTCTCGGGTGGTCGCCGCGCGGAGGGCTTCCCGGAGGCGGGGGCACCCGGCGCGTGGGGGCTGCTCCTCGGCCTCCTGGCAGCCTGGTCCGGAAGAGATGTTCCAATGTCAGCATGTCACAGGACGGCTGCAAAGAGCAGAAAAATAGTTTCAATCCTCAAAGGTGACTCAAAGGGTGTTCAGGTTTCCTTCATTCCTCCTTAAACATGCAGCATTCCTCTAGTCGCCTCAAACCGAAATTAACACACGATCAACTACATTTTTCATTTATTGCCAACTCTTGCAAATTGAACAATCGCTTCTACGAATGGAAAGGCTTCTTTCCATTCTAATTATTTTACAATTTAAACACCTATTTTCAAAATAATTAATTTCAAGCTGTCATTCAAAGAAGCAAAATGTTTAATTTCTTAGATGTCATCTCCTTGGTAATAAAAATATGTTAGTTGTGTTCATTGAACATTCAGTTTCATTTATGCTTTCAGCAATCTCTTTAAGAGCTTTAGGAGTTTCGCATTTTAAAAGATCATGTTATTTTCTCTTGGTGGTGTTTTTAATTTTTTGTTTGTTTTTGCTACCACTAATATGATTTTTCTGAAGAATATATTAAATGCATGTATGAGGAAGCTTGCTTTAAAAGAAAACTGCTTATATTTTTAAAACCTGGGCCTTTAAAATACTCATGCTGGGAAGGTTTACTGTGGTTATTTGGAAATTGTTGCTCTATGGTCCTCCTAAAGCATCTGTCCTCTTTGGAAAAATTGAAGCAAAATACTTATTACTAACCTCACCTTTCAAAGCCATGGTAAGGCAAAGTCATTTTAAAAATGTATGCACTATATGAAGACAGTTGCTAGAGTAGATTGGAGTTCTTTTTATATCTGACATTTTTTTCCTGTGTATTTTATTGGGAATTGAACTTCTATAGTTAAAATTGTTTATGTTGGGTGCATGTATGCACTATAGATTGGCTTCTGCCCATGATAATATCACTGGGTTTAGCTATTCCACTTTCCTTTTGGAATTGTCTCCTTTATGTTTATACGTATATATTTTTAGTAGTTTTGAATAAATTCTGTTTCAGGCTCTCTGGACTCAGCTCTTTGAGACTAAGCTGTCTTTTGCTGTGCCTTCATAAGAAAAGATCACAATATCCCTTCCGAGGCACACTCTGCATTTGGAGATGCTCTAACTACTGGTAACCCCAAGAGTTGATTTTGGGTCATGTCTCATAGAGAAATGTTTTAAATGTACCACATTAAATTTATTCGGGCACATCAAATTGTGTCATTGTTTTGCTTAAACAGCTCTGAAAGATGTAAAGCTAAGCGTCAGCTCTTCGCCTGGTCTCCCAAGGCCCTGTCTGACTGCCCCGTGTCTACCTTACCGTGTATTGCGGGCATCTCTGCGGCTACAAAGGCTGGTGGCCCGGCCTCCTCTCAGCTCCTCTAGCTGGGGACCCTGTGCGGACCCCGGGGCTCTGCCCGTTCTCCTCTCCGCGTGCACTTCACCCACTCACCAAGTTTGCTCATTTAAGTCATTCAGGCATAAATCTGAGTACTGACTTCTCAAAAAACGCATTCTCCACCACCCCAAAGATGACCCCATTTTGTGTATCATACTTTTATTTTCTTGATTTTACATACATAGATTTTTGAATTATTATATTGCGTTGACATTTGTACTGCTTGTCTTCACCATAAATGTAGACTTTGAAGACCTGCAATTTATCTGTATAGGTTAATAAGAGCCCTTGTATTTAATACAGTGGTTAGCAAATAATAAATAATAAATGTACGAACACAGAAGAATGCATACTGAAGAATGTATTTCTTCACACAAGGGAAAGTCCCTAAGGTAAGAAGGGGCTCTGTGTTTCCGAGGGTGGGCAAGCGTAGCTGGGAGACAGTGAGTGGCAGGACAGTAGCATGAGGTGAAGCTATGGTCTTTTGCAGAGATTAAAATACCATATTACGAAAATAGGATGTTTTTGCAAATAAAGAGACATCGTCATAGGGTTTCATGCAGGGCACTGCTGCGGTCAGACTCGCCACCCCAGGCTGGACTGGGCGTGCCAGGGGCAAAGCGGCCTGAGCCAGGGGGTGGCCTTGGCAGCTCCCGGGACGGGCATGGCGATGTGCCCTCCCGGGCGGCAGGAGAAGTAGCAACGAAAGAATACAGAGTTAGGAGAAGATAATCCTGAGACATTTTCTACAGATGTGTAATTCTGGCGTCTGGTTTTCAAGTCTGGGATGGTGGGTCACAGGATTTTAGATGCTGAGTGAAGCTGTCTGAGCTGCCTGAATGGACATGTCACCTGGGTAAGTGGGTGTGCTCGTTCGCAGTTGGAGAGAGATTTTAACCAAAGAAGCGAATTTGGCAATTTTCTCTTTATAACCATAATTCAAATGTGCAGAACTGGATGTGGTTGCCTGGGAAGGAGTGAGTGAAGGCGGGAGCCCAGTGTGACGAAGCATTTTGCTGACAGAGCCGGTGGCGTACTGCGGAGGAAAAGTCAATAGTGTGGAGCACTCGGACTGGGAGGTGTTTCCAAACCTGAGAGTGCAGCGATGGGTTTAGTCTGAAGTGCCTCAGACACTGGGAGCAGCAACCTGAGATGCATATAATCTTGTCCAGAAAAGTTTTAGTGTTGTTCTGAGGCTAAAAGACAAGAGTTTGGTTAAAGAGGAGACAAAGAAATACAGGCAGCACATGAAAAACTGCTCTAATTGGTAAGCAGAGAATGGTAAAGTAGCTCTAGGGAGGTCTGAGGTCAAAGGAGGACTCTAAAATGGGAGCGGTGTTGGAGGAAGTTCCTGTGTTGACAGGAGCCATCCAGTAAAGGGATGGTGGGTGACTCAGCAGAGAGCAAAGATAATCGTCTGATAGAAATTTCAGTGTGATACACATGGCAACAACACTATAAAGGTAGGGGTAAAGGGACTCTTATTTTTTTTTTTACTTGAAGCAGTAATATAATTAATTCAAAGTAGATTGTTTAAAGTTCAGACTGTGTTTTGAAAGTAGTAGAACAACAACCAAAATAGATGAAGAAACATAGTAAAAAAGCCAGGAGAAAATTACAACGGAATTCTAACCAATATCCAAATTGTTCAAAAGAAGTGTAAGCAAAATGCGGTAGGCCAATTCTAAAGATGCCCCTTCGAGATTTCCAACCTCAGGTTAATCAAACACTAAACCAGGTACTGTAAAGAAGGAGTTTTGCGGATTTAATTAAAGTTGTAAAACGACTGAGCTTAACATAGTACGATTGTCCCAGATCGTTTAGTGGACTCGGTGTAGTCACACAAGTTTTCCAAAGCAGCAGAAAGCAGCCATAGAGACGCAGCTGAAGGGAGGTTGGAGAGGTGTGGACGGGACCCTCTGCTGGGGGTCAGCAGTGCAGGGCCTTGGGAGCTCTGAGTGGCCCCTGGCTGCAGCACCAAGGAGACAGGGCCCCGCCTCTGCGGGTGGGAGGAACAGAGGCTGCCAGTAATGCGAACGAGCTCGGCAGCTCCTCCTTCCCCGCTGCCTTCAGACCTTTTGGCAGCTCTGCCGACTCCTTGATTTTGGCTTGTGAGCAGAGTAAGTCGCTGAGCTGGATTTCTGACCCACAGGTCTGTGGCCACCTCCTGTGGCAGCGATAACAAACTGGTACAGGCCATGGTCCCTGGAAGAGGAGTGCTGCCGGACAGCGCCTGAAAGTGTGGAAGCGCAGATGGCGTGGGGGGCGGGGGCGCAGAGCCTGCGAGAGTCCTGAAGAGCGTGATGGAGGAAGGCGAGGTCAACTGGAAATGCCGCCTAGAAAGAGGGACCATGAGGTTCTTGTAAGGAGGAGCACGTTGCTGGGCATGAGAGGGGCAGGGCCCTGACCTGAAGGACCTGTGAGTCAGCCAGGTGATGTCCTGCAGGCAGGTGGAAGCGCGACTCCTAAATCCAACTTAGATATTTGGTTGATGAGATTATTGGGCAGAATGTTGAAGGTGTTAACCAGGTTTGCTCTTGCTACTTAGAGTAAAATGTGAGGGGAGAGAAACGAATCGAGGGAATGAACTGTTAAGCAAAAAAGAATCAGGACCCAATAATTGGGGGAATTCTTGGCCTACTGAGATTGCAAAAAATCTCTAAAATTAAGAGATTTATTATTAGGAAAGGGTGCTCTAGTGAGAAAGCCTAGGGTGTAACTCTACAACCATTTTCAGAAGAATCAGACATAAAAGGCTCCACATAAAAGGCTCTTTGAAGCAGTTAAGGGTGTGACTCACATATGCCTGCTGTAAACCAGAGGGCCGCGGAAAGTTAAAATTGTCAGCCATCTCAGCAAGGCAGAAATAGGGAAGAGATTACACAGGAAAGATCTGTGGGTGAGTCTCTTGTCTCATGGAATGAATCCCCATAAAATTCACCCAGGCTCACAGGTCCTGAGAATTTTATACCAGCAGAAATTCTGTCAGCTTGGACTGAAAGAGGCAGACAAAGTATGAAATGAGAGAAAGCTGTCTGTTCCCAGAAGATCTGCTGGCAGATAAATTCACTCAGGAAACCACTCAGCTGCAGCTCCAGGGCCCTGAGCTGAGAGCATGGAGCCAAGAGCCCTGAGGGCAAGCCAAGAGCTCCTGAGGGTTCATAAAATGCCATGAGGCCGATGCAGTTCTCTTGCCTGGAGTTGAAAGTGCTTTGGAGTCGGTGTCTTTACTTACCTACCATTTATCCCCCGCTGTGTTTGGGATATTTGTAATTGGTGTCCTATCCATGTCCACACTGTATACTGGGAGCAGACGACTGGTTTCTGTAGTCTCACAGGTCCGCAGATGGACAGGAATTGTGCCCAGAAGATGCACCTGGTGAATCACTTATCACACTTGGCATAGGTGATGAGCTCATGGATTCTGAGCAGATAAAGTTGAGATGATGCTGGAAAGGGTTGAGACTCAGGAACATTTGGAGAAGGGTGCATTTGGGAGGGATTTGAATCTTTGGGAGTAGAAAGCAGACTGGTAGAATTCTAAAGATATACCCCAAAGATTCCTGTTTTTTCATAATTCAAACACTAATCCAGGTACTGCTGGGAAGGGACTTCAACAGTGTAATTAATGATATAATAAAAAACCTTAAATTAGAGAGATTATCCTGGGTTATCTAGTTTGGCCCAGTGTAATCACATAAGCCCTTCAAAAAAGAAGAGAAGGCAAAAGAGATATCAGAGATATTTGAAGTGCCAGAAGGACTGTGCCAGCTATTGCTGGAGGAAAGGAGGTATGGAATCCAGGTGGCTTATAAAGGCCAGAAAAGCTTCTGCCCGACACCCACAAGGAAATGGGGACCTCAGCTCTATGGCTGCAAAGTGATCAATTCTGCCAATAATCTGAAAGAGCCTGGAAGTGGGTTCTTCCCCAAAGTCTTCAGGAAGGAATGCAGATCTGCTGACACACTGAGTTTGTCCTCTTGAGACTATAAATGGAGGAACCAGCTGGCCACATTGTGCCCAGACTCTTGACCTGTAGAAACTGAAGTAATGGTTATTATTTTACATCACCCTGTGGCAATTTGTTATAGCAGTGATTGAACATTAATATGATCAAGCAGAAAGGACAAACAGAAAAGTAATAATAAAATGACAGTTATAATTCCAACCATCTCAATAATTACATTAGATGTAAATGATATAATGACGCCATTGAAGGCATGGATTGTCAGATTGGCTGTGAAAGCAGCACCCAACTATACGCTGTCTACAAGAAATTCACTTGAACCTTAATGATGTAAGTAAGTTAAAAATAAAAGGATGGAAAAAAGATATGCCACACAAACATCAAAACAAAAATCAAAACAAAAGCTTGGGTATGTAAATTAATATTAGACAAGGCAGACTTCAGAAGAAGGAAAACTACCAAGGACAAAGAGAAAATTTTGTAAAAATAAAAGAATCAACTGACCAAGGCATAGTAATTGTAAATGCACATGCCCTTAACAACAAAGTTTCAAAATATGTGGAGCAAAATTGAAATAATTGAAAGGAAAAATACAAAAACCTACAGTTATATTTGTAGACTTCAACATTCTTTTCTCACTAATCGATGGGACAAATAGATCAGAAATTAACAAATATGTCTAGAAATCTTGAGCCACGCCATCCGTCAACTTGAACCAACTGGTCGTAACAGTGTTCTGTCCCAAAACCGCAGATAACACATACTTTTCCAGTGTACCTCGACCATTCACCAAGACAGCACATTGTGGGTCACAAAAATTATATTAAATTGACAATATTGAAATTATTCAAACTATATTCCTTGACTAAAATGGAATTAGACTAGAAATTTATAATGGAAAGCTATATGGTAAATACAGAAATATTTGAAATGAAATGATGGGCCACTAAATAATCCATAGGTCAAGAAGAAATATCAAAGGAAATTAGGAACTATTTTGAACCGAATGAAAATAAATACACAGTGTACCCAAATTTCTGTGATTCCTCTAAAGCAGTTCTTGGGGAAGAATTTATAACATTAAATTATTATATTAGAAAAGAAAAAAGAGTTCTTATATCAATAATTTAAGCTTCTATCTTGGGAATCTGGAAAAGAGAAGAGGAAACTAAACCTTAAAAAGTAAACAGAAGTAAGGAAATCATAAAAATAAGAGCCCTTAAATTGAAAAGAGAAAAACATTAGAGGAAAATCAATGAAACTAAAAGCTGACTGCTTGAAAAGAAAATAAAACTGATACATTTCTAGTAAAATTGACCGAGTGAAAACAGAGCACATGAATTACAGCCATCAGGAAGGAAAGAAGGATGTGATTACTAACCCAGAAACACCAAAACAGAAAACTACAAAAAGCTCCATGCATATAGTTGACAGCTTAGAGTGAGCAGGCCAATTCCTTGAAAACTCCAAACTACCGAACTTGCCCAGGAATACATGATAACCTGAATGGCCTAATCTAGCAGAAGAATGAAATTCCTGGTTAAAAACCTTCCAAGAAAGAAAACTCAATTTCCCCGCATGCTCCTGGAAATGTTATTTATGGAAGAATGTGGCTCCCCATGAAGAGTGCTCAGATTTCAGGTGGACCTGGCTCGGGCATGCGTGTGTCTCAGTGGCAGGATGCATGCAGTTCATGCACAATTCTGAGTTGGAGAAAAGTCTCAGGGAAACCAGGAGCAGAACGGAAACCCGAGAGCAGGGACTCATACTCCAAATTCCATCTTGACTGACCCGGATTACAGCGCACGTGCTGCTGACGGCGCCACTGGGTGACCATCATCCCGAACCGGTAGCTGTCCGGCGGCCCCGCCTTGTAGGCTGTCGGCGTAGGCGTAGGAGCCATGCTGGTAGGAAGCGGATGGCCGGACGTTCAAATGATACTCTATTCTCATTCTGCGAAACCAGTTTATTTGAGAGTGAATTATCAATTGTACGCTAATATGAATATTTTAAATAATGATTTGAATAATGAGGTTTTAGAGAGGGGAGATTGCTGGGCAAGGAATTAAATACCTGGGTTTCAGATATTGCTTATCAGTTTATGACCTGAAATGGCTCCCTTAAGAATTGCCTTGGCATCTCACAGATTTCTTATGAAGATTGGTGAGAACGGGTGGATTGATGCATTTGAAAACACAAAGATACAAAGAAATGAAGAATTAAAGTCCCAGGATATTATGTGCCTCCTAAACCCAAATGGGCTGCTCTTCTCATGATTCAAAGATTTAATTATCAGTGGAAGGCACATAAGTGTTGACAGTCTGCTTGTTAACTTGCCTAAATTCATATTATTAGGGAGAAATGTCGATGTTTTCAGAAGGTAGAAGTATCCAATTTAAAGGAACAATTGCCTGTTTTGTCTTCCAAATTATAGCAGACAAAGCATGTCCAACTAAAAAGCAAGAATGGGGTTGAAAAGAAAAATAAAATGTGATATGATATATAGATTTCATGACTGGTATTTTGTTTGAATTTTCAACTTCACTTAGTTATATCTGTGTAATTACAATGCTGATAAAATCAGTTATTGTCTTTTTTTGGCACATCACTCAAAGTAGACATAAGATGCCAAAAGATATGAAGTCATAATGAAGAGCCTGATAAATGTTCAAGGCAGCTGGTGTCTGGTCAGGGAATGGCACTAGAGCTCCCCTTGGCCTCACGAGGACCAGAATGTCGTGGAGAAAGTCTGCACGGCTTTTCCATTCACAGTAGACCAGGCTGGGCGTCACAGGGGATGGCGTTGTGGTGGCTGCCGAAGCGGGTCCCCATGGCGTGCGCCCTTTGTTACTGGGTGACATTGTCCAGTTCACACCCAGCCTGCGGCCTGGGGGGCGTGAGTCCTGCCGGGTGGCCAGCCCTGCCTCTCCCGCACCTGGCTGCTGGTGCCTCCTGCTCCATCTGGACACTGGTAACTGCCAACAGCGCAGCTCCAGGAACCAGCGCCTGCCTGCCCGCCCTCCACCGAGCAGCTATTTATACATCGCCTCCTGCTGCAGCGCCCGCTGCTTTTGTTGTGGTTGCTGGTCCTTTGCAGAGATCCTATCTGCAGTGGTATTTATCCTTCTTGAAATCTCCTGAGATACGTCATCCATTTCCTCTTTGTGTTGTGTTTTGTGCAAATCAAGACAGTGAAGTTCACTCAGTTCAGTCAAGGACATAATGCCAACGATACACTTCTCTGTATTTAACAGTAAGACACACTTGAGTTTCGTGAGATTTCCCTTCAAACTTTTTATAATTTATTGGGGTGTTTCTGAGGGGATGTGGGGCTGTCGTGTACAATTTAAATGAATTCCACTGAGGACTGTTGTCAGGCTCTGAGGCTAAAAAAGTTTCCTACAGCCAAATAATTCTATAATAAGGAGTTACAATATTTCCCTGCATTTTTACATTCCTTTAAATGATCTTTGCTGTCAAATACTAGTTCTCACCTAATTTATCTCTCTATTCTGAATTTTACTCTGGTATTGAAATTTGGAATTTGAATTTTATCTTATTGTTTTTATGTTTAAACTCAAAATTTATCTTTGAATGATGTTTGGGATCTTTATTAATTTAACTCCTCAAATAATGGCAGGTTTCTTTCTAACAGTCACTAATAAGATCTGTATGACAATGTTATGAAAGGGCAAAGAATATCACTTTATAACAACGGGATGTCAGGGGATTTGGGGAGAGGAAAATATTAAGAATGTCTTTGAGTAAGATTGGCTATCACGATTTCTGTATACTCAGAATCCCTACACCTTCGAAAGGAGTAGAAAGGATGAATGCATTTCAAGGCAACTGTGGGCCCCTCAGAGGAAGGCTTGTAAAACATCTGTGTAATAATGGTATATTCATGAAAATGTAAATGAAAAAAATTATGATCACCAGCTTAATGAAAGTTCTGAGAAAGTAAAATATACAAGGAAAGTATGAGGGGCAATATCACAAACGAAGGGAAGCGCTGCTGGATCTGAGACTATATTTTTTAAGATTCAATATTCCAGAAAAGGCAGTTAAATGAGCAAATATTTGTGTCATAGTTTCTTCTCATGATGGTGTAATCACTATTTTATTATATGTTATGTTTTCTTACTTTTTCAGGGTAAATAGACAAAGAAATTATATTCTTATAGTTTAGGGAAGGTTGAATTTTGATTCTTTAGTTTCAAGATTTAATAGTAAAGATTGAATGATTATAAATGAGCAAGAAAGTTAATCTGGGTGTAGGAAAAAGAAAACAAAATTATTGGAAGACTGGAAGAATAGCAATTATCTACAATTTATTGTCAAATATGAGGCAAAAGGGTGAAAGCGCAATAGATAAGCTACATCTGGTGAGAGATGGTGAACCTCCACAGCGATGGCTTCGAGGTTTGCAGAGTCACAGCAGCTGCCCTTGGTTTGGGCATGAAAATTGTAGTGAAAAGTGTGGTTGTGGAGAAATGGAAGAAGGAGGTAACAATCCAGCAGAACATTATAAAACTGTCGGGGATTCCTGACATCACATGAGTGAAATGACGTCTTTGCCAGAGTTGCAACGTCATTACCACTTGCTGATAAACTTCTGTGTGCCAGACACTGTGCTGAATCTCAAGGGTTTAAGCTAAAAATTAGGATTTTACCACCCAATGGGGAGACATAGCTTAGCATATACATTAAAATGAATTATGTGCTGTGAAAGAAACATATGAGAAAAGTCACCGTGGTTAAGCATTTATGCTCTGAACTCAGGCCGTCAGAGTTTGAATCTGTTCTGAGATCTGTTGGTTGACTTTCTCTAAGCCTCAGTTTCTTCATTGGTTTTAAAATCTGGGGATAATAACTGAACTTCTTAGAGGTTCTGTAACAAAACATGCACCAGGCTAACGAGTTAATTAGTTCCGGGGTGATTGTGGATACAATGTTATGGGAGCAAAGTTGTGATGTACAAGCAACAGGGCATCCAACAGTACAGAGCCTGTGTGTGTGTGCATGCAGAGCCTGTGTATGTGTGTGTGTACGCAGAGCCCGTGTGTGTGTGCATGCAGAGCCTGTGTGTGTGTGCACACAGAGCCTGTGTGTGTGTGTACGCAGAGCCTGTGTATGTGTGTGTGTGTGCATGCTGAGCCTGTGTGTGTGTGCACGCAGAGCCCGTGTGTGTGTGCATGCAGAGCCTGTGTGTGCGCATGCAGAGCCTGTGTGTGTGTGTGCATGCACATGCAGTGCTTGTGTGTGTGAGTGTGCTTCACACCCACAAACTTTAAAGTTGCCACACGCGTTTAGGCTGTGGCTCTGGTCTTGATGCTCTTTGGTTGTGGTCCTGAGTGAGTCCCTAAACCCCCTTGGTCACCCCATGCATGTAACTGTCATCCCTCCCTTACAGGGTCGTGGGTTGGGTATTAAATCAGGTGCGCTGAAAAGGGTCTGTCATATAACATATAAATACATCCATCTACCTAATTACTCTTGCATAATTTGGGGCATTTATATCTTTCATTTTTAATATGTGAAGCTGATATTAGTTGATGTTATCTGGATTTTAACTTCAGATCATTCAGATTTCTAACATTGTATTTTTACTCTGTCTATTGTGAGAATAATACAAATCTAAATATAAACATACTGAACTGGGCTAGGATAGACTAAGAAAAGGCTCAAGATGTTTCTTTATAGAGATGTTTGGATAATTCTGATGAGATTAATTCTACCTTTTAAAAACTTATGTAATAAACACGAACTATTTACCAGCACCCCCTGTTTACTACTAAAGCTATTTCAACCCTATAGAGTGGGCTCTGGACCTTAAAGTAAATGAGGCACTCAGTCGTCCAACATAATCCATCACAAAGCCCTGTGTTAAATTGGGCACTTTATTTCTTGGAATTTCTAGAGGACTTATTGATTGTTTCTTAGCTCAGGATTTTAATAGGCTTACTCAGCCGCTGTACCGACCACATCAGGTTGACATTGAGACCTGAAAAAGGGCAGGAGAGGCTCTTTAGGTGAGTAGGCTGAGAGCCTGGGGAGCGAGCCCCGTGATTAGGAGGAGGCAGGCAAGGTGACCCTGCAGCCTGCAGCAGCTAGTGTCCGCGTCACCTCCCATGCGCCACTGGGAACGACAGCCACCTACCCCCTCGGCACGGCGGGGGCACCACTTCACGGCGCTGCACCCCGGAGAGGGCTGGGGGCTCACTGTCCTGGGAGCATCACAGCTTCCAGAGCAGCTGCATGAAGAACAGGGATTTGCACTTGGTAGAAACGTGCACAGGTGAGTAAGGAGGGAGCCTAGAGGACGGCAAAGTGCTGGGACATGACTATGGCCGTGGAAACAGGAGGCTCCAAGGTTGGAATCAAGGGTCCAGCCAGACCCTGGCTTCAGGGCCCGTGAAACCATCCCAGGGGCAGGGAACAGGGCAGGTGCTGGTTCAGCCTTCAGAAAACAGGCCCCAGGGGACTGGAAGGGAAGCCTGGGGATCAACATGTATTTTTCCAACTCCCCAATCAATTCTAATTTTCACACTTTGAGAGATAGCGTCGGGGAAAGGGAGCTGTTCGCCCAACGTCCGAGCAGAAGGGAGGGGTCACCTGTGGTCCAGAAGATTAATCAGGTGTAGTGGCTTTCCAGAGGTCAAGATGAAAGGAACTGGTTTGTTTAGCCAGGGGGTGACTGGAATTGAGTGTGTGCAGCATTCTGACAGAAGCTTTACAACAGGCAGCAGACTAGGGGTGCGTGGAGGGCACAGACAATAGAGTTTGATGGTTCACACTAAATATGACAGGGACAGGGAAGAGACAGAGGAATGACAAGGCTAAATCAGGAGGCTGTCTTTAAAAACATTTTAAAGACAATGGATGGAATTTACATTGGGTTTATGCTTCATCTGGTTATAGTGAGGCTGGTTTCTTTCTAAGTTTTATTTGGGAGTCAGTATAGCCTAATGATAAAATGCCTGGGTTTGAATTCCAACCCTTACTAACTTAGAAAAGTTTCTTTCCTTCACCGAATCTCAGTTATCTTATCTGTGAAAGGAGTGTACCAGGCTCAGAGTTGCAATGGGAAATACGTGCATAGGCAGCACTTTCCGTCTCCTTTCTCTAAATTATAACCTATCAGAGGAGAGCAATCAAGTGCCTTAGGTGGTGTAGGTCTCAGAATGCCCTTTTTAGAACTAGACTTTTAATTTTTTATAAGTCTTCTTTTCTTCCACAATACGAAGCTTTTAAACGAGACGCATATTCTTAGAATTCTGTTTTGACTGTTTTTGAAGAAATGTCACCTTATATGTTATATAAGCATATAATAAACTTAAAAGACTCCTGTTCCTGTTATATAGTAAACAAATTGCTGCCTTTAGGCTAAAGAATCTCAAAGACCACTCTTTCTGTGCCCAGTTCCAAATCTGAATTCTTTCTCCAAATTTCTAATTACAGTACTCTCTATAGGAACATAAATTAAAGAAGTGACTGATAAAAAGTGACACTTTTTGATGAACTCATTAGGGAAAAAGGTTATGAGTTTCAAGTTCAGTCCTTACATTTTTGGCCTCTGTGTCAGAGAACCATTTTTTGCCAAAACAGGCTCAAGAAATACATGGATATTAAAATGAATAAGGAAGTATTTATTGGCTGTCATGCCAAGAAAATTTGTCACATTACTTATAAAATATTTTAAGCTAATTTAGTTACATTGGAGGCTTATAACTGGGAAATGATGAGTTTTATTTTGTCCAGTTTTCTTAAAGATAAATGTTCGAGTCGATGTTGTAGATCAAAGTACCATTTTTCAAACCCTCGAGTTCAGCATTATTATAGTAGTTCATCCTTAAATTAAAAATATGAGCTTCTCCCTCTGCGTGACTGTAAAAATAGTTACAAGGACCTACATAGAAAACTATAATATTTGGGGTCACAAAAATATTGAATACATTTTTGGAAAGCTACTTCTGTTACCGCCTGGGTGGTGAAAAGAAGGAAAACAAATGTGTATATGTTAAGCTTTGGAGAACCTGGAAGTATTTTGAGCTTGGCAAAATTAAATTTCACATTGAAATGCTTTGTGTTTAGCAAAACTCAAAACATGTTTTGAAAACTGCATTTTCCCTTAAGTTATACCCCTAGGTTCTTTAGTAACATTATTTTAGTTTCTGATTCCTATTGGGTATTTTTAAAAATTATTATTTTAGGGACGACCTCATACAGATGATTTGGGGTCTGCTTTTCTGAGCCTTTCATGGCTGTGTGGCGTTCTGAAGTCACGGATGATCACTACAGCATGGGTCCAGAAGTACCAACCACGCTGCTGAGATGGACTTGTTCATGTTACAAGACTGGAACACATTAACTGGCTCTTTGAAGAACCTTGTTTTGTATATTTTATTATCACTAGGGAACATTCTTATCTAAAGTTTATGAGACGTTGCTGTTCCCAGCTCGACTCTTACTCTGAGTAACGTCGAATGGATAATTTTACAAGACTCACCAGTTCTCACAGACTTTCCTTCTGCTTAACTCTCGGGGAATTCATTCACATCAATCACAAAAGCTAAGAAGGATTCCAAATAAACCTCGCTGCTTTCTAAGATGTAAACATTGAGCCTTTAATGGGTGTTGAAGGCCAGAGAAGACCATTTGTTTGAAATTAAAAATAAAATGCACAATTTCTTTGTGTCTACTTCTGCCTATTAATATTTATAAGAAATCAAGTAACTTTTATGTTTATTCTCTACTTTTGTGCATAATAGACATGCTCTATTCTTGGAATAGCGTATTTTTAAAATATTGGAAATATTAAGGACAGTTTCTTTCTATATTTGATTTCTAAACGTATGAAAGAGGAACATACACATCTGGAAAAGACCCAAATTGAACCCACTACAATGCCTAACTGGATTATTTCTAAATATGCTGTTCTTAAGTAGGTGAATCCTCCTGGACACTCAAAGGGTGTTAGAGAACATTACTTTCCGTCTTCAATCTTCGTTCTCTCCGGGTGCGTGAAGGCTGGGGCGGGGGGTGGGGGGGTGGGGTGGTAAGTTTAAATGTTTTCCTCCGTAGCAGGCCCAAGAATGTTAGCATTTAGAATGGACACTATTCTTTGACCCTGTAAACTGGACTCTAAACAGACTAACCCTTACTTTTAATCCTAATTTCCTGTCCTAGAGTGTGTTTCTTAAGGTGTAATTTGCATATTATTTAGATGATTATAATTATTCTGTTTTGAAGAAGAGATGCCGTGGATAACATCGGGTGTGCTCTGGTGACGTGGAAGCGCACTGGAACGTTGTCGGCTTGTTTCCCCCCCTGTGGCCCCGTGGTGGCACCGGGTCCCCTGGCGGGCCTGCCCTCCTGGCGCTGCCGCAGCACCTCCCTGCACGCTGGGCGCTGCCTGCCGTGCCCCTCTCAGGCCGGGCCATCTACGTGCTGGGGGGGATCTGTGAAGTGCCCAGGTTCCCCGCTCCCCCGTGTATGGCAGCCACACTCTGCGGGAGCAGGGCTATAGCTCCTCGTCTCGGCGCGGCGGAGAGCCCGGGAAGGCCCTGTCCTCAGGGTGACCGCTGCCCCTGCACTGCACCCACCCGCGGCGCATCGCTCTGGCCTGGCGTTCCCCTTCGCTGGTGCGCACGGGACCTGCAGACTCCCGGATGCTCGCGGCCCTGCTGCGCGGCCGAAGCCGTGGGGCTGGGCTCTCGCTGCGGCGCACAGCATTCCAGGCGGGGCCCGACATGGAGACCGGCGGTGGGGCTGAGCAGCGAGCATCCTTGGAATCGCTGCTTGGGAAGGACTAAGAGGGAAGCAGGGCCGGACAGAGGGAGGTCCCGGGTGGCAGTTTAGAGTCAGTGAAGGTCTCGGTCATCTGATGCTAGGATGACCCATCAGAGATACCCCCAGTTGGGCTAAGCTGGCGATGCCTTTATTCCGGCGTCTTGCCTGTCCCTGAGGTCGCTTCTTAGAGGAAGGCGCGCTGCAGCCCAGAGCGCTGGCCGGTGGGTGCTTTCCATCAAACGTCACCGCAGCCGGCTGGGAATAGGTTCCACTGTCTCCAGGACATATCTGCAAAGCCCGTCAAACCGTCCTCTGAAATGGACAGTGGAGAAGATTGCCCCGGCCACCCGAACCTCCGCCCCCCCGAACCTCCGCCCCTCCGCGTTCGCAGAGCCGGTACAGGCAGGGGACATGGCAGCCTGGCCTAGAAACAGCCCACTCCTAAGCGTACTATCATTCCAAGGCTCATTTATAAGCTCTTTTTGCCAGTTATTTAAGGAAAAATAACCCCATTTTTATAAAAATCACTAGTGATGAGAAAAGAAATAATGTTTGCCAGCTGGATTTAGGAGGTTAGTATAAACTTGATTCCAAAATGTGTCAATGAAAAAAGAAAAAAAAAAGTGACCTAATATTATTTAAAATCTATTTGCTAAAATCCAAAATAGAACTATAAGGGATTCCTTTGACCTGATCGAGTTTTGTTTTCTTTCCAAAACTCTTAGCTAAAAGCAGAGTCAGTGGTGAAATATTACTAGGCTTTCTGTTTGAAATACTTAAGAAAAGGATTCCTTCCAGCATAGCTTATATTCAATATTAAGGTTTTAGGAATTGTGTAAAGCAAAAAAAGACATTTCCGTACAGATACACACATGTGCCTGGACGTGCAAACAGTGGGATTGGAAATGAAGAACAGGACTTACTGCGTCCAGATGATTAATTGCCTTCATTATATCATTACTATCTCCATATGATACAATTGTTTTCTCCATAGAGTGCTTTGGAGCCAATGGACTTGCCCAACATATCTAGTGAATATGAGATCAAAATTTAAAGCACTTTCTTACATATAAGGAAGACTTTGGGAAATATAATTTAAAATGTTAATATATATGGGAGAAACATATATATTATGTTTTCTAGACAAAATTTTGTCTAGAAACAAATCCAACAGGGCATATATGAGATCTTTGTGGAAAAAGTTACAATTTTGTAGGAAAATACAAATAAAACCAAAATAAATTGAAATATTGTCATGGCCAGAAAGACTAAAAATCTTAAAAGTAACAATTATTCTTATATTATTAATGGAATCAATGCAATTCTAATAAAATAAAGATTTCCTATCTGCTTCTAAAATCTATCTAGAAAATTATACTACTAAGAGCAACTGGAAGATTTTGTAAAGATAAGTAGGGAAGAAGCCCTATTAGGCATAGAGATCATAAGGTGATTGTTACCAAAGCAGTAGGATATTAAAGACAGGCAAATATACCAATGAAACATAATAGAGGGGCTAAAATTAAGAATATGTATATGGAAACAATATACAGGGACAGAGACGGCATTCAGATGTTTGGAAAAAGGATAGCTATTCCTACGATGTGTGTAGGGTAGTTAGTTATCCATGTAGAAGAAGCAAACGCTACCCAATCTTGTCCCATATGACAAAAGCCACTATAAACCAAAACCTACATTGAGAGAAATTACTGCTATGAGAGAAAGTTAGAAAATCCAGAGTACATAAAAGGCACCCACAATCAACAAGCGTAAGATAAACCATCCCAGAAAATCCCGAAAGAATAGAAACAGAAAATTCACAAAAGAGGAAGCATTTCCAGAACACATGTATAGATATTCAATCTCACTAGTTATCAGACAAACATTTATAAAACTATTCATTCCCTTTATACATGTCTGCATAATAAATTAGTTGATTTTCTAAAGCTCTGCAAAAGTACCCAATCATTTTGAGGGTTATTATGAACTAATGGTTTTACACATATTTCATAATGTGTGTTAATCTGATGCAGCTGTTATCCTTTTGGTGCTCAATTTGTCCCAATTTTGGCCAGTGGGAGCTTTTTCAGTTATTCCTGAAAGGCTTAACACAATGTTTTAATCTTTGGTAGTTTCACTGCTTTCTGGTATTACAAAACATCCGAAGCTCATTTCATTCATTTCCTGTCTCAGAACTGGAATCAGTCGTTTTTATTCAAAGAACTCTGCTTCCCTTTACTGGGAAGATTTCAGGGTGCTAGTGGTGTTTGTTACCAATGCATTGCACATTTATTGGTTCTTGGCTAGAAAATATGTGAATAATTTGTAGCAAGGAGATCCATCATACATTTATACTGATAATTCCAGTACAAATTTGGAATTTTAAGTTTTTACTTAACTTCCTCAAGCTCATATCTCTATCCCATCTCAACAGCACTGAAAATCTTAGTTCTCCACGATGACAGCGTGTTACCTCATTATACTTTGTCTTGCAACACCCACACAACGTCAGGAGATTGCCACCCACCACCAGACAGTATGATTACAGAAAATAGTTTACTGCTGTTTTAAAATTCTTTTGCTTTTAAGGTATATTAAAATGGGGCTATATAGTGAAATCACTGTGCATTTTTTCAGATAACTTGGGGTGGTTCCTCTCTGTGTGGATAAGCCATCAAATCCACGCATTTGGTTATCATCCGCTTCCTTGCACTCACCTGCTCCTTGGGTTCCGCATAGGCTCCTCACAGTTCTGACTTTTGTCCTCATACTGGCCTGCTGTGCTCTCAGTGAGTAACTTTTAGCTATTTTTGGTTTTCTTCTGTTTTCAGGCCGTCGGACACACAGTTGCCAGTCAGTTCTGGGTTGAGTGTAGCCCCCCCTGTGTTGGATTGAGTGTGCCCCTTCAGTGGTGGGTTGAGTGTGCCCCCTCGATAGTGGATTGAGTGTGTCCCCTCTGTGGTGGGTTGAGTGTGCCCCCTTTGGTTTTGGGTTGAGTGTGCCCCCTCGATGGTGGATTGAGTGTGTCCCCTCAGTGGTGGGTTGAGTGTGCCCCCTCGATAGTGGATTGAGTGTGTCCCCTCTGTGGTGGGTTGAGTGTGCCCCCTTTGGTTTTGGGTTGCGTGTGCTCCCCTCGATGGTGGATTGAGTGTGTCCCCTCTGTGGTGCGTTGAGTGTGCCCCTTCAGTGGTGGGTTGAGTGTGCCCCCTCGATGGTGGATTGAGTGTGCCCCTTCAGTGGTGGGTTGAGTGTGCCCCCTCGATAGTGGATTGAGTGTGTCCCCTCTGTGGTGCGTTGAGTGTGCCCCCTTTGGTTTTGGGTTGAGTGTGCTCCCCTCGATGGTGGATTGAGTGTACCCCCTCTGTGGTGGGTTGAGTGTGCCCCAGTTGGCACATGTTATTGGTTTGGACCTGCATTCTCGTGGGTGTGGGCCCCTGTTGTGTAAACAGGGTCTCCTGAAGACGTGACTCCAACTAAAGTGTATCCAGCTGAATTGAGCTGGGCGTTAATCCAGGTAATTAGAATCCTTTATAGGCAAAATGAACCTCAGACACAGGGAAAGGAGGCCTGGGGGCGGCATCCAGAAGCTTAAAGTCAACAAAACCTGCAAACAGAGAGAAGATTCCTCCACATGCACTGCCAGGAGATGGAAAAGCCAAGGGGAGAAACCCCCACCCCCCCAGCTGCCCCAGATTTCACAGTTTCCCATGAGTCACAGTTCCCAGCTTTGAAGATTTTCCTTCTCGCTGGTCTGAGACACTGGACACTAAAATGAATTACATCATGATTCAGCACTCATCCTCATTGGTTAAATCCTGTCTTCTCTGTTATAACTCCTCCTTCCTCTTTGATCATTCTCCCACTCTTTAGGGGTATTTGAACTATGCTCAGTTTAACTTTTTCATGTTGGCAAGGGTGTCAATAATATTGGAAAGGGGGATGGAACTGGTTGATGTTCTGGAGAGGCTGGGCCCTCTGCATTTCAGGACTTATCTGGCCTAAGAACCATCTGGAGGTTGTAGGTTTCTGGAAAGTTATCTGAGTGCATGAAACTTTTGTAGAATCTCAGCTAAAGCCTACGGTGTTCTTTAGGGTTGGCGGGAATGGGTTTGCTTAATGTTTGGCAAATCATGGTAAATAATATCTAGCTGAAGCTTCATAAAACTAGCCTGCAGAATAGCCTGTCAACTCTGTGTGAATTCTCTCAGCCACTGATACCTTATTTTGTTACATTTAATTCCCCGTTCTTGTCAGGAAGGCACTGTCGATCACACGGGGTCAACAGTCATCTCCCACGTTGCCAGGGAGACTTCCACCCCGGATGTCTTGTTCCACGTAGCGGGGAGGGCAATGATTTCACTTGCAGAGTTGGGTTTAGAGAGAGGCCATATCCGAGCAACAAAAGAGGTTCTCTGAATGTACCTGTTAGGCATAACTATACGTTGGCTTAGCTTCTCCACTACAGAAATAAATTTCACAAGAGTAAGCCTCAAGATTGAGGGCATGGCCTATTGACGAGGGAATCCCTAATCTTTGAGACAGTATCAGGGGTTGCCCTGGTGGTAAAGTTTAGTAGTTCTGTATTTTTTCTCCTGTCTCTCAAGGGACTTCGCCAATCCTTTTTTTATAATCTGCCTAACATACTCTGCGATGAATCTGGGCATTAAATTAAGCGATACAGGATTAGAAGCCTTCATTCCCATTCTTGGCTCCATATGTTTCGGTTGTTTAAATGCTCTGTCCAGACAGGTTGAGCTAGATTATGTGCTGTAGGACATTTAGGTTTTGGACAAAATAACCCTCTCTTCTTTCATGTCATACATTAGGTGAAGTTGTAATATACAGCGATGTCCTCCTTACCCCTGTCTTCTTATTTACATTAGTCCCAACCCCACTGGTTTTATTCTTATGTCTAATTGAAGCTTGATCTCTTTTTCAGTTTTTTTTTTAACAGTTTTTATGTCACAATGCTGACTTTCAGACCTTTAGAACTCCAACTCTGAGTCTCAGATACAACACAGGTACCAAATTTCCAGGAAAATACCACATTATATATATAATATATATACATATATAGCACAGCATCTCAAAATCTAGAAATAACAATTATGGCTCCAGGTTAAATGTGTCTGCCATAGGAGTTTACAATCTAAGCCCCTATTTTCTTATAAGCATTTTCTAAGAGACCATGCAATATTTGTTCTTTTGTTTTTGGCTTATTTTGCACTACACAATGTCCCCTGGTTTCATTCACCTCTTAGCATGCCTCACAACTGTTCCTTTCTGTAGCTGCACAATATTCTGTCATATGCATACACCACAGTTTGTCATTCTACTTCTGAGTCAATGTATCCTTCAGCCACCTTCATCCATTGGGCATCATGCATAATGTCCTAAGTCTCACATTATCCTCAATTGTTCAATCATCAACACTCTCAATTTTAGTCAACGTTCATTGCTCCAAAGAGAAAAGAACTGACATACACCCTCACCAAACAGAAAACCCAAACCACCCCTTAACTCTTGTAATCCCACCCCAATCTTTTACCCCTGGTGTTGCCGTGCTACTGATGTCTTCCTGTTAAACACAGACCGTAGCACGCAAGGCAGTTTTCACTCTATACCCCTCTATTATTGACTCTTTGTACAAGAATCATACCTTTGAAGTAGCTCATGGAGGAACTTATTTATATTTGTAGTGTTCATCAGTGGAACATCTGACTCTATACAACCTCTTTCAATCTTGTTCACCTTCAATATGGCAATATTACTTACAGATCTACCAGAGAACTGCCTTCATTTCTATCTACTCCTTTACATTGAAGTTCAACCTCATTAGTTAACCATTCACCCACCTCTAAGTATCTCTAAGCCCTAAATTCTATATTATAAGTATTTGAGTTTATTTTTACCAAAATCATAAAAAGCAAAGTCATATAGTATCTATCCTTTTCTGTCTGGTTAACTTCACTCAGCATTATGTCCTTCACTCATCCATCTGGTCATGTGTTTCAGGATGTCATTTTGGCTTAATGCTGCATAATATTCTATCGTATGTATATACCACATTTTGTTGATCCACTTGTCTGTTGATGGGCATTTGGTTTGTTTCCATCTTTTAGCGATTATGAATAATGCTGCTATAGACATCAGTGTGCAAATGTCTGTGTCACTGCTTCAGCTCTTCTGGTATATACTTAGAAGTGGTATTGCTGGGTCATAGGGCAGCTCAGTATTTAGTTTCCTAAGTGTTCTAGTTTGCTAGCTGCCAGAATGCAACACACCAGAGACAGATTGGCTTTTAATAAAAGGCGATTTATTTTGTTAGTTCTTTAGAGGAAAGGCAGCTAACTTTCACCTGAGATTCTTCCTTACATGAGAAGGCATATGGTGATCTCTGCTGGCCTTCTCTCCAGGCCTCTGGGTTCCAAAACTTTCCCCGGGGTAATTCCTTTCTGTATCTGCAAAGGCCTGGGCTGAGCTGTGAGTGCTGAGATGAGGTATGCTGAGCTGCTTGGGCTGTGCTACGTTGCACTCTCTCATTTAAACACACCAGCCAATTAAGTCAAATGTCATTCATTGCAGCAGGCACGCCTCCTAGCCGACTGCAGATGTAATCAGCAACAGAGGAAGTTCATGTACCATTGGCTCATGTCCATAGCAACAGAACTAGGTGCCTTCACCTGGCCAAGTTGACAACTGAATCTAACTACCACACTAAGGAACCGCCAAACATATTCCATAGCGACTGTACCATTATACATTCCCACCAACAGTTCTTTTGTTGTTGAGTTGCATGGTTTCTTTATGTATACAGGATATCAAACTTTTATCCAATATGTGATTTCCAAATATTTTCTCCCATGGAGTTGGCTGCCTCTTCATCTTTTTGACAGTCTTTTGAGGTGCAGAAGCATTTGTTTTTGAGAAATTCCCATTTATCTATTTTTTTTTCTTTCATTGCTTCTGTTTTGGATTTAAATTTTAGGAAACTTCCTCTTATTGCTAGGTCTTGAAGATGTTTCCCTGTGTTTTCTTCTGGAGTTTTATGGTCCTGGCTCTTATATTTAGGTTTTTGATCCACTTTGAGTTAATTTTTGTATAGAGTGCAAATTAAGGGTCCTTTTCATTCTTTGGCTATTGATTTCCAGTTCTCCCATGCCCATTTATTGAAAAGATCGTTTTCTCCCAGTGCAGTGGATTTGGGGGCCTTGTCAAAAATCAGTTGACCGTAGATTTGAAGGCCCATTTCTGTACTCCTGATTCAACTCCGTTGGTCAATACTTATCTCTTTGTGCCAGTACCATGCCGTTTTGAGTGCTGCAACATTATAATAAGTTTTAAAATCAGAAAGTGTTATTCCTCCCACTTCATTCTTCTTTGTTTAGGATGCTCTTAGTTTTGCAGGGTCTCTGTCCAATCTAGATTAATTTGGTAACGAGCTTTTTCAAGTCTTCAAAGTAGATTGTTGGGAAGTTGGGAACTTGATTGGTACTGCATTGAATCCGTAGATCAATTTGGGTAGAATTGACATCTTCACTCCCTATTCAACCTCCCTATCCATGAATAAGGAATGTATTTCCACCTATTTTGATCTTTTTTTTTCTTTTAGCAATGTTACGTAGTTTTCTGTGTGTAGGTCCTTTACATCCCTGGTTAGGTTATTCCTAGACATTTGTTTTTTTTAGTTGCTATTTTGAATGGAAATTTTCCTTAATTGTCACCCCAGATAGATCATTGCTTGTGTATAGAAACATTACTGGTTGCTGTACCTTAATCTTTATCCTGCCACCTTGCTGAATTTATTAGCTCAAGTAACTTTATCATAGATTTCTCAGAATTTTCCAAACATGGTTACCTGTCATCTGCAAATAATGAAAAATTTACTTCTTCCTTTCTGATTTGGACGTCTTTTATTTCTTCTTCCTGCTTGACTGCTCTAGCTAGAACTTCTAGTACAGTGGTGACAGAGGGCATCCTTGTCTCTTTGCTCATCTTAGGGGAGAGGCTTTCTCTCTCTCACCACTTAGTACGATGCTGGCTATGGGTTGTCATAAGTTTCCTTTGATTCCTACCTTTTGAAGTGTGGTGATCAGAAAAGGATGCCAAATTTTGTCAAATGCATTTCAGCGTCGAGATGATCATGTGACTTTTTCCATTCAAAGTTGTATTGCATTGATTCATTTTCTTGTGTTGAACCACCCTTGCATTCATGGCATAAACCTCACTTGATAGTGATGTATACTTCTTTTAACGTATCACTGTATTTAATTTGCTAGCATTTTGTTGAGTATTTTTGCATCTACATTCATTAGGGAAATTGGCTTATGATTTTCTTTCTTATAGCATCTTTACCCTTTTTTGGGGGGGGTATTACAGTGATGTTAGCTTCATTAAATGAGTTGCGTAGTATTTCTTTTTCCTAAATTTTTTAGAAGCGTTTGAGCAGGATTAGTATTAGTTCTTTTTGGAATGTTTGATAAAATTCCCCTGTGAAGCTATCAGGCCCTGGGCTTTTCTTTGTAGAAAGAGTTTTAATGAATGATTGAATCTCTTTATTTGAGATTGGTTTGTTGAGATCTTCTATTCCTTCTCAAGTCCGTATAACTTATTTGTGTGTTTCTAGGAAAATTTCTATTTCACCTAAGTTGTGTAGTTTGTTGGTGTATGGTTGTTCACAGTATCCTCTTATGATTTTTTAAAAATTTTTTTCAGGGTCTCCTCTTATTTCTGATTTCATTTATTTGCATCATTTCTCTTTTTCAGCCTACCAAGGTGTCCATTACTTTTACTGATTTTTTTTCAAAGAACTAACTTTCATTTTTATTGATTCTTTTTCTTTTTTGTTCTCCAATTTAATCCTGTGTTAATCTTTGCTGTTTCTCTTCTTCTGTTTGCTTTGTGGATAGTTTGCTGCTCTTTCTCGCGTTCGTCCAGGTAGGTGGTTAAACCCTCAATTTTTTCTCTTTCTTCTTTTTTAATATAAGCATTTAAGGCAATACATTTCCCTCTCAACACAGCCTTTGCCACATCCCATAAATTCTGGTAAGCTGTATTCTCATTTTCATTCATCTCCAGATAGCTACCGATTTCTCTTGCGATTTCTTCTTTGACCCAGTGGTTGTTTAAGAGTATGTTATTTAATCTCCATGTATTTGTGGTTATTGAATTCCAGTTTCACCCCATTGTGATCCTAGAAAGTGCTTTGAATAATTTCAAAGTTTTTAAATTTATGAAGACCAGTTTTGTGCCCCAGCATATGATCTATCCTGTAGAATGTTCCACAAGCAATAGAGAAGAATGTATATCCTGGTGTTTGGGATGTCACAATTTATGTCTGCTAGGAATAATTCATTTATTATTAATTCAAATTGTTTAAATTCTCTCTTTCGTGGCTGATCTTCTGTCTGGTTTTCTATCTATAGAGGAGAGTGGTGTATTGAAGTCTCCTAGTATTATTGTTGAAACATCCATTGCTCCCTACAGTTTTGCCAATGTTTGCCTCATGTACTTTGGAGCTGCTTAATTGAAACATAAACATTTATGATTGTTATTTCTTTTTGGTGAATTGTCCCTTTTATTAATATATAATGTCCTTCTTTGTCTCTTATGACTTCTTTACATTTAAAGTCTGTTTTGTCTGATATTAGTATAATGACTCCTACTTTCTTTTGGTTATAGCTTGCATACTTTCACTTTCAACCTATTTGTATCCTTGGGTCTAAGATGAGTCTCTTGTTAGCAGCACATAGAAGCATCATATTTCTTAATCTGTTCTGTCAATTTGTGTCTTTTAATTGGTGGAGTTGGTTCATTAACATTCAAAGTTATTTCTGTGAAGGTTTTTCTTGCATCTACCATCCTATCCCTTGGTTTTCATTTGTCAGATCTTTGTATCGTTTTCCATCTTTCTCTTTTTATCCTTTAATTTACCCTTACTGGTGCTCTTTCATTCTCTGCTCTCCTCCAGACCTCTCTCTCTTATCCTTTATTTTCAGCTGACAGAATGTCCATTAGTGTTTCTTGTAAGGCTCTGCTCTTGTTGACAAATTCTTTCAGCCTTTGTCTGTGATAATTATGATCTCTCTTTCTCACTTTTGAAGGACAGTTTGGCTGGGTACAGAATTCTTGGCTGGAAAACATTGTGTTTTAGGATCTTAAATAAATCATACTGTTGCCTTCTCGCCTCCGTGATGCCTGGTGACAACATAGTATTTTTTTAACTCTATGTTTTTTGTATTCATGTAGTGAAGTAAGTTTCTGGAAGATCAATGCTTATAAATTATCTAAGTCAAGGAATATTTATTCCTTTTTTTTTTCTTAAACCTTACAAAATTATCTGACTTTATATTCATAGAACCTATTATGAATAGTTATTATTAAATTGGTAGAAATTTGGTTTTTTTTCTTTCTTGCTTAACTTGAAAGTGCAGTATAATTTTGAGCTAAGAAGTAATGGATGAGTTTAAAAGTTTACCGAGATTCACTCCATTTTACACATTTCATTTATTTTTAGGTACTATAAAATTTTCTATTTCAAAATTAGATTTTGTGGATTATACTGTATTTTAATTATTTTAAATTTTATGGTATATAGTTCATAATTACTAAAATAGCCTCCATGTACATTTATAAGTGAGTATATATACACATACGTACATGTACAAATAATCACACGCAATGTGTCTCCTAATGATGCAACCACTACCTTTAATTTTTTTTTCAATTTTTTCTTTATTTTTTTTATATGGGCCAGCACTGGGAACCGAACCCAGGTCTCTGGCATGGCAGGCGAGAACTCTGCCTGCTGAGCCACCGTTGCCATCCCACTACCTTTCATCTTTTAGATGTTAGTTTTATAAGCCTCCAGTGACATTGTTTAAATGAATTAATGCAAATGAACATTTCACAAAATTTTGCCAATCAGAATTAAATTTTGTGAAAGACTTAGTAAGGATGAAATGCAACCAGGGCATAAAAACAGAGTCTTCTGTGTTTTTGTCCCTTTCAGTGTGCGAGTAATGATGAACTTCATTTTCCTTTAATAAATATTTACTCTGTACATTGCTTCCATCTCTCAATAAAGTGCATCGTCCCAAGATCAGCAGGTAGCATCTACTCCATCGTTTCTGCGAGACATGCCTGCTGTGGTAACCCCAACCCTTTGTCAGAAATTGAAGCTTTTGGGCAGATAGCACGTCCGGTTTGACTCAGAGTCATGGGTGCTAAGATGTGACCTGACATCGGTGCTAACAGACTCTGCAGTAACAAGTAAAGAGTGGACACGATGCAGACTTGGCAATAAGAGAACGGCAAGTTTGTTAGAAAGTAAATTCCTGCAGCAGTTTGACAATGAACCAGGTTTATCATAAAGTTTTCTAAGGCTCAAATGGGATCATGTAGGTGGAAGTGTTTCATTGATAAGCAGCATCCATTTAATACTACTGTATGTTACTGACACTTTATTAAAAGTGAAACTTTAAAATGAAAATAAAATGACAAGACATTTCACATATGTTTTAAAGTTTAGCTTATTTCTGTGTGAAGAAAATTGTAGTTAACTATCCTCTTAGTTGTTTAAGATTCATAAGAGAATGAACAGAAGAAATAAAATTAATATATCAAGTGAAGTTTTCAAGATATCAATGAGCTTTTGAAAATTTCCTAGAGTTTATGTTGCTGGGTAAATGTTGTTTTGTGGCTTGTGTGGTGGGAGGTATTAATCAAAGGGGAAAAGTCTCCAGGCTTTGAGTTGTGTACCAAAGGAAATCTTTCACAAGAGAAGTAATAACCTAGAAGTTGGAATGTAACATTGTCCTCTTGTGACCTATTGTAAAAGTAGACTGCATAAAAATGGGAAAAAAGGGTCTTGGAGATCCTCCTGTTAATGTGAGGAAAAATACAGCTAGAATATAGAAAACAGCAAATTCGCATGACCAGTCGTCTTTCCAGGAGGAGAACAAGATTTCCTCCAGGAACTACTTGTAGAATTTACATAATAAAAAACAATTAAATAAAGAAATATCAAGGTTGGCTCCTACACAGCCCACAAATATTCACAGTTACAAGCTAAGGGATTAAAAACAAGTGCTTTCTCTGTTGTTGCAGGATGTGTGATACTGGTTGTGATGCTCTTTTAGTGGCTTATTATAAATTTATGATTTGAGCAGTATAAGAAAGGCAGTTTTTAAAACCTTAGGATCTACAATAATTCATTCACTTAAAGTTCACAAGAGAAAACACCAGGCTGTACATTCAAAATAGTTCAATATTTATTTTTATATTTCTTGACCAAAGTACTTCTCTGTCAGTGTTTTCTCCTTTGAGAAAAATAGTTCAAAATGAATTTTTGTGGTATGGATGATATTTTAAAAATGTGCTGAGAAATCCTATCCACAGGCATTGTGGGCTATAAATGCAGATTGATTTCATATTTGAATGGATCTTTTGTTATGGGAAAGTTTCTGTGTTTTCTGACCTGAACAATAACATGCATTTATTTGAAAATTTGCAATTTAATCATATCATAAAGTAACATTTGCATTGAAACAGAAAAAAATTAAGATGACACATTTTATGCTGAGTCCTACTGTTAAGTCTAGATTCCCCTTGAAATTTTCATTAATAGCATGGAAAATGACATTATCAAATATCTCCATACTGGGGAGGAAAACCCCTTGCTCTGGCACGGTGCATATATATGTTTGTTTTGCACTTCAGATTACATGTTTCATTTGATTTTGTATTGAGATTATTTATTTTAATTTCCTGATTCAGTAAATCATTGAAGAACACTTTATTTAGCTTGAGGAGCAACACTGTGCTCTAAATTTGGACAGTATTTAGACTTATTTTTTCATATTCAGTGATCCAAGCCCTGTCTAGCTCCCTTCACACACCGTCTGCCCCAGTGAGTCTGTACTTGGTAGATACAGACAGTTACTTTTAGGGTGTCCGGGCAGGGGTCATGCCACCTGGATGTGTCATTCCACCCAGTTAATGAGGGAAAGGTGGGTGAAACAATTTTCTTTAACTCATTGGTGGCGGTTCCCTAAAAGCACAGTTTTAAAACGATGTGCTAGATGATTTTGTAGAGTTTATGCTGCTGTCTTTGAGAAAGTGGAAATGCAGCTTTTTAAAAAGAACTGTGAAATAATTTAAAGAAAACATTTTGGGGGATGGTTTCCTATGAAAAAGCATATTGGACTGTAAAAACTTTCTTTTTTTATTATTAGAAACTTAAGAAAGACATATACTACATGAAACACCTTATCCTTAAGTGCTTTAAAGAGTATTTTCTGAGAGCCTGTGTAAAAAATACATTTTTATTTATTTTTCTATTTTATCAAGAGCTTTAAAAGTTTTAGGTAATTGCTTCCCAAACTTGAAACTTCTGTATTAACTTCATGCATATCATTATGGGGGGGAATTTTTATTCTGTGCACATGAAATACCCTAAAACGTTGCTTCCTTTTTTGAGAACTTTTGTCAGATGGTACCTGACCTTGGGAGTTTTCTTAGCGGTTGTCAATCATGTAAAAATAGCTGGCACTTGAGCCATCTCTTCGCCCTGGTCTGGTTCAGGGGCCGTCGTCTTTCCACTGTAAATAGAATTGCAATAAAGGTAGAGAAGGTTCTATTTGATGTGGATAAAGTGTTTTTGGCTAGTGTTGAATCTTTAGAGCTACCTCCTGAAATCCATAAATTACAAGATAACCAATCTGTTACTCAGTAACGTATTTTCTGAGCTTATCAGTGTGGTTTCTAGAAAAAAGGGTGCACATTTCCCATAACTGCATTTAATAATGTACGCTCCTGGATACAGAAAGGAGATAGAACCCACAATCCTCTCCAGATTGAAGGACTTTTAAATGGTCCTTGGAGTGGTCGGATATCCAGTACTTGGACTATTGAGGTAACATGATGAAGTATGTAGCAGACCTGAACAGTCTTTTGTTGTGTGTGGCTTATTTCCCAGTCCTTGGCATATTCTCACTGATATTTTAATGCCTCGAAACATTTATTGAGGAGCTACTTTATGTCAGATACTCTGGCATTGAGGATTTAAAGGTGAGAAAAATCAGGTTGATGAATCATACAGTTAAAAACGTAAGTGTGAAATCTTGTGCATTGTCATGTTGTTGGCAGAGTGCAGTCAGGGCATGGAGACAATTAAGATCACTGCCTGAGTAGGCCAGTGGGGAAGAGGCACTGGGAGGAACTGTAGGTAGTACCTGAGGCAGCTCAAAACTTTGATCACTAACAGGAACTCTTCGTATTGAACACAGGAAATGAGTGATAATTCGTACTTTAAAAACATTTTCTGTTTTTGTTTTTTTTGATGCAAAGTACATTAAGAATACTGGATAGGAAGAGAAACAAAAATTCTAAAGTGAACTTGAGAATCACAGATATTGCTTTGATCTTAACGTGTAGATAAACGTTAGATTATAAAGTAAATTCTAAACCCGTGTTGATATAAATTACCATGGCCCATCTTGTTATGTCAATACACACGTTAGATATTTTAGCACGCAGAAACAGGATTCTTAGGCTCAAGGGGAAGATGAATTAAAGAAACTTTCATGTGTACAACATGGAGAAATCACGTACTTTATGTGATAGGCTGAAAAGTCCAAGAAGAATAATTTTTTTCTGTTGATAATGTTAAGATTTAAAGTTGTCCGTGGCCTACATCACATCACAGAATATCACATCTGCACATTAGCGAATCGCCTTCTTCCCTCATTATTGTCTATTCTCCAAGAAATGTTTTAATCTGAAACAAGTCATGGTGTATTCATAACTGCCAAGCTGTTACAAAACTATTAGTTTAGAAAAACAATGGTAAATAACATGGCCTCATGTATCCTGAACTTTGTCCCCTTTTTAGTTTATTTGGGCTCATGTCTCTTATTCTCATGAGAAGTCATACTTTTGTTTCTGTGAAGTGAGACATCACCGAGGGAGGCACTGGGTCTGATATGATTCTTCAAGGCATAATCCATTCTGCGTGTGAGGAGTCGTTAAGGGAGTCAGACACAAAGCGCCAGCTACTGCGTAATCCCACTGGTATGAGATAGCTAGAACATGCGAATTCACCGAAATGGAACGCAGAGCCCAGGTGCCTGAGACCGGGCGGGGGAGGGGAGCCCAACGGGCACGGGGCTTTGCGGGGAGATGGCCAGGTGAGTGGTGGGCAGAGCTGGCGCGTGCTCGGCCCTGAGCGGCCCCCCAGTGCTGTGCTGCGCGCGGTTGGCTCGGAAAGTCCATGTGGCACAAATGCGCCCAGAGCTAAAGGGGAGAGGACCAGAGAGACAATGACAGTTAAATGTAAAGCGGGATCCTGGACCAAGTCGAATAATGAAGGAGAAAATGCCCGAAACAGCATTGTTAGTGTATTTGTAAACCTAGAAATGCAGACTGTAAGCGCTATAGCAACAGTTACCTAGGGGAAGGCGCCTTTGCTAGGTAGGCGCGTGGAAGCGCCGGGTGCCTGGGGCGCATGCAGTGGGCGCCTACTCCAAGGGCTGGGAAAGTGGACGGACATAGTCAGCGCTACAAAGTGTCACTTTGCTTCTGTGAACACTGAAAGTCTACGGAAGTAAAACGCTGTTTGCTATCTGCTCTCCCTATCCATTCCATTGGTGGTAGGTCAGCCGAGAGGAGTTCAGGGGAGAGTTTTAATAATAATAGACTCTTTCTGCATGTTGGCTGGTAAGCAATCTTGAACTAATTTTTACCTTCTTTCTTTCCAGATTTGCACCCACATCTCATCTCTTTTATCTCATGTCAGCTTTGAACAGGGTACTGAATGGGTAAATAATATTGTCTGAAAAAAATTTGCCCAAAGTGTAAAACACTATATAGCTTTTGGGACAGAAGGAGAAATTTGATAAATTAGCCAATTTATTAGCTAGCTTCTTTAAAGTGATAAATTTTATAAATATGAGATTTGAATAAGTAAAAGAATGATTTAGAAGGCATGAATTTTGTCACTTCTTTTTCTTTTCAGTTTTGAAGAAGAAAAAATATGAGCAAAATTTGAAAAACGTACTGGATAACCCAATCCATACAAAAAAGCAAGCATCCAATAATTTCCAAGGCGTTTACCAGCATTCTGCTGTCCCAAGATTTATTCTCTCTTCTAAGTTTGCTGTTTCTTATGGTTACTGTACTTTGGCGTTTGGTGGTGCTGTGGAATCTGTAGTCTAGTTTGAACACAAACCCGGAGGACATTTTATTTTAATGCTAGTTATACTTTGGATCTTGAACTTGCAAATGACCCTCCCTTTATTTCACCATGGTTTAGAGAGCTTTGCTTCATTAAAAAGTATAAAAGATAGACTCTGTACAAAAGATAGAGTTTCCAGTTTCAGGGTAATGGTTTTGAGGCTTCTGAAAGTAGAAGCTTTCTATTTGTCTTCTTTGTTATTAGAGATAGAAGACTTGGCGCACAGTAATTCCAAGTAAATGTTAACTTAAATATTACTTTTGATAGTTTCATGTACATTTTTGGAAACTCAGAGGCAAAGTCATCTTTGAAGAAAGTGTTTCATGCATGGATAAAAATGTTATGAATGAGTTGCAGTAAAGCACCAATTCTTTTATCTCCATTGCATCTTGCTTTGGAGGAGCGTGACGGCACACAGGCTGGTGCGCTCCTATTCTGCCAGCAAAGACCAGATCTGCAGGCATCGTGGGGGATGCAGGCATTCTCATCCGAGTTTCATTTCCTTGCAGATTAGCTCATGAATGCGAATTTCTTTTTATTTAGTGCCTCCTTTTTTATCTCCCCTCTCCCACCCCATAAATCAGTGGCCACCCCATTGAAGGAGATTACTGTTTCCCCTTCCTCAAAGATCACATTTAAAAAAAAAAGCAGGTCATGCCCTTTTACAGATGGCAAATCTTTATTCTCTGACAGGCTCAGTCAGTTCACTTACAGTTATTTCCTGAAATATCTGCCTTTCACTATATTATATAGACCTAATTTTCACATTTTAGTCCCATTTTTCTAATTAGCTTTTTGCACTTATTTAATCTCTTAAATATTTTCATTTAATTCCATTTTCTTTTTTAGCTGTGTTTTGGGGTGATATCGCCTTAGATGATGAAGACTTAAATATCTTTCAAATTGACAGAACAATTGACCTTACACAGAATCCCTTTGGACATACCACAGGTATGTTTGGTTGTGATTACATCCATGTTCATTTTGAAGTAAATACACGCTTGAAATGCTATAAACACTCTTTGGGTCATTTTAATGTTCTACTGATTGACCTTGATTTCCTGTACACATATGAGCAGATTTAAAAACTTAGGCCTTGTTCCTAGCTTCCATTTTATTAGTAAATTAACTACCAAACACATTATAGTGTTTATTGTATATCAGCCTCTAAAGTGCTCTGCAGACATTAATTCTTTGAAACCTCACAACAACCCATGATGGTAGGGACTCAGATTATTGAGATTTACAAATGAGGAAATCAGGGTTTAGAAGGTTATAAATTTGCTTACAGTCGTACAGCCGGGAATTGAGAGTAAGGGTCAACAGCTCAATTTTGAGAAAGGCCAAATTTGATGCTCTTGAGCTTATATTCAATTTCCTTTCATTTAGATACTGAGTTAAAGTGTAAATTATTCTTAGACTAATTATATGCAAACTCATTTAGAAAATGCATGCATCTGTCTATCTATCTATCTAAATTTCTATGCAGTTTTAATCAAAGTTGTTTTGAACAAGGTTCAATTATGACTAAATGAGAACTCTAATATTTAAAATATTCTTTGGGCTCTCATCTTAAGGTATCTTTAATTCACATTTTAATATTTTATATTATCTTGGTAAGATGTTTACTGTTTCATTTTTTGAAAAAATTGCAAGGTTACAACATGTTTTGGTACATGTAATTAAAAATATATATTTGCTCTCATGCCTGCTGCATCCACCACCCACCCGTCATTACTGTTTTAATTTTCTTCTTCTATACCCTTGAAAAGCAAATACATGTTTCCTTTATGATACCTAGAAGGCACATATATTACAGATTTAAGATGATTTTAGTGTGAATTAATATATCTGCCAATTTACCTTTTTCCTCAACTTTTTATCATGACAAAATTTCAAATATAGGAAAAGTTGATAGGGACCAAGGACGGTGGTATTCCCAACTCAGACACAATGGTTAGCAGTTTGCTGATTTGGCTCTATATTTGTGAGTGTGCATGCACACCTGCACACACAGGCCCATTTGTGAGTGTGCATGCCCACATGCACACATAGGCATATGTCTGTGAGTGCTTGTGCGCATACTGGCATGTATTTGTGAGTGTGCATGCACACAGGCACACGCAGGCATGTGTTTGTGAGTGTGCACAGACATGCACACACAGGCATGTGCATATATAATACAGAACGTAGTGAAATTAACTTTGCTCAATACAACACTTTCACATGAACTAGTTTAACGTGACATTTCTAAGAAAAAAGACATGTACTGGATAACCAAAATGCCATTATCATATCAAAGGATTATGTAAAATAAAAATGTATAATATTATAAAACATAAGCAATGTATTTAAAACGACAACACGTGCTATTTTAAAAATAGAATGCTTTGGCCTTTGTTATATATACTGGCAATAGTCTCTGAAACATACACCGATACAGGTTTGCAGTATAATCATATATTACTAGGCCATATGTTTATAGGCTTTTCCCAGCGGCTGTCTAATACTGAAGACTGCGTGGAGGCATTGTGTTATGGATAGAGCAATGATACAACTTAGAAAAGTCTTAGGCTTATCAAAAGCTGAATTTCCAGTTTGTTAAAATTTTTATCGGCTTCAAATTTTTTGGGTCATTTCTTTATTTCACCCACCCTATTATTTTATGGGTGTTCATTTTCTTTAATTTAAGTATTTTCATCCTTTTATTTCATTTGTCATTTATTTTATAGCTGTGCTTTAAAATAGTCACAGATGGAAGATAAACAGAATAAAAGATACTGTTCTGTAAATAAAAAACATTTTAAATATATATATAGATATTTAGATATACAGAATAAAAGATATTCTGTAAACATTCTAAATATATATATATATACACATATATAAATGCAGCTTGAATGTTCCATAGGGACATGTGCTCTTTGGTTGAATTTCAATGTAAAACTATATTATATACTTTTAATTGTTCTGTTGCTCCTTTACTAACCTGTTTCTGCTCATTTGACTCTATTTTGCATTTCATTATTTCAAAATGTATAGTGCTTTCCATAATATTTATTTTGTATAGATTCATTTTTCATTCAAGTGAAAAATAATCACTTACTTTATGAATCTTTCCTTTTTTCTGTTTCAGTGAGCAACCTAAGCAGAATTTTATTTCAGTTGCTATGAAAATTGCTAAAATTGCTTATATTATATTAAAATATTATTGCCTTTGATAGCCTTCACTTTTTTCAATTACAAAATTACTCTAATTTTTATTATTAATTTAATATTAACTAAGGCATTCTTTGTTCTCATAATTAGCTTCCACATAAACCCATCTGTATGCATTTTAGTTTATATACTAGCAAATATAGCTGCTATGTAATAGTCCCTACACACCTATTTTAATGATGCTTCTTGTAGCTGCTTGGGAATGAATGCATTTAAGTATTACCTCATCTTTCTAAAATGTTCAATGAAAGAATTTCACAAATTGTTCTCAAGGAGAACAGTAAAATGTGACCATGTAATGCAAATAATTAACAGATTATCAGCCAGGGAACAAGCACTCTGGCTTATTTGCCTTATAAGGATTAATTTGCTCTTCCCTTTAAGAGGCTTGTGTGGCCGTGGTTTTTATAGCTCTTTTTCTTATCAGCTTCAATCTAATTAATTGCTTCAGTATTGATTTCAAAGAGACGAGAAAAGAAGCTCCTGGGAGGAGAGCGTTCAATGCCTCCGTGGCTTCTGGGCGTCTCAGGTTCTCCTGTGCTGAGGTTGGCGCCCCGAGGCGCGGCCGCGCGTGGTCCCACGTTATCTTATGATTAACAATTCAAGGAGAAGAGGAAAAACAGGGAACAAAATCGGAAGCGGAATTTTATTAAACCCTGCGGATGAGAATCAGGAGACGTGCGTGTTAGCCGCATGCTCTGCTCTGAATCACGACAGGAACCCACCTGTTCTGGTCTTCAGTGGTAAAATTGTGAGGACACATAAACCCTTACTACTGTACTCTTTTCTTAGTTTGAGCTATAAAATTCTTTACGCCTCTTACCTTGTTTGTGATTTTTTTCTAATTATGTATTATAGGTTTTTATGAATTACAGAAATTAATTTTCAATATTTAGTGGGATATAATGTAAAATTTGATATGCTTTCAAAATATTTCAAGATTGATTGATACATTGGAACAAAACTTGTACTACATATTACTCTTCTAATTTTATTTTTTGGTTTTCATTTGCTAATTTGGGGTCTGAAATATTCAGTCTGCATTGGGGAAATAGCTGGAACGCAGTCAGCAGTCCAGAATATCTTGCTGTCATTCTATACAACACCATATGATATTAAGGTCACAGTGAAGAAAAATATTTCAAATTAGTAATCAATGACTCAGTTGTCACAATGTCCAAATAAAGTCATGTTAGATGCTCTCCGGGTCTCCCTGTAACCCAGGCTTTTTTTTTGAATGGGCATTGGGAACTGAACCGGGTCTCTGGCATGGCAAGCGAGAACTCTGCCTCTGAGCCACTGTGGCACCACCCCCAAGCTTTAAAACAAAAAAAAATATGTATTTTTATATATATGTATATATATATATTTTTAGTTACCCAAATTTGTTGTGGAATTTTTTACCCTCTCCAAAGACTCAGGTATATTCATAACTCCAACACTCTAAGATCACATAAAAAGCATAGTAACTTCCTAAGAGAAATAACCTACAGTTTATTTATAAGATATTTGAAGGAAATTAATTATTTTCTTTTGTTCTTTAAGGTGGATTTGGAGACCATGGTATGTCAAAGAAACGAGGGGTTCTCTACCAACTAATTGAGAGGATAAGAAGAATTGGCTCTGGTATATCATGTTTAAAGTTACAGATATTTGACTTGATGTACAGTAAATATTATGCTCATAGCCGCTCAGTTTATTAAAATCAGTACATGATGATAAAGAGTTTGTAAATGATGTACTCTCTGAAAAAGAGTCCTTTATTAATTTTAATTTTGTTAGCTCATATTTCATGTGTTTTAGAACTCAATCTGGGAAAATAGAAATGTATTTTACCTTATTTTAAGCTCCTCCTATTAAGATAAAGTGTTATTTCACTGTTGATTTCTAATTCAGGTTAATTTGATATCTCAATGAAGTATTTTCATCAACTATGGAGTTATATCAGTTTTTTAAAAATGAGAAACTAACATGGCTGTTAGTTTTGAAATAAATTCTGCCTAAAGTAAGTTGTCTAACTGGATCATTAGATTTAAAAATAGTTTAAACATTTTTGACTTGTCTTAGATGTCAGGTATAATATCAGTTTTATAATATTTCTCTGCATATCTGTACAATGCAATATTCATAATTTCAGGCTGGACTACAGAAGGCCAATCTTGAATTAAAGGATTAGAAATTTAGCAGGAGTAAAAAGATTTTTGATTATCATGTGACTTTATTAAATTATACCTGTTCTATCCACTTGTGCCTAATAAGAATACATAGAAAACTTTTGTTGTGCTCTGCCTGTGCTCTGACTTCTGTGGCTACTGTACAGAAGCGATTGAAATACACTCAGAGACCATCAAGAAGTAGTTTTTTGACATCAGGGACTTCGTTATTTTAATGCTTTTTCAAGTTTGTAATATGAGTGAAATCTGTGTTTAGTGTATTTTGAGTTTAGGCATAGCTATAAAAATATGTAAATAAGACATTTCAAATTTTGACCTTTAAGAAGTAAACGTTTCCTTGACCGAGGACTTCTCGTCACAGAATAGTTTAAATGTCGTTGCAGACTTGGAGCAAAATAACACAGTTAAGGGAAAAGTACCTCCAGAATTCTCAGGGCAGAATGAGAAAAATCGAACGCCCAGAGCCGCGACATCGAGGACGGAAAGAGTGTGGCCTGGAGGCGCAATTCCTTATGTCATCGGAGGCAACTTCACAGGTAAGACGCGCCCAGGTGTCTGCGCGCAGACGGTGGCTGCCGGGCCCGGCCAGGGCGCGTCTGTTCGGAGAACCAACGCAGAAAACGCGGTAGTATTAAAGCATGCTTGAAAAATTCTCTATGAACAAAGTCTGGGTTAACTTTGAAATGGAAAAATAGATTTAATCTTGTGCTCTACGAGTTTAAAGTATTGTTCTGGGTTTGACACTGTGTTTCAAACATGCGCATTAAACCTGGGAGCCGCCCCCTTCAGCCACTGGGGAGCATGCAGGACGCATGCAGGGCATGTCCATGGAGCTCTGTGCATGCGCACCTGTGGAGATAGCGGGCCTTAGGCTGCTGGGATAAGATGAGTGGCCAGTCTCAGCAGGGCTCCTCCCGCGCTGGAGCTGGCGTTCCCGGGCTGGCCATCGTGGCGGCCCTCTGCAGGGGCTGGGCAGCAGCGGCCCGCAGGAGCCCCTCCTCCTCGTGTGACTAAGTTCATGCACTTCTCCAGGCAGCCAGCGAGCCATGTTCAAGCAGGCCATGAGGCACTGGGAGAAGCACACGTGCGTGACGTTCATTGAAAGGAGCGATGAAGAGAGTTACATTGTATTCACGTACAGACCTTGTGGGTAAGTAGAACCAGGCAACGGCTCAAGTTCAGAAGGGGGAAAGCGATGAGCGTTTCCCAGTCCATAACTGCCACTCATTTCCTGATCTTTGCTTAGCATTTTGCCCATAAGAAGGTCTGAATTCTACTTAAGAAAAGACTTTCATGCCTCTTCCCAAGTCTATTCCTCCACGTCTCAGCTACCTTCTCGTGTGTTCTGACTGTGGCACCCGCCTCGTCTAATTTTACCAGGCTAGGAACCGCAGGGCAGTAGAGGGGTGACTGCTGTCCGCCCCCCGAGCTCCGTGGGGTGCATCCCTGGGCCCCATCCAGGCTCATCGCCGTCTCACCGACTCCCTCCGCCCTGTCCCCTGCGGCTCCACAGCCACTGCAGTGTTTCCTAAATCACCGGCTAGAGCAAGATACCGTTTTTAAACTGCTTTTAGTGTTTCCTCCACTGCTGTGTTTTCTAGATTTCCTTCCTAAAGAATGGCACAAAATTACTCCCCCCAAAAAAGTTTCTGTAAGTTGACAAAGCACGGTGTTGAATTTCCATAGGCGTTTTTACAGCAGATGCTAATGAGCATTTATAACCCCTAACCATTTGAAAAGGAATCCGAAATGCAGGGTTTTAAAACGTGTTTAAACATTACTCCCCCTCTCCCCAAGGGAAGAACAAATTATTTTCAGACATGCTGGCTTGAGAATAAATTCCAAATTCCTTGATACCGCATTTTAGGTATGTCACAAACTGGTCACAGCTTCCATTTTCAGTTCTTCTCCTGCCATGTCTCTCCACAAATCCCATAACCCGGCCACGACACAGCAGGAGCAGTTCTCTCAACAGTGCTCCTGATTTCACTGTGAAAGGCTCAAACTTACGCAAAGCCCACTGTATGTATCCGTCACATTCAGCAATGATCCATTTTTTAGTATACTCGCTTTTTTCCACATTTTTGTCTCCTTCCCTTCCTTTTTAAAAACTTTTCTTTGTTGTTGTAGTAGTTACTGTATTGTTTTAAAACAAGTATTTGCCATCAAATAATTTCAGTATCAAATATTTTATCATGTTTCTCTAAAAGGCAAGACCATTTTTATATAACCATGGAATCGTCATAGCAATTCAAAATTAAAAATATTACTTAATATCATCAAATGTCAAGTCCATATACATGTTCCCCAGTTACCTCAAAATGTCTTTTGACAGTGGATTTGCATAATCAGCATCCAAATAAGCTCCATCAGTGCCATTTGATTTTTATGTCTCTAAAGTTTCTTCTATCTTGCGACACTTCTTTTCTCACTCCTCCCTCCAAATACCTTTTTTCCTGAGCCCTTGATCTGGGAAAGGATCAATTCTAAAGGCTTCCCTGTATTTGGATTCATCTGTCTTCTTCCTTGCCATTCATTTCGTGTCTTCCTCACACTCCTGTCTTTTGAATACACTGGAATTCGTATCTAGAGATTTTATTAAATTTTATTTGAATGTTTTGCCAAGAAGACAGCATAGGGTGTACTGTTAGTTTTACACTGCCCGGTGTCGGGATGCCCCGGAGTTGAGCCACCCACTTGTCCTGACGCCAGCAGGGGCCAGCGGGGGGCCAGGCCGTGCATTAATGAAGTCCTCACCAGCCCCTCCTGACCGTCTTGGATGGCCCCTGCACATGGTGACTTTCCAGTCCCCTTCTCTCATCCCGTTTCCATTTATTCACTGAAATTTTTTGGTTAAAAGAACTTACTTTAATGAGCTAGAGCCATTTGAATATGCTGTTGTATAGTTCATATCGGGCAATCAAAATAAGCGCTTAATTTTTTATGTAAGGAAGTAGCTCTTACCCTCATGCCTAGTTTTTTTTTGGGAAATTACCTAGATCCTTGTTTATTTCACTAGGTAAATATTTCCCTGGAGCATATAAGTCACTTTTTAAGAAGCAATGTATTTTACTTTTAGGCCTATCTGAAAGAAAGGAAAATTATCTATTATTACCTTTCTAGATTTTTCAAAATTATTCCATATTTGTTTATTTATGACTATTCAAACAAAGCTTTATTCTAAATTACTCTTAATTTTGGTTGTATTAGTTCTGTTTACATATGAAATAGCTCTACCTTCTATTCTTTACATCTATTTAATATTTACCAGGTAAAAATGCAGTCTGTCCTTCCTTCCTTCTGGATATCTGATAGGATCGTTTCAATTCAGCTTATATATTTCTAAGTATATAACATAGTCAGATCAGTACATCTTTCCTCTTTCCCACCTCTTCAGTTTTGTAAAATAGAAATGGTCAAAGCACTGCTCACTTATTAGTTTACAGTTTGACTTTTCTTTGCCACAAGCCCATATTTATATTCCTTTTCTTGTATTTACTTGACTCTTTTCAAAGTTTCCTATTTCATTTGATTTTTTCTGCCCAGTTAAACCTCTTCATTCATTAGCATGCCTTCATGTTATTGCCTGTGATAATTTAGCTGCTTGGAACACATTTATCTTTCTCCATCATTTGAAATAATTCACAACTCTCATGCTGAGCCATGCTGAGCATCCCACAGCAATATTTTGCTTTACCGACTGCTCTAATAGTTCCATTGCCACAGTTGTTCAAAGGTCTGTCTTCATCGATCATGAGAGCTGGCACTTTATCTCTGTGTCCCTCGTGGCACCCAGCACCCTGCTTGAAATGTCGGTGACCAAGAACATATATGTGGGTACTTTAGCACATCATCTAGGTATACTATAATTAATCCAAAATAAAAGGATTATGCTTTTTAAAGGGTATTGGAGAACATGTAGTGCCACTATTTTAGAGATGTGCATCTGCAATTGTGACTTGTACAAATAACCTTTAACCTGTGTGGCCATCCTGAGTGTATTTATAATAAGTATGACTTTATATGAAAAGGCAGGAGTCTTTACTATATAACTTGCAATATCATAGTAGTAATGGCACACTCTGGTAATTTGTCTTGGTTCTCATCCTACTTTTAGAAGTTTGTCCTGCATTCATTTTTCAGTATTAGGAAGGATGATACTTTCTATAAAAATTAATCATTGACCTGCCAATCATTTTGTGACTTTAAAATTTAATATGAAAATTGCTGTTTTGTCCACAATTTTATGAAACTGCTTTTTCGTCTCCATGGGGGTTCTTGCTCTGCTTTGATAAGGCCGCTCTGCCATTTCAGAAACAGAATCCGTTTAAATCATTAGCGAGCTTCATGGGTGCTGGTATGCAGGACTCTGAGGTCCAACGAGAATGAGACGCCGTTGAGCTCTCGACTTCTGTATGGGGCTCTTTTATCTCGTAAGAGCTGGGACATAGTGTGCCGCATTCTACATTGTCTCGTGGAAATCGCCTTTGAGTTTAGAGAGACTTCAAGGTGTGGTGCTGTTGATATTGACAACATGTGTCAGTTTTATTTCTGGCTCTAATCTGATAGATACTATTTAATATCACTGTTGTCACTTTGATTTAGTGTACCTACTGAGTCAGGCAACCTGTGACTCTTTTAAAATTAAAAAAAATTGCTAAAATAGTCTTATTATTTATAGAAATGACTGCTGAATATTGAGCTGTCTTTATCATTAGAATATTGCTTTCCCACTTTATTCTGACACAGTCAACTTTTATTCGATAAATGTTTTGGGCACCTACTCCGTATTAGGTCTTTTGCTAGATGGGAAAATAAATCAAGCAAAGGTAGAGGTCGAAATACTTTGTCATTTAGCTCAAGCAAATTTCTGTTCCTCAATTATACCATAACTGTCCATTTATTATTTGTACATCTAAATTTACATTTACTTGTCTCTGAACACATTTCTGGGCATGTAATATTTCTGATCCATCTTTAATGGGGCAGATTTTTTTGGGGCAGACACTGGAAACCGAACCCGGTCTCCAGCATGGCAGCTCTGCCACTGAGCCACCATGGCCCACCCAGAACATATTCTTTAAAATCTCCTCCTCATAAAAGATTTGAACTAAGCTATACCTATTTCTCAATGAATAGCCCTTATAATTGGCAACATTTAAAAATTTTAGAGGATGGCTGATTTCTTTTACACTGTAACAATTGTCAACCAAATGAACAACTCAGAGTTAACTCATTGTACTATTTTGTAGATTTTTAAAATTGTATTCCAGTCTGGTTTATTTGGTTATTTAGATTGCAGTACTGGCCACTTATTCATCCTATGATTCCTGGATACTCATTTGTGTCACTGTACTAAGTTTTGGGAATATGAAGTTGAACATAAGGTGTTTACTCCCTGCAGGGCAGTTGCAGTCAGCCAGGAGGTTTGTTTACAAAACCCAGAGACCAGCTCAGGTGTCAGAGGTAGTGGTTTGTCCACGCACTCACTGGAGAGCCAGGCTGGGAGCATCGCATCGGGGCTGTACCGCCAGCATCGGCCCCTGCCTGTGTCGCACCTGTAGACACACCTGCACCTGCAGACACACCTGCATCTGTAGACACACCTGAGCCTGTAGACACACCTGTGCCTGAAGACACACCTGAACCTGTAGACACACCTGCGCCTGCAGACACACCTGCATCTGTAGACACACCTGCATCTGTAGACACACCTGAGCCTGTAGACACACCTGAGCCTGTAGACACACCTGCATCTTAGACAAACCTGTGCTTGTAGACACACCTGCACCAGCAGACACACCTGCGCCTGCAGACATACCTGCACCTGCAGACACACCTGCAGCTGTAGACACACCTCCAACTGTAGACACACCTGCATCTTAGACACACCTGTACTTATAGACACACCTGCCCCTGTAGACACCCCTGCATCTTAGACACACCTGTGCTTGTAGACACACCTGTGCCTGCAGAAACACCTGAGCCTGTAGACACACCTGCGCCTGCAGACACACCTGCATCTGTAGACACACCTGAGCCTGTAGACACACCTGTGCTTGTAGACACACCTGCACCTGCAGACACACCTGCACCTGTAGACACACCTGCTGCATCTGTAGACACACCTGTGCTTGTAGACACAGCTAGCAGAGCGGAGCCTATTCTTTCTGCAAATATGTACTCTCTCCAGTCTCTGCCAGGCTGCATTCTAGTAACTGAGATGCAGAAGTGAAAACACCAAATGCGTCTCTTTCCTACAAAGAGCTTTCATTCTAAGGTGAGGAGGCAGAAAGTAAAAAAAATAATAATAATACATAAATTTAAGTGAAATATGTAATTTAGTAATGGGCTATAACTTCGGAAATCAGAATTTCAAATATATGAGAGGGAGGGGGCATCTGTGCACAGAGCGGTGAGGAAAACAAGCAGGCGGCTCTCCTGGCGGGTGGCTGGACGGGACGAGCCCAGCAGGTCTGTCACTCAAGCGTGGCCAGAGGGAGGGCAGCGGCGGGGGCGGTGCGCCGGACCGCGTGCGCTGAGGTGCGGACATCAGGTCTTCATCCTGCAGGGGCCGCGTCGGGGCTCCAGCCTTCGGGCCCTGGGGTCTCGTGGGTTCTCTTCAGGACGCTCTCAGAAAGGACACAGCGGGCCCCCCACGACATGTCCAGACACGGCCACGCGCCAGGGCTGGGGGCAGTGGCCACCTCCAGGGACGGTGGGTGGATTAGACGGGGACAAAACGCTGCGGAGCCGCGCCCGGAGGAGCGCAGGTGCGGTCACTGCCTGGGACGCTTCTGGTCACCTGAGAGTTCTAGGGCGGGGGGGTCCCGGGATGGCCCCGAACCAGCGAGACGGGCCGCCGGGGCCGGGAGGTCAGCGATGCAGGCGGGAGAAGATGATTTGGGTGGATAAAGCAGAACCCGTGGGATTTGCTGCTGGGAGAGAAAGAAAGGTCCAGGAATGACTGCAGAGAAGAGTGGTCACAGACAAGGTCAGTGTAGGGGAGCAGCGGTCCTGCAGAGGAAAATTGGGGGCACAGCAGATAAAGACACCTTTTACTCATCCAGGTGCAGCAGTGAAGAAGGAGTGGGCGGGTGGGCATACTGCTGGTGGGGGAATATGCCTCACAGGCATAAAAATGGTATTTAAGGAACGGAGTAAGGTGAGATCACTAAGGGAATGGGTGTGGATGGATAGAAAATGACACTCCTTATGGTAATTAACCTACGTAATTGGAAGCAGGTGAAAAGGTAAGACAAAAATTCAAAAGCCCTTGATGAAAAAAAGAAGGTATCAAACCTGGGTGACATTAAAAACTAAGATAAAATCTAGGCATGTATACACCACATTTTTATGAATTGCAAATGTCACCCAGTCACTCCACACCCAACGTAATCCGTATGCTCAGTTATTTCCCACATGGATATATCTAGCTTTCTTTTGTCCCCAAGACTGTTAGATTAGTCAGGTTATCAAACGTGCTTTTCCTCTTTTTAAGAGTGTTGTAAAATAATAGGTCTATGAACGCGACAGTGTAAAATGGACCCTTCCATTGTACTGTGAAACCCTCATGTGTGGGGAACTGCTGTGGTGGAAGTACGCAAGGAAAGATGTTATTGATTAAAGGCCCTGACCGCGTTGTTTGATTGTTTCTTGGGTTCTGATTTCCAAAGTCCTTTCTTCTATGAATATAACTAGCAAGAATGACTCTGCTGATAATGTAGTTGCTAAATAATTATCAACATTTCAACTTTCCTGCCACTGCTTGAAGGTAGCAAGTTTTTCAGCTTACATCTATGCAATGTTTGCAAATTCTGTGTTTTTCTACATGCAATACTGTATTTAGTATTTGGTTTGTGACAAAAGAACTGTGTCCAAATTAAAACATAGTATTGTTTCCCGGTGCCTGACCACGCAAACAAAACAAAACAAAACAACAAACAACAACAACAAAAAACCCCGCTATTAAAAAAAAACTACATTGGGGCCAAACACACCACTCACTCAGTTTTGCCCCTTCCAGTTACTTCTCTCCTCTTTCTATTATTGATTTATTAAGCTTAACTGACTTTTAAAATAGATTCATAGATGATGAGTACTCATTGAATTCACCTGACTGGTAGTTTAGAAGTTAAAAGTCTACAGAATACCCAATTTGAGGAAAGGGAGTTGGGGGCAAAGATTTGTGTATTGGACAATCACAAAGATTGTCAAATCTACTTTTCCTAGAAATGGAAATAGTGAAGTTCATTTTATGCATTTGTATGGTTAATTTTGGCAACTTTCTCTTTTAATTTAATAAATTAGGAAAGGAGTTTGGTAGTGTGTTGTGCACCATGATTTCCAACCATTCACTAGGAATTATTTAGTGCCTTTAATTGCTGTTTAGTAGGGAGGTCTTGTAGAGAAGCTATTTTACTTAAAATTCTTAGTAATGACATTTTAGTTATAATTTTAGTTATATTTCTAGTTGTAGCTACTGCATGCAAAATTATACCATTTAAAACTTATATTTAGTGCACCAGCATTCTTGCTCCCAGCTGTGTGCATTCTCTCTCTCTCTCTCGTACACACACACGTACACCCACAGTGAATAAATGGAACTTCTGAGGAAATCTATCATTGTATATATATAAATATCAACATATAGAGTAAAATTTTCAGAAAGTTATTCCTGTATGTTTTATGTTCCATTCCAATCATCTGGTAATTCAGGAAATTCTTTGAGATGATAAAATAGAATAGATTCTTTGAGACTCAAATAATAGCCTGACCATTTGGTATAAATCTAAAAATTCTTTGAACTTAATTAATTCAAAGAATTTTACTTCACCAGTTAAACACTAACTTTATGTCATTCACTTTTTTTTTTTTTGGCATGGGCGGGCACTGGGAACTGAACCTGGGTCTCCGGCATGGCAGGCAAGAGCTCTGCCACTGAGCCTGTATGTCATTCACTTTTTAAAAGTATTTTTCCTCGGGTGGGCCATGGTGGCTCAGTGGCAGAGTTCTTGTCTGCCATGCCAGAGACCCGGGTTCAGTTCCCGATGCCTGCCCATGTATTAATATATATATATATATATAATTTTTTTCTCAATTGATTTTTTAAATTGTTCTACTTAAAAAAATTCCCATGAGTAGGGAAACTAATTCCTTTTTGATTAATCTGCATCTTTTATAAATAAAGTTTGTTTCTGTTTTTCTCAAAGGGGAAGAATATGTTCTCCTTGTTTTCTATTTAATACTGAAATGGTATTGGATTACTACCAGATTAACCTTCTGACAAAACCGTGACCTAAGTAATTTCCATTGCTTATGTATGAAATAATTGTGAATTCTTGAATTTACCTCTGTCTTTCATTATAACAGTGCATGAATCATCTTTATAATTATTTTTTATGATTTATCTTCTGAATATTTCTACAATAACTTAAGGCATAGTTTCTAATAAATGGATAACCATAAAGCACTTGAAGTGGCCATTTTGGAAATTTTGCTCAGCATTATTTACCAAGATCCCAGATATTAAGTATATGTTTCAGTTTGCTAAAGCTGACGAAATGTATCAGAAATAGGTTGGCTTTTACAATGGGGATTTACTAACTTGGAAGGTTACAGTTCTGAGGCCATGGGAAGTGTCCAAATTAGGGCATCCATAGGATTTTGCTTTCCCCCTGCAGCCCAGCCCCTGCGGCCCCCAGCTCCCTGGCTTTCCCTGCTCCCGGGTTTCGCAGCTTTGGCCTCTGGCTGCTCGTTGGTGGTCTGCTTTCTGAGCTGGGTCATGTCCTTCTGTCCTGGCTTCTCTGCCCCTGTTTTCTGTGTCTTCTCTCTCTGCTCTCCTCTTAAAGAAGGGACTCCAGTAAGAGCGCTGAGACTCAACTGAGAACCTGGTAGAACGGTCCCACCCACCCGTGGTCTGCACTCGCAAGAGTGGGTTAAAAGAAGGGGATGTTTTCAGGAGGGCGCACGACTTCACAGCAGCACAGGCAGACGTGCGAGTGTGAGCGCGTTCCGTCCCTGAGGGGCTGAGCTGCACTCTTACCACATCCTTGACAGAAGTTTCAGCAGGTGGAACTTCACCCAGCATCTCGGCTCCCAGCAGTGTCTCCGCTTTCTACTTTACTGCAGATGCTGCTCCTATGTAGGTCGGCGAGGAAATGGACCTCAGGCCATCTCTATTGGCAAGAACTGTGATAAATTTGGAATTGTAGTGCATGAGTTGGGCCACGTCATAGGCTTTTGGCACGAGCACACAAGACCAGATCGAGATAACCACGTAACCATCATAAGAGAAAACATCCAGCCAGGTGAGACTCTTCAGAAGGTGCTGGGCTTAAAGGCTGACTGTTGTCTTTGAGTAGCATTTATACTGTTTGGCGTTAAAATTTGTAAACCCATTTTTTGGTATGGTAGAATCAACATTTTGCTTGATTAAAAATTATCCATGCTAGATTTATACTTTTGCATTTTCCTGGAAATTGAAAGATTTTATGTGTCTCCTAGCCTTCCTTGTTTTCTTAAGACAGTTTTTATCTCTACATCCCTTTTCTGTTTCCTATACCTGGGTGTGTGCTATTGAACCACATATCAATATTATTAAAAGTTTCTTTTTTTATTTAAGCATTTTCCATACATAATTCTAGAATTATGTTGTAGCAATTAAAAAGACTACAAGATTTCCCATGAAGCATGCTGTACACTAAGGATAATTTCTGGAAAAATTTCCAGGGGAATAAGTTATTTTCCAGGATAATCTAAATAGCTTCTTTGAGATTTTCTCCTTAAACTTAAAGTTCTAAAGAAAAATTCTTAAGAATGTTTCCAATAATTAGCATATAATTTATAATTAAGAAACAACTTTCTCTGACAGTTGCATTGTGATAATAGCCTCACTTTAAATATTTTTACTTGTTTGTTTAACTCATAAAGGCTGATCCATTTTTAATTTCTTAGAAGGTAGTTTGAATTTTAAGCATGAACAAATTTACCTTATTTCCTTATTGATGCCAGTTCTAAGTTAGAAATATTGAATTCCTTAGAATGGCCTGCCATGAACGGGTGGCCTGTTTATTTGCTTATCCCATATTTTGTTTTAGTTATTTGTTGAGGCACCATTAAATGATGAAGAGCCTGTCATGAAAAATACAACCCCTGCTCTCAAAGCCTAGTCTTGGTATGTGTATACAGTCACCAATGGTAAGTGAGAGAGAAAAGTGACAATATTTCTAAATTAAGAATACTGCAGAGACCAAGCAAGGTGTGACTAAATGGGCCTTGTGAGCCAAGAGAGATGTCACAAAGGAGCAGAAATGCAGAAGTAAAGTAGGAATGTTCCAGCTGGCAAAAGAGTGGTGGAAACTTTAGGCAGAAGGAACATCATAATCCAAGCCACAATGATAGATTATTTTTATCTGTTCATTATGGCTGCATGTAAGTTACTAGTGGGAGAGAGGTGATGGTGACCAAGGAAAGTTAGATCATAGTGGGTCTTCTATATGAGGTCAGAAATGTTAGGTTCTGTCCTCCAGCTACTGGGGAATGATTGAAAAATTATATGCACAGCAAGGTCAGATTTAAATAAATAAAAAAAAGAACCGCCAGCTGTCAGGATCATTAACTGGGTGTGTTGGTGTGAAGGGGAAGGTAAACCCGAATTCAGGACAACCTACTTGCCACCTAAATCTGTAACTTATGGGAGGTAACCGTGTCCCCGCTTAGGATAATAGAGGTCAAGAAGAAAAAGGTATATTCTTGAAAATATCTTAAGAAAATCACTGGCATATGAGGGGAAATCTTCAGTATGTTATTTTTAAGCAACAGAATGAATGGTGGTTCCATCAAATGAAATTAAAATAAGTATAAGGCAGTTTTTTTTAATTACATGGGCAGGCACCGGGAACCAAACCCGGGTTTCGGGCATGGCAGGCAAGAACTCTGGCACTGAGCCACCACTGCACCGCCCAAGGCAGTTTATTTTTGAGTGGGAGAAAAGTAGTCTCATTTAGCATATGTCTGAACTTGAGGAGCATTTGGATAATTCACATGGGAATGTTTATTAGGCAAAGGAAAGGGGAATCTGATGGATTTGATAGTGAATTTGACTGTCCTGGGAAAAGTTGGAGGGAAAAGAAAATAGAAAGTGGGAAGTGAATTTGACTGTCCTGGGAAAAGTTGGAGGGAAAAGAAAATAGAAAGTGGGAAAGACCAATGTTTAAGCAACATTTGATAGAAGATCGTCTCCAAAGATCAGGAAGATATGATCTAAGAAGAAATTATCTCAAGAATGACAGAGTAGTCCGTGGGATTTTATGTGCAGGAGAAGTGAAGGAAATGCACACTCACCAAGGTAGACGACTCTAGTGGCTGAAATGGCTGGCAAGCTTCATCTTACACTTCATATCATTGGAAGTGAGATAAAGAGGAAAAGATATTTCTGAAAATTATTTCAACCATCAATGAGAAATGAGAAGCAGCTTGCTGTTAACCATGCATATTTAGTTTTCTATATTTGCCAAATATTTCACTATGTAGGGAAAAAAACTTATACAGAAAGTAACTTTCAAAAATGGTATTTACTCTTAAAAATAGGAGCCTGGTTCAACATTGATATGTGCCTAAAACAAGGCAAAATATATAAATAGTATAAAAATGTATAATACTTAAAGTACTAGGCAAATTACAGGTAGTGATGCTCTGGTTGACTAAACATTCAGACCAATAGAAACAGATGATTGGGTGAGATTTCTTGAGTAATTGGACAGTGCGGTGTTTGTAGCATGAAAGGGTTGTAGATTGATCATCAACAGATTAACGTCTCGCTCTAGCTTTGAAAGTTAAGATCAAGAGTTGTTTGAGGGCACATCTAATAAGGGCAGAATGAGTCTTCGCATTTATAAACAAAACCAGTGACCACAATAGCAAAATTCAAATTGATATCAGAATTGGATTATCTTAATCCATGTTTGAGCATGTCATCAACAGGTGTGCTCAGATTATTTTTTATTATTAGGGGCAGGTTCCCCTTATGCTCTGTATCTCCAACTCTCTTCCCTTCTGTAATGATATGTTTACTTTTATTTTATTTAGAAGAAAAAGCATGTACATTCATGCTCTTTTTAACTAGCACAAAACACTGTGTTGTTAAATGCTCAGGTGTATGCAATGAAATGCATTACTGAGGTTGCTTCACATTCCAAGTTTTAGTTTCCTGGGCTGCCCAAGCAAATACCATGTGATGGGCTTCTTTAGGCAATGAGGATTTATCAGCTTATGGTTTTGAAATTAAGAGAAAGCCCAAATGGAGGCATCATCAAGGCGTGCTGTCTTCCCAAGCTGACGTTCTGAGGCTGGCTGCTGGCGATCCTTTGCCCTGGGCTTCTCTGTCGCCTGTGGTGCACCTGGTGCCGCCCCTCGCCTCTCCTTTCTCTCTCAGCCTTGCTGCTCATGGCTTTTTCTCCATCTCTCTGAATTTCCTTCTGCTTAGAAAAGACTCCAGGAATGGGGTGAAGCGCTTCCTGTTTGTGTTGGGGCCACGTCTTAACTGAAGTCCGCTCCTCACAAGGGCCTTCAGCACACTACTGAAAACACTCGATAGCGTGCAAAGCAAGTACTGCAAGAAGGTTGAAGAGCATGTGTAGAATGGACTGAAGTTCGAGAGCATTGTACATACAGCTCCAAATCACCACACTCCACTTTCAGACATTTTTACAGACCCTTTGTTTGAGAACATGTCCCCTTATCCTTCTTTAGGTTGAAAGTTTCATCAGATGTGGATTAACATATCTAAAATCAGGTCCATAGCTTTTTTCCCCCTATAAAATTATTTTATTATTTCCAAATTGTCTGTCAGAGCAAATAAATGATAAACAGTTAACAATGATATTCCAGTAGTGTAGTAAATAAAAATCTTTATATTCATACATAAAAATCACCCTTAAATTATCATATTTAACAATGGGAGTGAGAGACACAGAGCCTGCACAAGTTCCGAGACCATGTCTTAATGTTTGTTTGCTCAGCAACCCCCTGAAATCACAGTGAGTTTTTGGGGCATGCTGGCTGAATAAAAAGAGGAATAAATAAATAAATGATTGAGGATAAAAACTTCTGCTTTTAATAAGTGCTCAATAGGCTTACCCAAGTCCATAGCTTTTTGAAAATCTCATCTGAGAATGGGATATGTTACAATGTTTGTACAATTCCTCCTGATGTTAAGAGTTTTAGCAATTGCTTCTGTGAGTAGTTGAGAATGCAGGATATTTACAGAGGCTGGTTGCGACGAATAATAGCTATACTGGAGCTTTGCCGAGCACATATTTTACCATATTGGCTGTTTACCTAATTAAATATCTTTTATTGCGTGAATTCACTCAATGATGGGCTAAGCCCTTTAGTCCTCGACTTGGGTTCTATATCTTCAGGCGGATTCCCTCATCGTTCATGCTCAAATATGTGCTCGGGCCTTCCTAACAGCGTGTAGGAAAGAGTGTGCTCTGTGTCGGTTCTCCATTTCCTTCTCGCCTTTTAGGAAGCCTTTCATTAATGTGATCATTTTACATTGATAAGCAATGTCAGAATAAAGTCCTAGTAGCTGAATGGTGTAATAAATAGTTCCATTTTGAACTTCAACGTTGACTGTAGAATTCTAAAGGCCCACCTCTGTGTTGTGTTGTCCCAAAGCTTCTGAAGTTATAGAAATGAGGTGACTTGTGCTGTCTTTGACAGCTTAGATTGGGAAGACTGAGTCACTGAAACCTGAACCCTGTGAGATGAAATTCTCTGCTTCTAAACCATACGCCTCCATATTTAAAGTGTGTTTTTTTCCCAAGTTTCAAGGAATAACATTAAAATGCAGATACAAACAGGCAGTTGAGAAATCTATTAAAAATGAAGATGTCCAGAAGCTGAAATAGAAGGTTTGAGAAAAAAACAACAATTACATTCTTTACCCTCAAAGTAGAACCTGTTTTTCATCAAATAAAAAAGAAAACCTTGTTTCGTTTTTGAATGAAAGTAGAGGACTTTCTGTGGCAGATTTTCTTAAGTTACAACGTCACATAGTTAAAGCCTTCAGAGTTGTGTGTACCTGCTAAAAGTTTTAAAGATACTTCCCAATATTTTATATAAAGCACCAAAAGCAAATGATAAGATACTTTGTGCTGGTCTTGGCACGTGTAGTCATACAAGGAAAGTGGGAACAGTAAAAATGTAACATTTAGAATCATTGTGTACAGTACTGGAAACACTCAATAATGTGTCAAGCAAATGTAGTGAGAAATTTAGAGTTTCCATAGAAAACAGATGCATGCTTTTGGTAGTCCATCTTTTTGAAGAAATTAACTTCTTAATGAAATTCGGCCCAATATTCGAGTGAAGGCAGTGGTCCTGGAGGCCGGCTTTTGCCCCTGCCAGGGTGTTATCACATAAAAATGCCAGCACAGCGGCCAGGCATTCAGCAGAGCAGGTGGAGGGCTCGGGGGCTCCTCTGTCCTCTCCTCAGGTATTAAAAGGCTTCTGAGTTGGTGTCTGTACCTGATTTTAGGTCAAGAGTACAACTTTCTGAAGATGGAGCCGGGAGAAGTGAACTCACTTGGAGAGAGATATGACTACGGCAGCATCATGCACTATGCCAGGAACACCTTCTCAAGGTTGGAGCCTCAGGTTATACCTTTTCACTTTTAATTCCTTTCCTCTGGGTGGCTCCTTCAAACACCCGTGTTTACACCAGGTCTAGAGCCACTAGGAACACTCCTGCTCCAGGGCAGAGTTAAGGAGAAAAGACTTGGCTCACATGTGGACTTAACACCAGGCATTTAAAGGGATTTTTAAAACATTTTTTTCATAGTTCCTAGCAAATGCATATATTCAAAATGATCATTTAAGTAGTATAAATTATTTTAACTATTTATATTCCAAAGTTATAAAAAGTTCTATTAAAACAATTATCTAACCAATTAACATACTTCATTAGCACAGTCTTTTTTTGATGGAGATAAGCATTCCTAAGTCAAATAACTTACTGGCTGTAAACTTGAAAAATTTTACTTTCTAGGCAACTTGTGTTTTCTACTGTGCATTTTTTTTTTATAGCTCAAGTTTCAAGATGCTGGATGAATTAGGCTAAATCAATTCTCAATGAACATATTAAGAAGATATTTCACTTAATACAGTTTAGAATTCTATTTTACTATTTGTTAAACTTAAAAATTATTTCATTAATGATAAATGCTATTTGTTAAGAGGATAATAAATTTGGGTCTTGATCTGCTTCATCCTTAAGATGATAACATCAAACAAATAGTTCCCAGGTAAGGAATTTGGGATCTTTAAGTCATTGAACTCATCTTTTTTCCCAAATTTTGTCCATTTTACACTCATGTGCCCACTTCAACTCATTCTTTTTGCCAGCTTTCTGTCAATGTCATAATTCATCAATTATCTGATTTCTAAAGGCAGTGTCAGGAAGAAGAGAAAACATTCTAATTAATTCCAGTTATTTAAAAATAATTTTTGGTAAAATGTAGAGAACAATGTGCAAATCAACTCTTAATACGTGGACACATCTTAAAATTATGCCTTTGTCTAAGACCAAATGTTATTATTTAAAAAAAATAACTGTTAACTGTATTTTAAAAGTTATTTTCTCTTAAAGTTATTATAAACAATATATTTCTTAATTCAAGTTTAGTATCTATGAAAACACTTAAAATTTCTGGAATTAGAATTTAAGTTTGATAGAGATACACCGAAAACTTGACCTGAAATTAATTATAAAGAGTGACAAAGTGTTATCTTTAGGTCCACGCTTGGAATTCAGATTTCCCCGGGAACACACGACAGACAGGGATGTGGGCAGTTCAGCCAAAGAGTCTCTATTATGCTGCTGAACTAAATCGTTCAAAACTAACCTGAAATTTGAACTTTGAAACCGAAATGGTGCCTGAGGGGATCGAAAAGAGATTTATTCTTTACATTTGCGACAGGCGCTGGGTCGATACCATGGCTGGCGATGCACAGCTCCCTTACTCTGCCTCTCCAGCACGTGGGGCCTCTTTCCCAGAACGACTCCGCCCCACTGCAGGCAGTTCCCTGTTCCATGGTGTGAGTCAGTCCCCTGGGCCTGGTGTCCTAATTTTATCTTTCATATCACCCAGTTCATTTTTCCTTGTATCCCTAAAGCACAAGTGACCATATCTTGGTGTTAGAAGTGGCCTGATTGATTCCACTCACAAGATGATGTTTATGAACTTGTACCCGTACCTAAAAGACTGCATTTAGGAGGTGAAACGCCTGGCAGAGCCCTTGGCCTCTCCTCCCAGGGCATTTGAAGTTTATAGTTTCTCCTATTCTGAACTCCCAGAGTCCATAAACCTTCCACCTACTTTCAGAAACTAGTTTGTCCCTTGTGGGAAGAATAGTGCTGGACCCTATGGGGCCATTTTTTGCATGGATATTTTGTAATGTGGACGTTTGAAAACTGGGGACTGCCCATTTTTTCATTGATGAGAGAGCTTTAAACATTTATCATGTTTCTTAAAAAGCACAGTTAATTTGCTAGGCCCCGGTTTGCTCTGCCCCCAGCTATGGACGGCAGCTCCCTGAGAGCCCGGGAGACCTGCCCAGCCCAAAGCCAGGGGGTGGGTGGCCAGGAATAGGAACTTTCTGGTCACTCGGAAAGCACAGAGGACGTGGTGACTGATGTCCTTTGGGCTGGAAGGGAGGGTATCACAGCAAACAGAATGAGCCAGATTTCTATTGTGTGGAGTGGATATGTCCACTATAAGATGTCCTTGACGTTTTAAAACTGAATTTCTTTTGAAAGCTTGGAAAAAATGAAGCTTTTCAAAGATTTGTTTTCAGAGGTAGAAATAGAGAATTTCTTCCTTGGTACTATAGTAATGCGTTACTGTGACACTTCATTATTTGGATTTCCCCACGAAAAGGATCTGTTGATTCTGCTGCAAAGTAGAGGGATGGCTTTCCTTCATGCTACCTTATGGCGAAACTTCGTCCATTTTCATGGCCCAGCTGCAATCGCATCTTATTAAGTATGTGCAAGCTCACACTTGGGGAGTGAATCCTGGGAGTAGCTTGTCCCCGCTTCCCACCTTTATTTCTGGCGGAATACACACAGAGTTCTGTAGACGCTGAGCTGTCATTCAAAGTGGCCCAGTCCCTCCATGCGAGGTACCCAGGTCAGAGCTAAAGGCCAGTTCCGGCTCCCTTATCTAGAAGTCCTGGAGGTCAGTTATAAGTGACTCGTAGGTCGTGACCTCTCGGTGCACCGTCTTCCAAGGGCCTGGACTGCTCCAGTTGGGCACTGGATTCTCTGGCAGCTGCTCAGACACGTCGGAGCCCTTCTGCCTGTAGCCACTGGGTGTCTTCTTCTCTCTGCTGAGAAGTCTTTCCTCTCGCCCGTGTCACTCTGCCCTTCATTTCCTTCTGTGTGGCCAAGATGTCCACCTCGACGTGAGATGTTCTTTGATCTCCCTGTGTCAAAGCTGCCCCTTCACCCCACATCAGTGTCCACCTTCTCACCATTATTTTTCTGCCCACAGCCCATCGCCCTCTGAGTCATCAGCCTTCTGGTCAGTTCTTTCTCTGCCGGCTAGCATTTGTGAATCAGAAGGGCAGGGGTTTCTGCTTATTTTATATTTTATTTACTGCTTTAAATCCAGACCTAGAACAGTGCTGAGTAAAATCCCCTCAGGAAGGATAGATAGAACTGAGAATGCTGTTCTTTATCCTGAAGTTTAAATACAGTGTATTCATTTGTAACTTTGAGGACAAGTATTCCATCTTCCATCTCAATTTAAGGGATTTTTAAAAAAGTATATTTCTCTATTTAAAAATACTGTTAAAATAAAACCTACTTTTGAGGCATTTTTTGAAAACCTACTTGCACCCCCACCCCATCGTATGCGTCACCAGCAATATTTTCTTAGTCCATTTATCTTTCAGGTTCAGTCTTTCCTTTAGGGCCATAAATGTTTGATGTGTGTGTATAAATTTACATATATTGCAAAATTGGGCTGCATCTAAAATTCAGGATTTTACATCATTCATTTGAAAAGTAATAATGAGTTTTCTTTCATAAACTTGGGATCAAACCTACTCAGTATCTGTAGCTTATCATTATTAGAGCATTGCTTGGGGTTTTTGTTTCTGTTTTTTTGTTTATTAATTTTACCATGTGTTTATTACACGTATAAAGCTATTCTGCTTTAAATCCTCTTGTGTAAATTTTGACACCCTTTGTTTTCCCTTGTGTTTTTACATGTGCCATATATGATACCTGAATTTCTAAGATATTTAGGTTTAATTAGCAGCTTAAATAAAAAAATTAACCATCGGTATATTTCATTTGACTTTACAACTTTAGTAACTTCAAATATATTTACTGTAGATTGTTCTTCAAAAGCAGATCTCTATGAGGAATAATTGTTTCACAACTTTGTAAAAACCAATGGGTTCTTAAGTCTTCCTGGGAGATCAAAGAAAAGACATTTTTAAAAATTTTTTAAAGATTTTAAAAAATCTTTTAGTTAATATTTCTAAGGAAAGTGTGGTTGGCATTATTGAGTTTATTCTAAACACACATTTAAGATGTGCATTGTTTTCTGCTTTGATGGAAGTGTTTTGAAAGCCTAACAGTGCTAAAAGCTCCACACTGATGTATTTCCCCTTTCGTTAACTGGAGTTTGAAACCATCACCTAGTATTTGTGAGGATGAGATGAGACTTAGCTTGGTGGCTTATATGTGGCGTGCTTCTGGTCTTCTCAGGGGCGTCTTCCTGGACACCATCCTCCCCTCCCGGGACGACAGCGGCATTCGTCCAGCGATTGGTCAGCGGACCCGCTTAAGCAAAGGAGACATTGCCCAGGCCAGGAAGCTGTACAGATGCCCAGGTATCGTACCGTGCGCGCACGCGCGCTCTTCCAGGAGGCTGTGCAGATGCCCAGGTATCGTACCGTGCGCGCACGCGCGCTCTTCCAGGAAGCTGTACAGATGCCCAGGTATCGTACCGTGCGCGCACGCGCGCTCTTCCAGGAAGCTGTGCAGATGCTCAGGTATCGTACCGTGCGCGCACGCGCGCTCTTCCAGGAAGCTGTACAGATGCCCAGGTATCGTACCGTGCGCGCACACGCGCTCTTCCAGGCGGATGAGCCACAGTTCACACCGCGGTCTCTGTCCTTGGGGCCAGTGGCATCCGGTTCAAAGTCACTAATGTAAAATGTGCTAAGAGAACCCTGGAATACCAATTGCTGTAAATAAAAAACCCCACATCACTAGAAATCAAATGTCAAGCACAGGGATGTTATGCTTTCTTTCTTTAGTTTAATTAACTTAAAAAAAGAGCAAAACAGCATAGTTGTGTGAAGATGATTATTAATTAGTTGTATGATTTCATAGTCAAAATGTTGAGTTTCCATGCCAACATAAAAATAGTATCCGTAATTAACTTCCGGAAATTTATCCTAGATGATCCTTTCTTGCATGTACCATCATGAATTGTATATAAATTGAAAATCCAATCAGTAGGAATTTATAAATAATCAGAAAAAGTGAGTTTTTCCAACTACATTCATGTTTAATGCTCCATTTTATTTTTCACTACTGAATAATGTTGTGGGGGAAAGAAAACAAAGGATTGACATAAGGTCTCAGTAAGAATGGTCCAATGGCTCCTGCATGGTTCAAGAGAAAATGGTTTCTGAGTTCCAAATAGGAAATGGCTGTGGAGTCTAGCTCCCTTCCCCAATCCCTATGTTCACACGGCTTTGAAATGTCCTACATCAGAGACACCTTAACTTTGCTTAAAGCAGCTTTTCCAAAATTATTTGTCTAAGGAAACCTTCATCAGCATTAACTTTGGGAAATATTGTTCTAGAGGTTTTTTTGACTGGTATCCTAATAATTTTTGCAGAAAATCAGAGACATGGTAAGTATATTAATCACTGAAATTTTATGTAGATAATTATGTTCAAAACTCATTTATATATGTTAAATTATCAGACAGCGCAGTAATAGGTTTACTCTGTTTCTGATGTGAGTCCAGGAAAGTTCCCTTTAGGGTACAGGAGAGCACTAGTTAATTCATTCCATTCACAAAATGTATACAGAATAAAATTTAGAGAGAATAATACACTTTATGGGATAATATCAGAAATATGGTGAAAGCAAGGAAAAAGGATTTAGTCACCTAATCACAGGAAATATCCAAGAAGTTCAACAACTCGGTCTCAGTCATAGCATCTAATTCATGGATTCAGCCTGGTAGATTCTGCTGGCATTTCGGCATAGAAAGGGACTTTCTCTTCTTTAAGGTCAAATGTGCTAAGGAAGAATGGTAAGAAATGATATTTTCTTCCAAATAAAATTGGAAGAAAGGCTTCTTTTTATTATGAAATGTAACTTATATACAAAAAAGCAATAAGCTTCCAACTGCATTTTAACAAGTAGTTATAGAACAGATTTTAAAGTTTGGTAGAGACTACAGTTCCATGATTTTTCATTTTTTCTTCTAGCTACTCCAAGACACTGGAGACAGAAATATCAATATGATTCAGCAGTCATACTCGTTTGATAAACCTGACCTTCTCTGTATAACTGTAGCATCACCTTTGACCTTTCGCCCACTCTTTAGGGGTGTTTGTGCTTTTCCTATTCTAACATTTTCACGTTGGAAGGGGCTGTCGATAATGTGGGACAGGAGGATGGAACTGGTTGATGTTCTTGAGAGTCTGGGCCCTCTGCATTTCAGGACATATCTGATCCGGGGAGTCATCTGCAGTTTGTAGGTTTTGGAGAGTTACCCGAGTATATGAAACTTTGTAGAATCTTATTTAATGCCCTAGGTATTCTTTAGGATTGGCAGGAATGGTTTTAGTTGGGGTTTGGGAAGTTATGATAGGTAGCATGTCTAACTGAAGCATGCATGAGTGACCTCCAGAGTAGCCTCTCAATTCTATTCGAACTCTCTCAGCCACTGGTACTTTATTAGTTACACTTCTTTCCCCCTTTTGGTCAGGGTGGCATTGTTGAGCCCATGGTGCCACGGCCAGGCTCATCCCTGGAATCATCTCCCATACCTCCAGGGAGACTTTCACCCCTGGATGTCATGTCCCACGTAGGGGAGAGGGCAATGATTTCACTTGCCAAGTTGGGCTTAGGGAGAGTGAGGCCACATCTGAGCAACAACAGAGGTCCTCTGGTGGTGACTCTTAGGCATGTCTACAGGTAGGCTGAGCTTCTCCACTACCTACATAAGCTTCACGAGAGCGTGCCTCAAGATCAAGGGCTTGGCCTATTGATTTGGGTGTCCCTAATGTTTGACACAGTATCAGGGGTTTCCCTGGTGGTAAAGATTAATAGTTCCATAATTTTTCTCCCATCCCTTAAGGGACTTTACCGGTACTTTTTGTTCATAAGCCTGATATTCTCTGGGGCACATTAGGCATTATATTAAGCTATAAAAGATTAAAGTCTCTCATTCTTATTCTGGGCTCCCTGTGTTTGAATTGTTTAAAGATCTATCCAGACAAGTTGAGTTAGACTATGTGCTACAGAAAACCTAGGTTCTGGACATAATAAGGTGTTCTTCCTTTGGTCTCAAAGAGTATGTGAAGTTCTAAAACACAGCCAGTGTCTTCCTTACCCCTGTATCCTGAATTACCTTAATCCTGACCTGATTGGCTTCATTTTATCTCTAAATACCAGGCAGCCCCACATAATCCAGAAATAATGGTTACTGCTCTGACTGAATGTGACTGCTAGAAGAGCTTACAATCTAGGCAGTTTTCTTATAAGTATTTTCTAAATGAGATCACCCAATATTTGCTCTTCTGACTTATTTGGCGTCATCAAATGTCCTACAGTTTCATTCACATCTTTGTATGCCTCCCAACTTTGTTCTTTTTTTGTAGCAGTGCCATGTTCAATAATATGCTTACCACCATTTGCCAATGTCTTTCTCAGTCAGTGCATCCTTCAGCCACCTCTATCTAAAGGGCCTCATGTATAATGTCCAAAGTCGACATTCCATCAACACTCTCAGTTTTTGGTAATTTCATTGTTCCCAAGAGAATGAAAGCCAGTAAACAAACACTTACCAAATAGGAGTGAGCCCACCCCGCTCTTGTTCCTTCCCCTTTATGTACCCCTGGTGTTGATGTGGTACTGTTGATGTTTTCCTGTTAAACATAGCCTATAGCATGCAATATCATTTCCCCCCTCTACTTAGAAATTATACATTCTTTGTACAAGATTCATACCTTTGTGGTAGTTCATGCAAAAATTTATATATATTTGTAGTGTTAATCAGTGGGACACATGAGTCTACACAAGCCCTTTCAATCTTCTTCACCTTCAATATGGTAATATTACTTATAGACCCACTAGAGAACAACCTTCACTTCTATCTATTCCCTTACATTGGAGTTCAACCTCAGTAGCTACTATTCACCCATCTCTAGCTTCTATGTATCTCTAAGTCCCCTATATTCTGTATTACAGACCTCCGATTTTACCTTTATCCTGGTCATAAAAGTGGAATCATACAGTATCTATCCTTTTGTGTCTGGCTATTTTCACTCAGCATTATGTCCTCAAGGCTCATCCATCTTGTCATGTGCTTCAGGATATCATTTTGTCTTACTGCTGCATAATATTCTATCATATGTATACACCACATTTTGTTAATCCACTTGTCTTTTGATAGGCATTTGTATTGTTTCCACTTTTTGATTATGAATAATGCTGCTATGAATATCGGTGTACAAATGTCTGTGTGTTTGCTTTCAGCTATTCTGGGAATATACCAAGCAGTGGTATTGCCAGGTCATAGGGCAACTTGATATTTAGTTTCCTAAGGAACCGCCAAACAGTCTTCCATAGTGGCTGCACCATTACACATTCCCAACAGCAGTGCATAAGTTTCCCAATTTCTCCACATCCTCTCTAACATTTGTAGTTTCTTGTTTGTTTAATAGCAGCCATTCTTATAGGTGTGAGGTGGTATCTCATTGTAGTCTTGATCTGCATTTCCCTTATAGCCAATGAAAATGAGCATCTCTTCATGTGCTTTTGAGCCATATGTATTTGCTTTTCAGACAAATGCCTATTCATATCTTTAGCCCATTTTATAATAGGGTTGTTTGTTCTTTTGTTGTTGAATTGCATGATTTCTTTCTGTATATAGGATATCAAAATTTTATCTGTGTGATTTCCAAATATTTTCTCCCATTGGGTTGACTGCATCTTCACCTTTTGGACAAAATGGCACAAATCCTTTTGAGGCACAAAAGCATTTGATTTTGAGGAGTTCCTATATATCTATTTTTTCCTTTTGTTGCTTGTGCTTTGAATATAAAGTTTAGGAAGCTACCTCCTATTACTTGGTCTTGAAGATGTTTCCCTGTATTTTCTTCTTGAAGCTTTATGGTATGGGTTCTTATGTTTAGGTGTTTGATCCAATTTGAGATAATTTTTGTAGAGGACATAAGATAAGGGTCCTCTTTCATTCTTCTGATATTGATACTCAGTTCTCCAATGCCCATCTATTGAAAAGACTATTTTCTCCCAGTGCAATTGATTTGGGGGCCTGTTGAATATCAATTTACTACAGATTTAATGTTCTATTTCTGCACTCTGAATTCTATTCCATTTGTCAATGCTTCTATCCTTGTGTCAGTACCATGCTGTTTTGACCACTGTGGCTTTATAGTAATTTTGAAAATCAGGGGGAGTTAATCCTCCCAATTCATTCTTTTTTAGGATGCTTTTAGCTATTCGGTATCTCTTTCCCTTCCAGATGAATTTGGTAACTTTGAAGCTTTTCCAAGTCTTCAAAATAGGTTGATGGAATTTTAATTGGTACCTTGTTGAATCTGTAGATCAATTTGTGTAGAATTGATATCTAAACTACATTTAACCTTCCTATCCATGAACAGGGAATGTCTTTCCACCCATTTAGATCTTTCATTTCTTTTAACAGTTTTATGTAGTTCTCTGTGTACAAGTTCTTTAGACTCATAGTTAAATTCATTCCTAGATACTAGATTCTTTTAGTTGCTATTTTGAATGGAATTTTTCTTTAATTAACTCCTTGGTTAAGTCGTTGCTTGTGTATAGAAACATTACTGATTTTTGCAGATTAATTTTATAATCTGCCACCTCAGTGAAATGCTTATTAGCTCAAGTGACTTTGTTGTAGATGTCTCAGGATTTTCCAAGTATAGTATCATGTCATCTGCAAATAATGAAAGTTTTACTTATTACTTTCCAATTTAGATGCCTTTTATTTCTCTTTCTTGCCTGATTGCTCTAGCTAGAACATCTGGCACAATGTTGAATAATAGTGGTGACAGAGGGCATCCTTTTCTAGTTTCTGATCTTAGGGGGAAAGCTTTCAGCCTCTCACCATTGAATATGATGCTGGCTATGGGTTTTCATATATGCCTTTTATCATGTTGGGGAAGTTACCTTTGATTCCTGCCTTTTGAAGTGTTTTTATCAGAAAAAGATGTTGAATTTTGTTGAATACTTTTTCAGCATCAATTGAGATGATCATATGGTTTTTCTCTTTTGATGTTTTAATGCGCTGGCACTACATTAACTGATTTTCTTGTGTTGAACCATCCTTGCATTCCTGGTATGAACCACACTTGGTGGTGGTGTATAATTCTTTTAATGTGCTGTTGGATTCAATTTGCTAATATTTTGTTGAGACTTTTTGCATCTATGTTCATTAGGGAGTTTGGTCTATTGTTTTCCTTTCTTGTAACCTCTTTACCTAGTTTTGGTATTAAAGTGATGTTAGCTCCATAAAATGAGTTAGGTAGATTTCCTTTTTCCTCAAATTTTTGGAAGAGTTTGAGCAGGATTGGCATTAGTTCTTTTTGGAATATTTAATATAATTCCCTTGTGAAGCCATCTGGCCCTGGGCTTTCCTTTCTGGGAAGATTTTTATGACTTTTTGGATATCTTTACTTGTGATTGTTTTGTGGAGATTTGTTTATTTTTAGTCAGCGTAGCTTGTTTTTGTGTTTCCAGAAATTCATCTATTTCATCTAAGTTGTCTAGTTTCTTTGCATATAATTGTTCATAGTATCCTCTTATGATTCTTTAAAATTTCTTCAGATTCTGTGGTAATGACCCCTCTCTCATTTCTGATTCTGTTTGTTTGCATTTTTCTTTTTTCCTTAGTCAGCCTTGCTTGTGGCCCATTGATTTTATTAATTTTCTCAAATAACCAACTTTTGGTCTTATTGATTCTTTCTATTGTGCTCCCATTCATTTAACTCTGCTTTAATCTGTTATTTCTCTTCTTCTGTTTGCTTTTGGTTAGTTTGCTATTCTTTCTCATGCCCCTCCAAGTAAGCAGTTAAGTCCTCAATTATTGCCCTTTCTTCTTTATTAATATAGACATTTATGGCAATAAATTTCCATCTCAGCACAGCCTTTGATGCACTGAAAGCTTCTGATATGTTGTATTCTCATTTTCATTCATCTCCAGACAGCTCCTAGCAATTTCTTCTTTGACTCACTCATTGTTTAAGAGTGTGTTATTTATTTACCATATATTTGTGAAAGTTCTTGTTCTTTGGTGGTTATTGAGATCCATCTTTTCCATTGTGATCAGAGAAAGTGCTTTGAAAAATTTCAGTGTTTTTCAATTTATAAAGACCTGTTCTTTGCCCCAGAATATGATCTATCCTGGAAAATGTTCCATGAGCACGAGAGAAAAATGTATGTCCTGGTGTTTTGAGGTGTAATGACCGGTGTATGTCTGTTAGGTCTAATTCACTTATCAAACTGTTTAAGTTCTCTATTTCTTTGTTGATCCTCTGTCTGGTTTGTCTATCTACAGAGGAGAGTGGTATATTGAAATCTTCTATGTTATTGTTGAAATGTCTGTTGTTTCTTTCAGTTTTGCCAATGTCTGTCTCATGTACTTTCAATCTCTTTAACTGGGGAGCATGAAGATTTATGTGTGTTATTTTTTCTTGGTTAATTGCTCCTTTTACTAGAATATAGAGACCTTCTTTGTATCTTATGATGTCTTTGCATTTAAAGTCTATTTTTCTGATATTAGTATAGTTACTTCTGCTTTCTTTTGGTTACAAGTTGCGTGAAACATCTTTTTCCATCTTTTCACTTTCAATCTATTTGTATCCTTGTGTTTAAGATGAGTCTCTTGTATGAAACATGTAGCTGGATTACTTTTCTTAATCCATTCTCTTAATGTGTATCTTTTTATTGGTAGGTTTAGTCCATTAACTTTTAAAGTTATTACTTTAAAGGCATTTCTTGAATCCACCATCTTATCCTTTGGATTTTATTTGTCAGGTCTATATGTACTTTTCCCTCCTTCTTTTTTTATCCTTTTGGCTACTGTTATTGACACTCTTTAATTCTGTGCCATCTTCCAAACCCCCCCCCCCCATTCCTGTCTTCTTTTCAGTGAGGAGAACTCCCTTTAATATTACTTGTAGAGCTGGTCTCTTATTGACATATTCTCTCAGCCTTTGTCTGTGAAAATTTAAACTCTCCCTCACTTTTGAAGGACAGTTTGGCCAGGTACAGAATTCTTGGCTGGAAGTCTGTCTTTCAGGATCCTAAATATATCATACCATTGCCTTCTTGCCTCCGTATTGCTGCTTGAGTAGTCTGGTGTGTTTTCCCTCGTATGTAGTAGATTGTTTTTCTCTTGCTGCTTTCAGGATTTTCTGCTTCTCTTTGACATTTGACAAATTGATTAATATGTCTTGGGGGAGGCTTATTTGGATTTATTATATTTGTAACTTATTGGACTTCTCTGACTTGCATATTTATGTCCTTTAAAGGGGTTGGGAAGTTTTCTCCCATTATATCCTCCACTTCTTTTCCTAGCCCTTTACTCTTCTCTTCTACTTCTGGGATGCCAGTGATTCTTATATTTTTGCACTTTGCTTTGTACAACATGTCCCTGATATCCAATTCAAAGTTTTCCATCTTTTTGTCATTTGCTCTTTTATGTGTTCAAAATCTGTTGTTCTGTCCTCTAGTTTGCTTATTCTTTCTTCTACCTCTTCAATTCTGCTTTGTGTGTCTCTCAAATATTTTTTATTTGGACTACAGCATCTTTAAGCTCTAGGATATCTGCTATTTTTCTATTTATTCTTTCAAATTCCTCTTTATGCTCTTCTAGTGTTTACTTGATCTCCTTTATGTCATTAGCCCTCCCACTGATTTTATTTAATAAAGTTAAATGAACCTCTTTGATTAGTTGTTCCAAAGTCTGTGCATTTGAGAGACAGCATGTGACAAAGAGAACAGATGATAGAAACTTCAGAATTTGCTGAATGAATTTGGCTTGTCAGAATTTTGGAAGGTGTCCAGAAAGAGATAGAGAAATAATTACCAGTGAAGTGGAGGGAATTCAGGTGAGATCCTTGTCCTCAAATGCATGTGAGAAAGTCATTTCAAATCCCAGGGCTCAGTTCACAGCATTGCTAATGCTGAAGATGAGCACTGAACTTCATCCTTTGAGTGTGCAAGATTGAAGTCATCTGTAACCATGGTGCGAAGTGTGAAGTGGGCTGGAACTCCGGATTAGAGTATGAGAAAAATGAGGCAGTAAGAAATGACAGCGTTTCTGAGGATTTTTGCTATTGTGGGAAGGAGGGAAATGGCTCAAACTCTGTGGAGCGCAGTGGGTCCTGAGAATGTTTTTATATGAGGATGGAGCCGTCCAGGGCAGACACTGGCTGCAGAAGACAGGAGCCAGAGTCCCTGAGTAGGGATTGGTGGGTCAGTAAGAAGGTTATTTTTTATTTTATTTGTTTATTTTTTTTTTATGCATGGGCAGGCACCGAGACTTGAACCTGGGTCTCTGGCATGGCAGGCAAGAAGTCTGCCACTGGGCCACCGTCACACTGCCCAGAAGGTTATTTTTATAAGGCTTGAGCAATTGTGTGATATCAGAAACTAGATATGAATCGTGAAAGTTAAATAAAGTTTGAGCAATTTAATCTCACTTTATGTAAACAAAGGTCCTTGGCTGCCTTGAAGATTGTGCCGGAGAATTTGTGTGTCATTGTCAGTACAGAAGTGTGCCTGCATTTCTGACATGCTCTAGAAAGCAAGTCCCTGCGGTACTGCTTATGACTTCATGCAGTAAGGGGCAGTGGAAGATGTAACAATGTATTTTTGGGGGGGATTTTTAACATTTTATATTGTATAATACAACATATATACAAAGCAAAGGAAGAATAAAGCAATCGTTTTCAAAGCACTCTTCAACAAGTGTTTATAGGACAGACCCCAGACTTTGTCATGGGCTATCATATGATCCTCTCCTATTTTTCCTTCCAGCTGATCCAGAATATAGGAGGCTGGAGGGCTTAAATATTTTTTTATCATTACAATCGGCTTCTTCCCTTTTTTAGTGAAAAATAACATATATACAAAAAAGCTGTACGTTTCAAAGCACAGCACCACACTTAGTTGTAGAACATATTTCAGCGTTTGACATGGGTTACAATTTCACAATTTTAGGTTTTAATTCCAGCTGCTCTAAAATACTGGAGACTAAAAGAGATATCAAGTTAATAATTCAGCATTCATACTCATAGGATTTGTTAAATCCTACCATCTCTGTATAGCTGCACCATCACCTTTCATCTTTCCATCCCTCTCTTTAGGGGTGTTTGAGTTATGCCAATTCTAAGTTTTTCATACTGGAAAGGTCTGTCGCTAATATAAGGTAGGAAGATGGAACTATCTGATGTTCTGGAGAGACTGGGCTAGGTTTCAGGACTTATCTGGACCAGGGACCCATCTGGAGGTTGTAGGTTTCTAGAAAGTTACTCTAGTGGCTGGAACCCTTGTGGAATCTAATATATTGCCTTAGGTGTTTTTTAGGATTGGCTGGAATGTTCCTGGTTGGGGGTTCGCAGGTTATGATAGGTAGCAAGGTCTACATGAAGCCTGCATAAGAGCAACCTCTAGGGTATCGTCTCGACTCTATCTGAACTCTTTCTGCCACAGATACTTTATTAATTATACTTAGTTTACTCCTTTTGGTCAGGATGTAATTGTTGATCCCACGGTGCCAGGTCTGAATTCATCCCTGGGAGTCCTCTCCCACATCGCCAGGGAGACTTTCACTCCTGGATGTCATGTCCCACATAGTGGGGAGGGCAATGATTTCACTTGCAGAACTGGGCTTAGAGAGACTGGGGCCACATCTGAGCAACAACAGAGGTCCTCCAGAAGTAACTCTTAGGTATGCCTATAGGTAGCCTAAGCTTCTCTGCTACCTACATAAGCTTCACAAGAGTAAGCCTCATGATCAATGACATGACCTATTGATTTGGGGGTCCCTAAAGTTTGACACAGTATCACGGGATTCCGTAATGGTAAGGTTTAATAGTTCGATATTCTTTCTCCCCTCCCTCAGGGGACTTTGCTAATACTTTTTGATTTGCTTAATATACTCTAGGATGAATCCAGGCATTACAAAAATCTATACAAGATCAAAGGACCTCTTTCTTATTCTGCGCTTCCTGTGTTTCAGTTGTTCAAATGAGCTATACAAATAGGTGGAATTAAATTGTGCACTACAGAAAACTTCAGTTCCAGACCAAATAAACCTTTCTTCCAATGGTCTCAAAGAGTATGTGTGGTTTTAAAATATAGACACTGTCTTCTTACTCCTATGTTCTGAATTACTTTAACCCCAACCTGTTCAGCTTTGTTCTTATCTTTAAATATCAGGTTGTATATATAAAACAGCCTCTCAAAATCCAGAAAGTTCACCACTCTGGACTTAACACATCTGCTCTAAAAGCTTACAGTCTAGGCCATTGTTTTCTTATAAGCATCTTCTGAAGGTCACCATTCTTGTTCTTTTGTTTCTGGCTTATTTTGTCTCACCAAATGTCCCGCGTGTTCATTCACATCGTTGCATGCCTCATGAATTTTTTCCTTTTGTTTTAGCAGCACGACCTTCTTTCATAAGTGCACCCCAACGTTCGCCATTCTACTTCTCCATCAGTGCATCCTTCCATCACCTGCATTCATTGGGCTGCATGTAGAGGGTCCAAAGTCCACAGTTCATCAACACTCTCAATTTTAGATAAGTTCATTGTTCCCAAGAGACAGAAAACCAATAAACACACCCTCACCAAATAGAAATTCTAAACCTCCTCTTAACTCTTGTCCTTCCCCCATTATTTACCTCTGCTGTTGCTGTGGTAGTGCTGATGGTCTCCTTATGAACATAGCTCATAGCATGCAATAGTAGTTTTCCCCTGTACCCTGGACTTAAACACTGTTTGTACAAGAACCATATCTTTGAAGTAATTCTTGCCAGAAATTATTCATATTTCTAATGTTACTCGGTGGAACATGTAGGTCTATACAATGCCTTTCAATCTTGTTCATCTTCAATGTGGTAATATTAATTCTAGACGCAATACTGAACCACCTTTACTCCTATCTATATCCTTACATTGCAGTTCAACATCATTAGCTAATGGTTCACTCAATTCTAGCTTCTATGTGTCTCTAAGTCCCCTATATTCTGTATTATAAGCCTCTGATTATACCTTTATGATGGTCATAAAAGTGGAATCATACAGCATCTGTCCTTTTGTGTCTGGCTTATTTCACTCAGCATATGTCCTCAAGGTTCATCCATCTTGTCATGTTCTTCAGGAAGTCATTTTGTCTTACTGCTGCATAATATTCCATTGTATGTATATACCACATTTGTTGATCCACTCATATGTTGATGGGCATTTTGTTTGTTTGCATTTTCTGGCGATTGTGAATAATGCTGCTATGAACATTGGTGTGCAAATGTCTATTTGTGTCATTGCTTTCAGCACTTCCAGGTATATACCAAGTAGTGCTGTTGCTGTGTTCTAGGGCAACTCGATATTTAGTTTCCAAAAGAACCAGCAAACAGTCTTCCACAGTGGTTGCACCATTATACATTCCCACCAGCAGTGCATAAGTGTCCCAATTTCTCCACATCTTCTCCAACATTTATAGTTTCCTGTTTGTTTAATAGCAGCCATTCTTATAGGTGTGAGGTGGCATCTCATTGTAGTCTTGATCTGCATTTCCCTTATAGCCAATGAAAATGAGCATCTCTTCATGTGCTTTTGAGACATCCTTATTTGCTCTTCAGAAAAATGCCTATTCATATCTTTAGCCCATTTTATAATAGGATTGTTTGTTCTTTTTTGTTGAAATTGTGTGATTTCTTTGTATACACAGGAATCAAACCTTTGACTGATTTGTGATTTCCAAATATTTTCTCTCATTGAGTTGGCTGCCTCTTCACCTTTTTGACAAAGTCTTTTGAGGTGCAAAAGCAGTTGATTTTGAGGAGTTCCTACTTATCTATTTTTTCTTTTGTTGCTTGTGCTTTGGGTGTAAAGTTTAGGAAGCTACCTCCTATTACTAGGTCTTGAAGATGTTTCCCTACATTTTCTTCTAGAAGCTTTATGGTGCTAGTTCTTATATTTAGGTGTTTGATCCACTTTGAGTTAATTTTTGTGTAGGGTGTAAGGTAAGGATCCTCTTTCATTCTTTTGGCTATTGATATCCAGTTCTTCCATGCCCGATTATTGAAACATCTATTTTGGCCCAGTTCAGAGGATTTTGGGGCCTTATCAAAAATCAGTTGAGCATAGATTTGGTGGTCTATTTCTGTACTCTTGATTGTATTCTGGTGGTCAATGTTTCTATCTTCATGCCAGTACCATGCTGTTTTGACCACTGTGGCTTTATAATAGGTTTTAAAGTCAGGGACTGTTAATCCTCCCACTTAATTCTTCTTTTTTAGGATGCTTTTCACTATTTGTGGTCTCTTTCCCTTCCAGATTAATTTGTTAGTTAGCTTTTCCAAATCTTTGAAGTAGTCTATTGGAATTTTGATTGGTACTGCATTGAATCGGTAGATCAATTTGAGGAGAATTGACATTTTAACTATATTTATCCTTTCTATCCATGAGCAGGGCATGTCTTTCCACTTATTTAGATCTCCTTTGATTTCTTTTAGCAATGTTACATAGTTTTCCATGAACAAGTCCTTTATGTCCCTTTATGTTCATTCCTAAGTACTTAATTCTTTTAATTGCTATTTTGAATGGAATTTTTCCTTAATTGACTCCTCAGCTAGGTTATTGCTTATCTTTAGAAATGTTACTGATTTTTGCACACTAATTTTATATCCTGCCACCTTGCTGAATTTGTTTATTATCTCAGTAACTTTGCTATAGATTTTTCAGGATCCTCCAAGTATAGTCTCATACCATCTGCATATAATGAGGGTTTTCCTTCTTCCTTTCCAATTTGAATGCCTTTTATTTCTTTCTCCTGCATGACTGCTGTAGCTAGAACTTCTAGCACAATGTTGAATAATAGTGGTGACAGTGAGCATCCTTGTCTTGCTCCTGATCTTAGGGGGAAAGCTTTCAGTCTCTCTCCATTGAGTACAATGCTGGCTATTGGTTTATCATATATTCCCTTTATCATATTGAGGTAGTTACCTTTGATTACTATCTTTAGGAGTGTTTTTATCAGAAAAAGATGCTGAATTTTGTCAAATGCTTTCTCAGCATCAATCGAGATGATCATGTCATTTTTCCCTTTTGATTTGTTAATGTACTGCATTACATTAATTGATTTTCTTGTGTCAAACTATCCTTGCATTCCTGGCATAAACCCCAATTGGTTAGTGTATAATTCTTATAATGCGCTGTTGGATTCAATCTGATAATATTTTACTGAGAATTTTTGCATCTATGTTCATTACAGAGATTGGCTTGTAATTTTCCTTTCTTATAGCATCTTTACCCGGTTTTGGTATTAAAATGATATTAGCTTCATAAAATGAGTTAGGTAGAATTCCTTTTTCCTCAATTTTTTGGAAAACTTTGAGCAGGATTGGTGTTACTTTTTTGGGGAATGTTTGATGAAATTCCCCAGTGAAACCATGTGGCCCTGGGCTTTTCTTTGTAGAAAGATTTTTGATGACTGCTTGAATCTCTTTACTAATGATTGGTTTGTTGAGATCTTCTATTTCTTCCTGAGTCAGTGTAACTTGTGTGTCTCCAGGAATTTGTCCATTTCATTGAAGTTTGTTGTCGTATAGTTGTTCATAGATTTATTTTATGATTTCTTTTATTTCTTTAGGGTCTGTGGTAATGCACCCTCCTCATTTCTGATTTTGTTTATTGCATCCTCTCTCTTTTTTTCTTTGTCATTCTTGCTAGTGCTCCATCAATTTAATTGATTTTCTCAAAGAACCAACTTTTGGTTTTATTTCTTCTTTCTACTGTTCTTTTGTTCTCCCATTCATTTATCTCTGCTTTAATCTTTGTTATTTCTTTTCTCCTATTTGCTTTGTGGTTAGTTTGTTGTTCTTTCTTGAGTTCATCTAGGTGTGCTGTTAAGTCCTTGATTTTTGCTATTTCTTGTTTTTTAATATAGGCCTTTAGGGCAATAAATTTCCCTCTCAGCACAGCTTTTGCCACATCCTATCAATTCTGATAAGTTGTATTCTCATTTTCATTCATCCCCAGATAGCTACTGGTTTCTCAAGTGATTTCTTCTTTGACCCACTGGTTGTTTAAGAGTGTGTTATTTAATCTCCATATATTTGTGAATTTTCTCGTTCTTTGATGGTTATTGAGACCCAGATTCATCCCGTTTTGATCAGAGAAAGTGCTTTGAATAATTTCAAAGTTTTAAAATTTATAAAGGCCTGTTTTGTGCCCCAGCATATGATGTATACTGGAGAATGTTCCATGAGCAATAGAGAAGAATGTATATTCTTGTTCTTTGGGGTGCAATGACCTATATATGTCAGATCTGATTCATTTATCAGCTATTTATCTTCTCTATTTCCTTATTCATCTTTTGTCTGGTTGTTCTATTTATAGAAGAGAGTGGTGTATTGATGTCTCCTACTATTTTTGCTGAAACATCTATTACTCCATTCAGTTTTGCCAATGTCTATCTCGTGTATTTTGGAGCTCCTTGATTGGGAGCATAAACATTTATGATTGATATATCTTCTTGGTGAATTGACCCTTTAATTAGAATAGTGTCCTTCTTTGTCTCTTATGATGCGCTTACATTTAAAGTCTATTTTGTCTGATATTTGTGTAACCACTCCTGCTTTCTTTTGGTTACAACTTGCATGGAAAATCTTTTTCTATCCTTTCATTTTCAATCTACTTGTATCCTTGTGTCTAATATTAGTTTCTTATAAACAACATATAGCTGGATTATATTTCTCAATCAATTCTGCCAGTCGTTATCTTTTGATTAGTAGGTTTAGTCCATTAACATTTAGTTATTGCTGAAAATGCATTTCTTGAATCCACTTTGTCTTTATTATTTTATTTGTCAGAGCTACATATTCTTTTCTCTCTTTTTCTTTGTATTCTTTAAATTGCCCTTAGTGGTACTGCTCAATTCTGTGCCCTCCTGTAAACCTCCCTCTCCTGTCTTTTTTTTTAGCCGACACAACTCCTTTTGGTATTTCTTGTAGGTCCAGTCTCTTGTTGACAAATTCTTTCAGGACTTCTTTGTCTGTGAAAACTTTAATCTCTCTCTCAATTTTGAAGGACACTTTGACCGGTACAGAATTCTTGGCTGGAAGTCTTTCTCTTTCAGAATCTTAAATACATCATACCTCTGCCTTCTTGCTTCCAGGGTGCTAGTTGAGTAGTCTAAATTCAGTCTTATTTGGTTTCCCTTGTATGTAGTAGAATGTTTATCTCTTGATGCTTTCAGGATTTTCTGCTTCTCTTCAGCAATTGGCATTCTGATTAGCATATGTCTTGGGAAAGGCCTATTTGGATTTCTCCTGTTTGGAATTCATTGGGCTTCTCTGACTTGTATATTTATATCCTTTATGAAGGTTTGGAAAGTTACCCCCCATTATATCCACAACTGTTCTTCTGTTTTAGTCTGCCAAAGCTTCCAGAATGCAACACACCAGAGATGGATTGGCTTTCAATAAAAGGGGATTTATTTATTAAAAGCATATAGTTCTTCAGAGGAAAGGCAGCTAGCTTTCAACTGAGGTTCTTTCTTGCGTGGGAAGGCGCAGGGCGATCTCTGCAGGCCTTCTCTCCAGGGCCCTGGGTTCCAACAACTTTCCTCAGGGTGACTTCTTTCTGCATCTCCACAGGCCTGGGCTGAGCTGCAAGTGCTGAGATGAGGTATGCTGAACTGCTTGGGTTGTGCTACATTGAGCTCTCTCATTTAAGCACCAGCCAGTTAAATCAAACATCATTCACTGCAGCAGGTACACCTCCTAGCTGACTGCAGATGTAAATCAGCAACAGATTAGGTTCATGTACCATTGACTCATGTCCACAGCAACAGAACTAGGCACCTTCACCTGGCCAAGTTGATTCCTAAACCTACTACCACATCTTCCTAGCCCTTTACTCCTCTCTTCTCCTTCTGGGACACAAATGATTCTTACATTTGCATGCTTTGTTTTGTCTATCATTTCTCTGAGTTCCCATTCAATATTCTCCATTTTTTTGGCCATTTGCTGAGTTTTGAGTCTGCAAAGTCAATTAGCCTGTTCTCTCTATCACTTATTCTTTCTTCTGTCTCCTCAAATCTGGTGTTCTGCCCCTAGTATATTCTTTATTTGGTCAACAGAGTCTTTAATCTCTATAATTTCTCCACTATGTATCTATTTATTCTTTCAAATTCTTCTTTGTGCTCTTCTACTGTCTTCTTGATCTCCTTTATGTCATTTGCTATCCCACTTATTTTATTGAGTAGAGTTGTATGCACATCTTTGATTAGTTGTTCCAGTGTCTGTGTCCCCTCTGGTGTTTTACTTTGGACATTAGGCAGGGCTGTATCTGTCTACATTGTGATATGTTAGTGATCTGCTGTCTTCATGGCATGGAAATATTGTGATTGATTTACTCTGGGAGTTGATTTCTTTCAGGAGTCTAAGGCCTTGTGTTTGCAGGATAGTTGTACAGCAGGGAGCAGGGCACAGGGTGGAGTCCTCAGTGCAGTGATTTGTTTCAGGGCAGATATGGGCGCAGGTTGGGGATGTTACACTGATGCTTGTGAATGTGGGTGCCCAGTCCCCAGGGAGGATGTAGCTGGGCCGGTACACTGGTCTGAGGGCTGTAACCCTGGTGTGTGCTGGTCTAAGGCCCGGGGCCCTCTGTGTGCTTGTGTAGAGCTGTGGCAGCAGGTCAATATTATGCCTTCATGGATTGGGGGCAGATGTGACCTGGCTGTGTAGGTCGGCACTTTCTCAGACCTGGGAAGTGAGGCTGAGGGCTGTGCGCATGTGGGGTTCGAGGACTGCGGTAACGTGCGGTTCCCAGAGCTGAGTGACGTGTTGGGGGCCTGTGCGCATGCGTGGGCCTGGGAGTGCGGTAAACGGCTGCGCTGAGCTCGGGGAGGGCGGGGTGAGGCTGTGGGACACTGTGGCGGGGGCGGGGGGGGGGTAGCCTAGGTATGGAGGTCGGTGCCCGCAGCTTTTATGTGCTGGCCTCAGCCTGCAGGGAACAGGGAGGGGGAGGCAGTGCTCGGGAGGGTGCAGGAGAGGTGGGCTGGGCTGCACTTGGGGTGGGGAGTGGGGCAGGGACGTGCACTGGGGGCTGGTGGGGTGGGGGCGCCGGGAGCGCGGGAAATGGGAGTGGGTGATGGGATTCAGGGGTGTAGGGTGTGGGGTGAGTCCCCGGTCGCTGGAGTGCACTGGTGAGGGTAGCGCCCCAGGAACGCGGCCTGGCTCATTTCTTAGTCCCGGGCTCCTGTCCGTGCCCTCCCGCGGGCTCCGCGCCTCCGACCCAGGCCCCGCTTTCTGCCCTCCAGTTCCTCGGCCTCTGCAGTCAGGGCTGCCACGTGTGGGGCAGAAACTCTCTCAGGGCAGTTGCACCTCCGAATCCTGCCCCTTCTCTAACTTTTCCGTGGACCAGGGCTGAGCTCAGGCTGCTCTAGTCGGTCGTCTTCCAGGAAGTTGTAAGGATGCATTTTTAAAAGAATACTTGTTAAGTTCTAGCTCCCAATGACTTTCTCCCAGTCTTGATCTTAAGGCCCACCCACCAGTTCACACCCTCTCCTTTTCTCTGTATCTTTCTCTCCTTCCTCACGCTGTGTGTGTCTGTCAGTCTGTCTTTCTCCCTCTCTCAAGTTGTTACCTTATGAACCATACAAATGATTACATGTTTAAGTTTCTTCATTTCCTTCCAGTGCAAAACGCCAACAGTCTTTCTGAATAAGGATGACAGGGGTATAAATAAATACACCCACTAAATGAAGTAAAAATATACTTGCCAAAGTTACCCTCATGCAATAGGTTTAACAGCATCTCCAAATATGCCAGTGGGGTAGTATTAACACTTCCTAACTGGGGCAGTGTGGTGTGGCGCAGTGGCAGAGTTCTCGCCTGCCATGCCAGAGACCTGGGTTCGATTCCTAGTGCCTGCCCTGGCAAAAAACAAAAACAAAAAAACTGCATAACTAAATATAAAAGTCTGCATAGGATGACTGAAAATCTCCTAGAAGGAGTTTAAGAGCGTGTAAAGTGAAATCTGGTGGTGTCTTGGTATTAAGATGGCCTGTTTCATTGGAGTTTGTATTACTGTTTTCTTTTGTTAGAAATTGCTCATTAGTAGAGCCAGAAGGATATATCTAGCTACTTTTTCCCTCCAATTTTAGTTCCTTCTCAGTTTATGCTCAAAGTTCTATTAGAGCTTCAATGCATAAATCTGTTCCATACAGTTTAATCTTGAAAGGAATAGTGACCTGATCCACACCTAGAGAGATCCAAGCTCGTGGCTGTTATGATCTATGATTAGTAAAGCCCCGAGTCCAATATGGTTAGTAACAAGCAGCACACAAACGCTGCGGCTCCTATTTAAAGAGAAATATAGAAAATGTGTTCTTACCTATCCAAAGATGAACAACATTAAAATGTATACAGTTTAAATTCCCTTCACATAAAATTACCTGTTAGTTTTAAAGGACTTCATGCTGATAAGTAATGTGTGATCCATTTATTTATCAAAATCGCAATTATTTACTGAACAGTCAATGTGCACTTATCATTAAAAAGCCCCATACATATACAAAGTTGTGTTTATATGAGGATAAGTTTCTTTCACTTCAGATGTTTACATTTCCATTTATGGGTCTTATTTTTAGAAGCAGGCAAGAAAAGTCAACTTAGGCATTTCAACGTAAAAGAAGAGAACATTTTCCAAGGCCTGGCACTGGAGTATGTAGGCCCCCCCATCCGTTACCAGACCACATGGCTTTAGAAGGGAAGGTAGACACGGCCGCCCGGCCGCTCGGTAGGATCAGTTTGTGGCCACAGCTGCCAAAAAACCAACCCGGTGTCATTCTGGTCATTTCTAGGCTTTCTCAGCAGTGAGACGTCTAAGAGGATGTGCCTTTCCTTTCATCCCTGGACTCCTGTAGGTCAGACCTGAGACGTCTAAGAGGACACGGGGTAACGTGCTGTCATTTCACCCCTGGACTCCTGTAGGTCAGACCTGAGACGTCTAAGAGGACACGGGGTAACGTGCTGTCATTTCACCCCTGGGTTCCTGTAGGGCAGACCTGAGATGTCTAAGAGGACACAGGGTAACGTGCATTTCACCCCTGGACTCCTGTAGGTCAGACCTGAGACGTCTAAGAGGACACGGGGTAACGTGCTGTCATGTCACCCCTGGACTCCTGTAGGTCAGACCTGAGACGTCTAAGAGGACACGGGGTAACGTGCTGTCATTTCACCCCTGGACTCCTGTAGGTCAGACCTGAGACGTCTAAGAGGACACGGGGTAACGTGCTGTCATGTCACCCCTGGGGTCCTGTGTACAGACAGGGAAGAAATGTCACTGAGGTTAGCGAATGGTCCGTTTACAGATTCCCTTCTTACCTTTATCTTCTTCTTGTCTACAATTAGCAGTTTGCTTAGAAGGAGTTCTCTGGAATATGAGTTGTTTTATATCCTCTTCCCTTCATGTCGTATTAATTTGTTCTCTGATTCTCTCACTTTAGGTCTTCTTTTTCTTGTCAATTCTCACTTTCTACATATTTTCTTGTCGACTGTGTTCTGATACTGGATTGCTATACTTTCCTATTTCTAAACTGCTTCATTTATCTCTTCTGTTATAGTCATTTATCTTTGTATTTTTTCTTAATTTTGTTGTTCATTAATCCCATGAATTTTCCTCTTACAACTGCTTCGTACTTAGTCCAACTATCGACCCTAATATTGTCCTAGTAGTCTTCCTTAATTTGATATGTCAAGTCACATAACAGAAGTAAAAGTGAAAGAGAAATATAAATTTGGTATCTAAAAGTAGAGGGGCTTCTGAGGGTCAGAATCTCCTTGTTATATGAAAAAGTATGTGCTTATTCACACATGGCCACGCATACCACATGCCTTCACAAACTTGAAAGTTTTCCTAATTTTGGCTTATGTACGATACACATGTAGACTGTAAATATCTGTGTATGGATATTTGTGTGAAGCTTTCAGAGATGGGAGGTGGGTTTCAATTTGCATTGGGTTTGATTAATAGAAACTTTAAATTGTTTTAAATGCTCGCTCTATTTAATTTATTTTTTACATTGATATACGGTTCTTGGTTTCTAAGTATTAATCTCTTTGTTTCTGGCATAAATCTGTAAGTTTGCATAAAAAATCCTTTTAATATTTAGTTTTATGTATGAAATTGTTAGCTAAAATATATTGTCTACCTGCCCAAAAAAGCATTCAGCCTTTTATTTTATTTTTTTCATTTGCTCGTGGATTATTTTCTCATCTGCTCGGCAGACATTCCCCATGCAGTGATGTTGTCACAAGCCATCCTGTAACCAAGTGAGGCTGGGGATGGGTTTTCTCCATTCCCCTCCGGCCGGTCCCAGCCCTGGGCCACTCTGTGATGTTCTCGACCTTTGACATGGGGTGAGGGTTACAGGCATGTTGATGGGGAAAGTATCAGTAGATGAAAGTTGAGCCAGTTGTAAATTTAACTGTGCTATGAAAAGGACCAAAACTTGTAATTATTCCTCACCAACACACAATCTAATTAATCACACTCAGTTTCCATCCTAGAAGAAGAGAGATAATCGTGGATTATCTAATTCAAAAGTGAGAGCATATCATAACATTTTAAGTACTGAATTATGTTTTTTCTACAGTAACTTTGATAATAACAGCGATGAAAATAGTTGGCCTCTTTATAGCTCTTTGTATGTTATGCTCCCAACCTCCCATATATGACCAAGGAAGTGGTTGTAATTCAAAGACACTTTCTCACCCTTAGGGCCACAAATTCTCCCACCTGTGGAATAAGTAGTTAAGGATTAAAAAGAAGATTCAGAGAGTCAGTAAAATAGCTTAGATAAAATTGTCTCACGGCGATGGTATCATCGGAACCCTATAAAACAACCTTCCTCTGTGTGTGGTAACGAGATCGCTGTTGTGCCTGGGGCGGGAGCTGACACACTTGTTTCTGTGGCACAGTTACCATGTGCAATGCCAGAACCGAGCTCCTGCCTCCTCATCCCACATGCCCTGCTGAGTCATATTTAAGTCGGTGATAGTGGTGCCACGTTTTCCTCGCTAGTTTCTCTTTAGGTCTTTGCATAATAAAGTCTGCTTTTCGTATCTGAGCACAAATAAACAAACAGGAATACTGCTAAGACATCTCTTGTGGTGAAGACAAGGTAGCCAGGGGCTAGCACATTTATTAAGGGAAATTCACAAATGATCATCACAGCTTAACCATAGGTATATGCCCTTATTGCATTAATAAGCAAAAAGCTGTATTATAGTTATTCAACTTTTAAATTATATGCTGTATCTGTCTTACGCCTTGCTTAGAGTCTTTTATCTTTTAAATCAGGACAGTATTATTTGTCTGTGTTCGTGGGTTAAATATGTTTGTTTAAATTCCACTTTAAGAAATCTACTGCAAGCATTATGTCTGCCTTGTGGAGCTTTTCATCATTACGGTGTTTATTTTCAAACTGCTGTGACTTAGTTTATTTTCACTAAAACGTGCTCAGCTCCCAAATGATTTCTTAGCATCTAAACCGAATCCTGTTTGGGAGCACATTGTTTGCTTTAGTGAAATCTTAACACATTTTCAATTTTCCCAGGCTTCTTGTAATATTGCATTTATCCAGTGCTCTAGATGATTCATAGAACAGGGCTGGGCTATATGTTTTGACCTTGAGCATTTTTGTCTGGTTCTAAAGTAGCTTGTGTCCGCCTCTTCATCAGAATAAACATTTCTCACACCTGCCTTAAATGTATTCTGTGCGCTATCATTATATTTGTGCTCCAAAGAACGATTTATGTTGAACAGGAGTGCCTTTACAGTTCTATTTTATATTTACAAGGTTATGCTACTTTTCATTTGACTCCAGATATGCAGAGCTGTTTGTAAGTTATTGAGAATTCGATGAGAAACTCTGCTGCTAGCTCTGTCTCCGCAGGATGGTGATGTGTGAGTTTTGGTTGTAATCTCCTTCAGAGAGCGCTGCCTTTGAGTTGTGGAGTGGAGATTAGTGAGGTGACTGGCTGCAACGAAGGGTCATCCTTGATTAAGGATGCAGAGAGCAGTTTAGTGCCATCTGGCCCCCGTGCCGTGTCCTGCGAGCCGTGTCCTCCGAGCCGTGGCAGAGGTTCTGCTCCAGCCTTGGCGGTGGCACAGCCTGGGCCTGTGTGGGGCTCGCCCTGGAAGTGAAGTCGTGTAGATTCTAAGCCTGTGCAGCTGATAATTTGCAATTTCAAAAACTGATAATTGTCTTCAAAAAGTTAGGCTTAGTAAGAAGAAAATATAATAATTTATTTTCCAGCAATTTCTACTTATGACCAACAGAAAAGAAATGGATATATGCACGTCTGTATCTTGTTAAAAAATAAGAATCGTCTGTGATATTTATCTTTGAGTTTACTTGTTTTGCTTATTTTGAAAAAACTTTTCAGTGTGTATGATACCTTTTTACTTCCTTAATTAACCTATTATTAACATTTCTTTTTAAACATTTATATAGCACCAGTTATTAAATCCTGTGCACCGCACACTCACTGTTAGTGACTGAATCCCCTGGCCCTGCAGCCACGTTGGCCAGGCCAGGGGGCGGGTGGGGGAAGGGGGCCCAAGGGGGTGGGGGGTGCGGACCTGGGTGGGGCGTGGGGACCCGGGTGGGGTGGGGGGTGCGGACCTGGGTGGGGCGTGGGGACCCGGGTGGGGTGGGGGGTGCCTGACCCTCACGTCGGCTCTCGGCTGCTGGAGGGCGGAGGGATGCTCCGTGAGGAACAGCCTGGTGAATACGACATCCCGCATCTCATAATCCCGACCGTGGGTAGCTCTAGGGTTGGCGTTAAGCACTGAAATTTTGGTGAAGAACAGGAGAAAAACTGACGGAGAAAAGAAAGGCCTTTTACAAAATGCAAATATATGTGCGTGCCCAAACCAAAACAACGCAGACTTTCTTACGACACCCACGACCTCCGTAAAAACTGAAGCCTGCGCTCCCTTTCTTTCGGGAATCTGTGGGTAGACGGTCCTTCTAACGTTAAAGATGTCTTCCGTTCTCCTTTCAGCCTGCGGAGAAACCCTGCAGGAGTCCAACGGCAGCCTGTCCTCGCCCGGGTTCCCCAACGGCTACCCCTCGTACACCCACTGCGTGTGGCGGGTGTCGGTGACCCCTGGAGAGAAGGTGCGGTACCGCGCTCGCCTGTGCCTCGGCGCCCCCGCGGCCCTGCGCTCCTGCAGCCCCGCGCCCCTGCAGCCCCGCGCCCCTGCAGCCCCGCACCCCTGCAGCCCCGCCCCCCCTGCAGCCCCATGCCCCTGCAGCCCCATGCCCCTGCAGCCCCGCGCCCACGCCCCCGTGCCCCGTGTCCCCCCGCATGCCCTGCTCCCTTCCTGTGTGCGTCTGCGAAGGCGAGACTGAGAAGCGCAGAATTTATAATGACAATGACTCAGACTCCGGGAGTTATTAGAATGGCATTATTTTTAAAGTAAAAGAAAGTGATATAAAGGGACTGAAGTAATACGAAGTATGATCTCAGACCCAATGCAAGTAAGCTAAAATGCACCACTTCAGAGATAATTAGACAAATCCTCATGCATTTTAAAATTAAGGACTATACATTTAAATATCTGTTTCAAATAAGAATAAATTATAGAAAAATATCAATTATTTGTAACTGTAAATAACAGAACTACTACATGTCAATCATATAGGATGCAGCCAAAACAGTACTAAAAAGGAAATTCACAGCCTCAAGTGCTCACATTGAGAAATAAGTGTGGTGCAGAACTAATGTGCTAAACATGCATAGACAGAAGTTAGAGAAATAATGTTACATCAGTGGAAAGACGTATGAAGAGTAAAATAAATTAAATATGAAATTATTGACATGAAAATAACATATAGTACAAAGTGTGGACAAAGGTGGTTCTTTAAATTGTCCTTAAAATCAAGAAAACAGATGAAATGACATAGTAAGAAAAATAAATTATGATAGAGAACCTACAGTGGAATAAGATGTTTATTATAACCTAAGATGACTAAGGTGCCAACGTGATAATAAAAGGGTATTTCAAACAACATTATACCAATATAAGTAAAAAGTTGAATGAAATTCCGGTAAGACTTTTACTCACTAAATTCTTCTACAAAAGAAATAAAAGGCTCAAGTACTACTAAAGCCATTAAAGGGAGTGGATTTTTTTCAATTGAATTACTATTCAAAATTGTTTCAACAACCTCAGGCTGAGATGTCTCCATATGGAGGCTCCTATCATCCAAGCAGGAAATAGTTACTGCGTGTTGTCCTATGGGTCTTCTCACAGAAAATAGGGCTTTTCTCCTGTTAGGTGACAAACCTGTGAGACTAATGACAAGGGGAATGTAAGAGGAGAAACCACATCTGCACATGGATAGGACACAAATATCCCCAAGTGGCTGAACCAAATGCAGACTCACACACGCTGAACACCACAGCAGGGACAGTTTTTATTTCATTAATGCAAGAGTACTTTTATTGGAAAAACAAAATAACTCACCACACTAACAAGTTAGACGAGTATATCTCAATTACATCAAGAAAAGACCATCTATTCATTATCCAGCACCAGCAATGAATGAACCTCATAAAATAGGGATTGAAGGATGCTTCCTTAATTGGAGAAAGAGAAGCAGAAAAAAATTATAGCAAATACTACTTGTTTTAGTTTCTTTGTTGTGAAAGCAAATACTGTGCAATGGGATGGCTTCCCCCGTGGAGATTTAGTGGCTCGGTTTTGGGACTGGGAGAAGTCCCTGGAGGCACATCAAGGGTACATGAACTGAAAATAAGAACATGCAAAATAATAGTTTATTAGAATTATTTACATACATTTAAATATTTGTTATAAAAATACAAAAACCCTGGGGGGGCCAAGATGGCGGCTTAGTAAGGTGTGCGCGTTTTAGTTCGTCCTCCAGAGCAACTACTAAATAGCCAGAAACAATACAGAACAGCTCCCAGAGCCACGACAGAGACCGGACACACAGCGTACCCCAGTCTGGACCATCTGGACTGGCTGCGAGTCTCTGGAACAGTGAGTTCCCCGAGCCATGGGCATTTCCCCAAGAGGCGGCAGCCGGCAGCTGGCACCCCTCCCTCACAGGTGGCTTCCTGGACCGGCTGCGAGTCTCTGGAACAGCAAGTTCCCCAAGCCACCGCGGCTGGCGACTGGTGCCCCTCCCCCACAGGTGGCTTCCCGGAGGGAAAGGAAAGAGTCTCCAACAGTAGCAGGGACTGAGTCCAACCAAACGCCAATAGTGGCATTAATGAACAAATTCTGACTACTAAAAATAGGCCCCCAGCTCAGGCGAAACTGATCAAGGCGGAAGGCGCCTATTGGACTAACTGAAAAAGAGGAAAGGGGGAGAAACAGAGCCTTATGCAACTGTTTCTATGGAGGCTTGGTCGCCTCTGGGTTCAGTGCCGGGATTACACAGGTTGCAACTGCCCCAAACGCAGAAACAGGCTGCTTTCAGGGCTCTCTACCACCTGAACCTTCCCTGCGGGAGGGGTGAAATGCAACTCAGGTGGAATCCCTCTCTCAAGGAATTCAGATCCCAGGATTTCGCAATTTGAAGCCATTAAAACCAGCCTTCAACCTTTCCTCTGTCTCCACCACGCATCGAGCAGGGAGAGCCTTCCAAAGTTAAAGGAGCCACAACATCTTTTGCTGGTGGGACTCGCAGACAGACAAGCACCACATACTGGGCAGGATAAGAAAAACAGAGCCCAGAGACTTCACAGGAAAGTCTTTCAACCTGCTGGGTCCCACACTCAGGGAAAACTGACGCAGGTGATTCCTTCCCCCTGAAAGGAGACCAGCTTAGTCCGGGAAAACCTGGCTGGAGTCTGTAATACCTATGTAGACCCTCCTAAGGGTGGGGAGGGAAAAGGCACCTTACAAACAGGACAAGAAACAAGAAAACAAGAACTGAAAAATTACCCTCTGTTAAACAAAACTTAAGCTAGAGGCCCAGAAAAAGCTGAACTGAAGGTCAAAGAACTGATAAACAACAAATTCATCTAGCAAGAAAACCCTAGGTCAGATAAGGGAAAGCAATCTCCAGAATAAACTAATTAAGGTAATTAAATGTCCAGATGCCAGCAAAAAATAACAAATCACACCAGGAAAATTGAAGATATGGCCCAGTCAAAGGAACAAACCAATAGTTCAAATGAGATACAGAACCTGAGACAACTAATTCTGAATATATGAACAGAAATGGAAAACCTCTTCAAAAACCAAATCAATAAATTGAGGGAGGACATGAAGAAGGCAAGGAATGAACAAAAAGAAGAAACAGAAAGTCTGAAAAAACAAATCACAGAACTTATGGGAATGAAAGATACAGTAGAAAAGATGAAAAAAACAATGGAAACCTACAATGGTAGATTTCAAGAGACAGAGGTTAGGATTAGTGAACTGGAGGATGGAACATCTGAAATCCAAAAAGAAACAGAAACTATAGGGAAAAGAATGGGAAAATTTGAGCAGGGGCTCAGGGAATTGAATGATAATATGAAGCGCACAAATATACATATTGTGGGTGTCCCAGAAGGAGAAGAGAAGGGAAAAGGAGGAGAAAAACTAATGGAAGAAATTATCACTGAAAATTTCCCAACTCTTATGAAAGACCTAAAATTACATATCCAAGAAGTGCAGCGCACCCCAAAGAGAATAGACCCAAATAGGCATTCTCCAAGACACTTACTAGTTAGAATGTCAGAGGTCAAAGAGAAAGAGAGGATCATCTTGAAAGCAGCAAGAGAAAAGCAATCCATCACATACAAGGGAAACCCAATAAGACTATGTGTAGATTTCTCAGCAGAAACCATGGAAGCAAGAAGACAGTGGGATGATATATTTAAATTACTAAAAGAGAAAAACTGCCAAACAAGAATTCTATATCCAGCAAAATTGTCCTTCAAAAATGAGGGAGAAATTAAAACATTTTCAGACAAAAAGTCACTGAGAGAATTTGTGACCAAGAGACCAGCCCTGCAAGAAATACTAAGGAGAGCACTAGAGACAGATACGAAAAGACAGAAGAGAGAGGTGTGGAGAAGAGTATAGAAAGAAGGAAAATTAGATATGATATATGAAATACAAAAGGCAAAATGGTAGAGGAAAGTATTACCCAAACAGTAATAACACTAAATGTTAATGGACTGAATTCCCCAATCAAAAGACATAGACTGGCAGAATGGATTAAAAAACAGGATCCTTCTATATGCTGTCTACAGGAAACACATCTTAGACCCAAAGATAAACATAGGTTGAAAGTGAAAGGTTGGGAAAAGATATTTCATGCAAATAACAACCAGAAAAGAGCAGGAGTAGCTATACTAATATCCCACAAATTAGACTTCAAATGTAAAACAGTTAAAAGAGACAAAGAAGGATACTATCTACTAATAAAAGGAACAATCCAACAAGAAGACATAACAATCATAAATATTTATGCACCGAACCAGAATGCCCCAAAATACATGAGGAATACACTGCAATCACTGAAAGGGAAATAGACACATATACCATAATAGTTGGAGACTTCAATTCACCACTCTCATCAATGGGCAGAACATCTAGACAGAGGATCAATAAAGAAATAGAGAATCTGAATATTACTATAAATGAGCTAGACGTAACAGACATTTATAGGACATTACACCCCACAACAGCAGGATACACCATTTTCTCAAGTGCTCATGGATCATTCTCAAAGATAGACCCATATGCTGGGTCACAAAGCAAGTCTCAACAAATTTAAAAGATTGAAATCATACACAACACTTTCTCCGACCATAAAGGAATGAAGTTGGAAATCAATAATAGGCAGAGTGCCAGAAAATTCACAAATACGTGGAGACTCAACAACACACTCTTAAACAACCAGTGGGTCAAGGAAGAAACTACAAGAGAAATTAGTAAATATCTCGAGGCGAATGAAAATGAAAACACAACATATCAAAACCTATGGGATGCAGCAAAGGCAGTGCTAAGAGGGAAACTTATTGCCCTAAGTGCCTATATCAAAAAAGAAGAAAGGGCAAAAATTCGGGAATTAACTGTCCACTTGGAAGACCTGGAAAAAAAACAGCAAACTAACCCCAAAGCAAGCAAAATGAAAGAAATAACAAAGATTAGAGCAGAAATAAATGAAATTGAGAACATGAAAACAATAGAGAAAATCAATAAGGCCAGAAGTTGGTTCTATGAGAAAATCAACAGATTGATGGGTCCTTAGCAAGATTGACAAAAAGAAGAAGAGAGAGGATGCAAATAAATAAGATCAGAAGTGGAAGAGGAGACATAATCACTGACCTCACAGAAATAAAGGAGGTAATACCAGGATACTATGAACAACTTTATGCTAATAAATACAACAATGTAGATGAAATGGACAACTTCCTAGAAAGGCATGAACAACCAACTTTGACTCAAGAAGAAATAGATGACCTCGACAAACCAATCACAAGTAAAAATTGAATCAGTCATTCAAAAGCTTCCCAAAAAGAAAAGTCCAGGACCAGAGGGTTTCACATATGAAGTCTACCAAACATTCCAGAAAGAATTAGTACCAACCCTGCTCAAACTCTTCAAAAAAATTGAAGTGGAGGGAAAGTTACCTAATTCATTCTATGAAGCCAACATCACCCTCATGCCAAAATCAGGCAAAGATATTACAAAAAAGGAAAACTACAGACCAATCTCTCTAATGAATATAGATGCAAAAATCCTCAACAAAATTCTAGCAAATCGAATCCAGCAACACATTAAAAGAATTATACATCATGACCAAGTAGGATTCATCCCAGGTATGCAAGGATGGTTCAACATAAGAAAATCAATTAATGTAATACACCATATCAACAAATCAAAGCAAAAAATCACATGCTCATCTCAATTGATGCAGAGAAGGCATTTGACAAGATTCAACATCCTTTCCTGTTGAAAACACGTCAAAGGATAGGAATACAAGGGAACTTCCTTAAAATGATAGAGGGAATATATGAAAAATCCACAGCTAATATCATCCTCAATGGGGAAAAATTGAAAACTTTCCCCCTAAGATCAGAAACAACACAAGGATGTCCACTATCACCACTGTTATTCAACATCGTATTGGAAGTTCTAGCCAGAGCAATTAGACAAGAAAAAGAAATAGAAGGCATCAAAATTGGAAAGGAAGAAGTAAAACTATTACTGTTTGCAGACGATATGATACTATACATCGAAAACCTGGAAAAATCCACAGCAAAACTACTAGAGCTAATAAACGAGTACAACGAAGTAGCAGGTTACAAGAGCAACATTAAAAAATCTGTAGTGTTTCTATACACTAGCAATGAACAAGCTGAGGGGGAAATCATAAATGACTTCCATTTACAATTGGAACTAAAAGAATAAAATACTTAGGAATAAAAAGAGACAAAAGACCTATACAAATAAAACTACAAGAAACTGTTAAAGGAAATCACAGAAGACCTAAATAGATGGAAGGGCATACCGTGTTCATGGATTGGAAGACTAAATATAGTTAAGATGTCAATTCTACCTAAATTGATTTACAGATTCAACGCAATACCAATCAAAATCCCAACAACTTATTTTTCAGAATTAGAAAAACCAGTAAGCAAATTTATCTGGAAGGGCAGGGTGCCCCGAATTGCTAAAAGTATCTTGAGGAAAAAAAACGAAGCTGGAGGTCTCATGCTGCCGGACTTTAAGGCATATTATGAAGCCACAGTGGTCAAAACAGCATGGTACTGGCATAAAATTAGATATATTAACCAATGGAATCGAATAGAGTGCTCAGATATAGACCCTCTCATCTATGGACATTTGATCTTTGATAAGGCAGTCAAGTCAATTCACCTGGAACCGAGCAGTCTCTTCAATAAATGGTGCCTAAGAACTGGATATCCATATGCAAAAGAATGAAAGAGGACCCGTATCTCACACCCTATACAAAAGTTAACTCAAAATGAATCAAAGATCTAAACATTAGGTCTAAGACCATAAAACAGTTAGAGGAAAATGTAGGGAGATATCTTAAGAATCTTACAATTGGAGGCGGTTTTATGGACTTTACACCTAAAGCAAGAGCACTGAAGAAATAAATAAATAAATGGGAGCTCCTCAAAATTAAACACTTTTGTGCATCAAAGAACTTCATCAAGACAGTAAAAAGACAGCCTACACAATGGGAGACAATATTTGGAAATGACATATCAGATAAAGGTCTAGTATCCAGAATTTATAAAGAGATTGTTCAACTCAACAACAAAAAGACAGCCAATCCAATTACAAAATGGGAAAAAGACTTGAACAGACACTTCTCAGAAGAGGAAATACAAATGGCCAAAAGGCACATAAAGAGATGCTCAATGTCCCTGGCCATTAGAGAAATGCAAATCAAATCACAATGAGATATCATCTCACACCCACCAGAATGGCCATTGTCAACAAAACAGAAAATGACAAGTGCTGGACAGGATGTGGAGAAAGAGGCACACTTATCCACTGTTGGTGGGAATGTCAAATGGTGCAACCACTGTGAAAGGCAGTTTGGCGGTTCCTCAAAAAGCTGAATATAGAATTGCCATATGACCCAGCAATACCATTGCTAGGTATCTACTCAGAGGACTTAAGGGCAAAGATATAAATGGACATTTGCACACCAATGTTTATAGCAGCATTATTTACAATTGCAAAGAGATGGAAACAGCCAAAATGTCCATCAACAGACGAGTGGCTAAACAAACTGGTATATACATACGATGGAATATTATGCAGCTCTAAGACAGAATAAACTTATGAAGTATGTAATAACATGGATGGACCTAGAGAACATTATGCTGAGTGAGACTATCCAAAAACTAAAGGACAAATATTGTATGGTCTCACTGATATGAACCGACATTAGTGAATAAACTTGGAATATGTCATTGGTAACAGAGACCATCAGGAGATAGAAATAGGGTAAGATAGTGGGTAATTGGAGCTGAAGGGATACAGACTGTGCAACAGGACTGGATACAAAGACTCAGAGATGGACAGCACAATACTACCTAACTGTAATGTAGTTATGTTAGAACATTGAGTGAAGCTGCATGTGGGAGTGATGGAGGGAGGAGGGCTGGGGACCTAAATGTGATCAGAAGGAAGGATAGATGTTGAGGATCGAGATGGTGTAATCTAGGAATGCCTAGAGTGTATAATAATAGTGAAATGTACAATGTACAAATTTTAAGAATGTTTTTGCATAAGGAAGAACAAAGGATTGTCATTATTGTAGGGTGCTGAAAATAGATGATATCTAATACTTTAAAATGTCACATTATGTGTGAGACTAAAGCAGAAAATGTTTATTTGTTACAAAATTTAGATTTTGACTAGAGCATTTCCTAATATAACTCATGCAGATAGTTTGAATGTCATAAGTACTTGGAATCTCAAGTAGCACATGAGTTTTTGTTGGTTTGTCCAGAGTGATCCCCCGATGAATCCCAGAGTGATTTGATCAGTGACTGGAAAAGTATTTGCAAGCCCCCTTCGGGGAATGGTGAGAGTGGGGAGAAATTCAACCCCCCCAAGTTGAATTCTTGATATTCTCACAAGCAATGTGGACAACCAAAGCTATAGGCTGAGCCCCCAGGCCTGGGGTTTGTTCACATGAAACTTACACAAAAAATAGGTCAAGTCTACTTAAAATTTCGGCCTAAGAGTCACCCCCAAAAGAGCCTCTTTTGTTGCTCAGATGTGGCCTCTCTCTCCAGCCAATATGATGAGCAGTCTCACCACCCTCCCCCTCTCTGCGTGGGACATGACTCCCAGGGGTGTGAACCTTCCTGGCAACGTGGGACAAAGATCCTGAAATGATCTGAGACTCAGCCTCAAAGGACTGAGAGAACCTTCTCAACCAAAAGGGGGAAGAGTAAAATGAGGCAAAGTGTCAATGGCTGAGAGATTCCAAACAGAGTCGAGAGGTTATCCTGGAGGTTATTCTTACGCATTAAGTAGATATCACCTTGTTGTTCAAGATGTAGTGGAGAGGCTGGAGGGAATTGCCTGAAAATGTAGAGCTGTTTTCCAGTAGCCATGTTTCCTGATGATGATTGAACAATGATAAAGCTTTCACAATGAGACTCTGTGAATGTGAAAACCTTATGTCTGATGCTCCTTTTAGCTACTATATCAACAGAAGAGTAGAACATATGGAATAAAAATAAATAACAAGGGGAACAGATGTTGAAATAAATTCAGTTTGAAATATTGGTAGGTGAAGGCGAGGGGTAAGGGGTATGGTACGTATAGTTTTTTTTTTTCCTCTCTATTATCGTTTTATTTCTTTTTCTGTTGTCTTTTTATTTCCTTTTCTAAATCGATGCAAATATACTAGGAAATGATGAATATGCAACTATGTGATGATATTAAGAATTACTGATTGTATATGTAGAATGGAATGATTTCTAAATGTTTTGTTAGTTAATTTTTTTAATTAATAAAAAAAATACAAAAACCCAAGTAAAAATCAAATTGAAAAAAATCACATCACCCGTACATGAGATTATGATTTTAATGTGCAAAGCCATTATAAATCAATAAGGAAAAGTTTAATGCTACAGTAGACTGTGGACACAGAAAATTTACTGAAGTGCCAGTGCAGGTAGTTATTCAACCAATATATCGAATTATGCTTGCTCTCACTCCTTATCAAAGGTGTTTTATTTGAAGCAGCAATGAGCTGTCGCATTTCATCTGTCCATTCGGCAGAGGTGAGAGACGGTGATGATACCAGGTGACTGTGAATGTGGATGGTTCTTCGAAGTAGAAATTGAAATGACCTTCCTGAATGACGCTTGGTAACCTGTGTCACATTTTATAAATCTGCCTGAACTTTTACTGGGAAATTTATCCTACTATAATTATCTAAGATATGTACAAAGATAGATTTATTTATAATAAGGAAAAATTGGAAATTTTGAAAGCCAAAAAAAATGACTTCAGATAATACTTAATATTTTCTGAAATTTTAAAAGTAGGCTAAAGATCAAAAGCAGGAAAAGATCTAATATGTAAATTACATTTATAAGAGAAATTATGGATGAATATATACCAAAACAATTGTTTATTTCTACATGGTGGGATGCAAATAGGTTTTTCCTCTTCATTCCTTTCTCTCTTTTCTACAATAAGCATATTTTAGTTTCTGTAGGAAATCATATTCTTTTGAAAATTAAGGTTGTCTATTGAAATGCATTCTTGCCTAGGATTCAGCTGTCCAGACTCCTAATGTCTGAGGCAGCTCTTGGTTTTGCATGGTTCATGCTGGAGACAGCCTATGATGTGCAACTGAGCGTGTGGCTGAGCTGAGCTGGCCGAAGCACATAATATTGATTACTTAGTCCCTTAGAATTGATTGGCCTTTGAATAAGGGCAAGTTGCTTGTCTCTTGAAAAGAGTGAATATTTTCTCTTTTACTGTAAAACCCACTCAAAAGCTATTCTTTGACCACTTTATTTTTTGGAAAATTTCCTTTTTAGCCACTCATCTATGGTTTACACATATGGGGTCAATTCATAATATTGCATTTATATTCCCAGGACACGGCTTCAATTTATGAATTATTCCATAGGTAAATAACTTCCATTAAATTAATATGTCTTCCAGTGTGTGAAAGAAATCCTTGCTTGTCTTATAACAAGGAAAAACCCAATAATAGGCCAAACTTTGAAAAATAACTGAAGAAGGCAAGGTACAATTTCTCATGAATTCACAGAAGCAGGAGTCCCCAGGTCTTCTTGGGAAATGCCGGCGTGACTGAAGAGATAGTGGCATTTGATACTGATGTTGACAGATGTGAAGAGTTCCAAGGGAATGGGTAACTCAGGTAGAATAACTGGGCTAAGGGAATGGAAGCTGAAGGTCGGGTGCTTTGTCAGGGCATAACAGCAGGAATTTTAGGGTGAGTAGGGTGTGTGTAGAGTAGTAAAAGACAAGGCAACAAAGAAAGGTTACAGCACCAACACCTTTGGGTGCCCAGCCACAGTGGTTATCCCGAGTGAGTGTGAGGTCACAAGGCCAGGGTGGGATTCAGGCTTCATTGAGGTTAAAGAGGTCAGAGGTCAAAGACGAGTGAAACTGAAAACCAAAAGCACATTTGTGAAGCTTTTGCAGTGTATGCAGAAAGGAAGTATGGGAAGCACTGGCAGAGAAAAAGGAAGGCAGGACCACTTTTGGGAAGTTTTTCCAAGTGTGTCTCTCTCTGCTGCTCGTCAGCTGGGCGAAGGGCTGGAATGGAATGAAGGAAAGGGAGTGAGAAGAATTTCCATTGTAAGCCTGATCGATTGGTTGGGTTGCTAAACCAAAATATCTATATCCAGCTATTTTCATGTAGGTTTGAGGCAGAAAATGACTTTCAGTAGCATAGTCCAATTTCTCTTTTGCACCTGTCGTGTACTTCGGCCCGACGGAGTTGGGGAGCTGCCTGAAGTCACACAACTAGACGGTCTAAGGCAGGTCTTAAACCAAGACCCCAGGGCTTCCTGTCCATCTTCTTTTGATTTAATTCAACCTCCTGTGAAACTTCAAAGGAAGCTTCTCAACATTTAAGCTTGATCATGACTTTATTTTATATGTTCTCGGGTTCTGAGTTGTAAGGAATGCCCAAATATGTACCTAAAAAATAATAACTCATGAGAGCCTTGATGCTTCAGAGTTGACTGTTTCCCTATGCATTGTCTGATTAAGTCCTGGTGATTTCTTTTTGGTGATATAGGCCTGATATGATGACCTCCATTTTACAAGAAAATTCCTTCAACCTCGGAAAGGCTAACTAAGGTGGCAAACTGAGAAGCCAGACTCTGCACTCAGCTCTTCTGGTCCCCGGTCCAGGACCGTTTCTTGTAGGATAAGATGAGGTTGTTCCTCTTTCAACATCAAGCCAAATCGGAGCTGAATAAACCCTTAGAAATCAACAAATGCACACTCCAGCCAATTTTGCCTTAAAGGACAGAGAACAAGTACCCTTGCTGTGCCGGCCGTGAGCCTTTGTCTCACCTGCTCAGCGCTTCTGTGAGCAGCACTGAGTGAATGGTGCACCTGTGCCCCGGGGAAACTCTCACAAAAGCAGGCTTTGGCCACAGCTGCGGGCCGTGGTCTGCTCACATCTTTATTAACCTCGTTTTTCAGAATAAAACTATGGTCACTCTAGAGGGTTTATTAGGCTTGTCCAACATCTGGCTGGTAGCCCAGAAAGCTGTTTTCTCTTGATGGTTTCGATTGTGTGATTTCTCTCTAAAGAAGCATTTACTAACATCAGTTTGGTTGGCGTGGTCTGCAGCTTTCCGTCCCCCACACTGTAAGGTATAACTGTTACTCTAATTGACCTTCCCGGCACGCTGCAGCATTTGTTTAGTCGTCAGTAACGTCCTAATTGTGCTGACGGAAGTTCATCGATTGTAACATTGTCTGGAGACCCGCAGCCCGAGTTCCTTGAGCTGTCAATCCACTTTTCTTCCAGATATTTTACTCTGCAGCAAAGAAAACAAAGTCTTTAATAAGCAAACGCAAAGCAATTTCTCCACTTTTCTGAATAGTGGTTAAGGCTCCTAACAGACTTCAGGACACGGTAGAACTGTCCCTTACGCCCACCTCCATTCCATGACTCAAGTGCGTTATGATACATTTCAAGTAAATGTATATACATTTGACATCAGAAATAAAAGATTTATAAACCAAATGTTTTCCCAGTGCTTTCAATTTGTAATTCAAGTATGGATTTTGTTAGCAACCTTAGTCATAAGGCCAGAGTTTTATTTTTATAGACCTAAGATTTGATTTTTGGAAACCTATCTTTATTACATTTTCTGCTTCCAAAGGATTCTGTGTTTTATATTAAAGTCAGGCCAGTTTTGTTCCTCCACGGTGTTCAGGAACGTTTAAAGTAGAAGATTGAAAACCAGATAGGAAACGTCTCTGCCTCGAGTTATCACCCTTACAACTGTGTGTGTGCCTGAGTGTGCACCAGTGTGTGCTGTGAGACTTTAAATGTTAACTACATGTTAACTATCCAAACGTTGTTTTCAATTTTGATGGTATACGTGCTTCCAACTTAGCTGATTTTCCCGTATTTAAGAGGAAGTTGAAGCTGTGGGCACACCCTTTTAAAACTCCCCGTTAAGTCCAAGGGGGAAGCCAGAAAACGAGCCGTGGGATCTGTTGTTTGCACCTCTGTCTGACTCTGCGGCTTGTGAAGAGATTTGTCCCGTGCAGGCGGAATCCTGCTGTCTGCGCGGGAGAATGTCAATACGGAATGGGGAGCCATCGGGCAGCGGCAGTGGCCTCCACTTGCAGCAGACTTGCAGTGAACACGAAGTTGAGGAGACAGCCAGGAAGTGCATCCTGGCTGGACCCTCAGGATAACCTAGTGTTGCGCTGGTGTTCAGAGATGGAGAAGAAAAGTGCGGGGGGCATCATAAAATAATGTGGACATTAAAGAACTCTGATAATCACATGTTGAGGGTTATTGAAGAAGAGGGGAAATGATTACTGGTTTCTCCGTGTATGTTTTGGAAATTTGCACAAACATCTGTGGAGAATATTGGGAATGATAGAATTAGGCAAAGGAAAGTCAAACAAGGAAAACTACCAACAAGGAAAACAGATAAATGTGAAATTCCATAGAAAAAAATCAGCCCACAACCTAATGTTTTACATGTTTTAAAAAGTATGTCTCTTATTTTTTCATCCTTAGTGGATTTCGGCTCTCTGTAATCAAGAAAATACTACTTAAGAAGCTGAAAATATGTTGAAATAGGTTGATCTTAATGGTGAAATGTTGATTCCATTATTAAAGTGTTGATAGCTTTCATTGTTTTGATAAATTCTTAATTTCTATCTCTGTAATCAAAAGAAGGTAATCTGTGTGGACAATTAAAACACAACTTCAGGGAGAATTTTACCCATGGCTGTTGTAGTACCTAGACACGGGATGGCACGTGAAGTGCTTATAGTTTTACTGTGTCTTCGCTGAGGGAAGGGATAAACTAGTTAAGGGTGGATTTGCCATAATTGTGTTTAATTTTGGTTAAATATTGTGCTCAAGAAAGGGGGGGAAGAGGTATTTTCAAGCACAGAATGGGTGCATTGCTTTTCTGATATGCGAATTCAGGATTGATTACTTATATATTTTTATCATTTTCTTCTTTTGTCATTCATTAAGAGAATTCTGTTAATTCAGCTTTTTGTATTGTCACGAAAGAATTATTTGATTATTGCTGTAAACTATCGTCATATAGTGCTTCAAATATTCATAATCTGTTGCTTTTGGTAGAAGTTCGTTTTACCTTCTCGATAAAGAACATTTCAGGTGGGCCTTAAGGGTTTTAGATTTCTCAATCGGAATAGAGTTAGAATGAACTTTTGAATATAAAAAATAATTTCCCCAAATAATTTTACTACATCAGGTAAGTGCATGTTCATTTGGCTCTATTTTGTTGTAATCAAGTAATAGAGGCTAATTACTTGCAAAGTACAGTTCATTTATAAAAACAGTAAGAATGCTTTTTTTCCTAAAATTGTGCAGTGTGTATTACCTTTTTTTCTTTTCTTTTTTTCGCATGGGCAGGCACCGGGAATTGAACCCGGGTCTCCAGCTTGGCAGGCGAGAACTCTGCCACTGAGCCACTGTTGCACCACCCTGGATTTTCTTTTAAAAAGCAACATTATTGCAAAACAATACACAGAATAAATGATCATGGGCAAGGTCTTTTATCCTTAAGGGTCTTTGAATACATACTTTTGGATCTAGAGAAGCATAGTGACATCTGACTTTGATTATCGTTACATGGATACATTTAAATTCTAGGGCTGCCTTTAAATCACTTCAACATGTCCAATCATATTATGGCCATAGACTATGGCACATGGCAGTTATTTTTAACATAGTCATAGATGCCTGGTCTTCTTTGAAATAAATTATTAAGAAAAGACATTCATGGGAAAAATCAGAATTTTTCATGAATTAAGTCACATTTATCTTAGTGATATAAACTATCTGAAGAAAGACCTCTGTTTCATAATTGTTTACAGTAACTTTACAGAAGCTCAGGTTAATTTCTAAAACATTTAGTTTGTTCAATTAAACATTGTTTGAGAATGAAAAAATGTCGCTTTGAGATGTTTGTTATTAGGAAAAACTATCAGGGTGTTCCTAATAGAGGAGGAGAAAGAAGCACTGTGAACCCCTTTTCACTGCAATGCTGAGTTCCTTCCCTCCAGAATCAGACTGCCATGAGCCGTTAGACGTGTTTTCTCACCAGCTTGTTGTTTCGCTCTGTTTTCAGATTGTTTTGAACTTCACTACGATGGACCTGTACAAGAGCAGTCTGTGCTGGTACGACTATGTGGAAGTGAGGGACGGCTACTGCAGGAAGTCTCCGCTCATCGGTACGAGGCTCTTTTCCTCCTTATGTGACGATTGATCCTTTCAAGAGGCATCTTAGAGTTAAAAATGTGTGGGGCCAGCGTTGTCTTTATAGTTAATTTCCTTTTTTTAACTGCAGTAAAAATGCTTAACGGTGCTAGACAGACAGAAGGATCTATTTGAATTAAGTTTCTGAGATCGTGACTTTTAACTTATATTAACAGTAGATTTGCTCAGCTGTGTCGTACTGTACAGATCTCCTTTTTCTCAACCTGTAACACCTGCTGAATGGACACTGCTGTAGCAAACGTGACCGCCTGCTTGGTAAGTCCAAGCAGGCCACAGACATGTTAATAAGAGGGAACACAAAATAACTGAACTCGTTTGTGTAAATCAGGTTGAGGAGGAGATCGTCTTGAACATTTCATTCCTTAGCCTGTGATGAGATTTGTGATATATGTGCACATTCCAGAGAAAACATGTCAGAAAACGCCTGCGGAAGGTTGACATCTAAAGCGCAGCTCTTGGAGAATGTTCTGCGGAGAGCACGCTTGGCGTGTGCCTGGGTGGGTGGGGGCCCGGCGGGTGGAAACACGGTCGTTGAAGGCCCAGTGGTCAGCGGCCGCTGTCCCTGGCTTCCGTGTGTACAGTCCACTCTGCCTGTTCTGCTGAGACCCGGCAGTGTGGCCCCGAGAACAGCAGGCGGGAAACACAGGGGAGGTGCGAGAAATACAGGAACTCAGGCTCCACCAAGACCCCGCACTGCACGTGCGGCAGCTGCTAGCTCTGCAAGCCCGGCTTACGCTGTGATTTAAGGAGACGCTGCTTCACCAAGGCTGTTAGCGCCGATCTGGTTTGCGCAAGTGGACTCCCATTTTTCAGGTGCTAAAACTAAGTATGACGTCATTGCCACAGGCAAACAAAAATGAATGGAAATGTACTATTACTTGTCGAAATTCGTATGCAATTTGTCTGGTGTGAATGCTTAGGGCCTGGGGGCAGACAGAAGTGGGCAACGACTATCTGGATGGAAAGGTGGGGAAAGGAAGGGACAGCACGTGCTATCATATGCATTTACTGCTATACTTGCTTCTGGAGACAGAGTTAGAACAAACTAGAATTCGTACTTGAGCCCTCGACGCTGTTTGTTATTCTGCACCACAGACCATCAACTCCGGGAAGAGCCAGAATGCAGGCGGCTTGTAAGGTGCTTGGGGTAGCTGGAGGGCTCCTTCCACATTGGGCTGAAGGGGCTGACAGTTCCAACCCTTTCCTCAGGATGATTCCGCCTCCGTCTGCCCCATGGAATACTGCGTCTCATCTTGAAGTATCATTTGCTCTTTTAAAATGTGTTTTTTGACCTGTTTCTTAATTCTACAGATGATAATGACGTTATTTTCACTCATTTAGTCTGTGAATGGCATGTTCAGATACCTTATAAACAGATATAAAGAGAACGTTTTAATGTATCTGCCTTTATGAAATAACCATTAAAGCATAAACATGGCTTTTGTCACTAAAGACAGGAGACGAACCAAACTAGGTTTCCGTATGTGTCAGCTCCTGTGTGATGTGATTAGAATGTAGAGTTCTATTTAGGAGTCTCTCTTTACTCTTTTATTTCTTTTAGGCAGATTCTGTGGGGACAAATTGCCTGATATTCTTACCTCTACCGACAGCAGAATGTGGGTTGAGTTTCGGAGCAGCAGTAATTGGGTAGGAAAAGGTTTTGCAGCTGTCTATGAAGGCAAGTGGCATTGATTTTAAATATTACTTCATCTTAGATCTGTTCACAGAAATGTCCTTTCACCCAATTTCATGAGACTGTTCTTGCAACTGTATCTTATGATTGTGAAGTTTTCTGAAGCTGTGTTATAGTATTCATATGAATAATTTTTATAATAGCCTCAGTATATTTAAATTGCAAGACCATCTATTTCTGGTATTAGTGATGTAGTCACTTGTAAATGGGCTTAAAGACACATAGGGAAAAAAATCCCAAATGGCACAAGAATTCTTAAGGTTTTTTTTTGTTGTTGTTATAATATCAAAACCTTAGGAGGAAATAATCACTTTCCATTGCATTGATTTTGTGTCTGCTTGTAGCCTGCACTGCTCAAACAGTCCATCTGTCACAGGAAACTGCACAGAAAGTAACTGTACACATTTCTGGAACGTGCTCTGTGTAAATAAGAGAGTCAGCGTTCAAGAAGAGCTTATTACGCGCTTTGTCCCACACGTCTCTAGTACAAAGAAGCCCTGACGTTGTGCTTCCTGGCCTCGGAAAAGCTCCTTTCCGCCACGCTCTGAGTGGAGCAGACCCTCCTGCTCCTTCTTCTGCAGGTTGAGAAGTTTAGGGCATTTAGAACGACCTGACTTCTGCTGCTCGTAAAACGTTCCAGTAAACGGAAGTGCTTTGTTTTAAAGATGAGCCATAAAGCGGTGGAGGGAAGTGTCTGGCTGAAGCCCCTGAGCACATGCTGGTGGCTCAGTGCCGGGGTCTGGGGATTCTGTGGGGGCGCAGGGGCCTGGCCTGCTGCTGCCTCACCTGGAGGGACAGAGAAAAAGAAGCAGCCGGAGGAATTAATCACACAGCAGGCTCATAAAATAAATTTACAAGATCTCGAAAGCTTTTGGAAAGTTAAAAAAAAGGGGGGGGTGGCTTTTTGTAAAGATAAATAATGGTGGTTTAAACTCATATGTTCCTTTTCTAGCTATTAGTTGATATTTTTAGTTGTCACTAGGTTCTTTACCATCTAAATATGTGCCACAGAACAACCAGCCGACTGAATTTTAGAAAATGATCTTTGTATTAACTACCTGAACTGAAATAAAATATCACCTTAAAAGGAAACAGAGGAAATGGCATGTGAAGATTTATGCTTCTTTGTTGCCTTCCCCAGCAATCTGCGGAGGTGAGATACATAAAAACGAAGGACAGATTCAGTCTCCCAATTACCCCGAGCACTACAGGCCGATGCAGGAATGCGTGTGGAGCATCACTGTGCCGGGCAGCTACCACGTGGGCTTGACCTTCCAGGCTTTTGAGGTAAAGTCCCTCAGGCACCGTCCCGGGAGTATCCCCAATAAATGCAGAGGCCTTTAAAGGAATCCCCCTTAAATAAGCAAGGAGTGGAGAATCAGCCTTTTAATCAGCGAAGAAGCACAGGCTTGCCTATAAAATGAAACATCAAGACAGAGCTCCTTTTCTCTGTCCGCCGTATTGCAGACATTTTCAGGAAGATGAAAGTGAGTTTACATTATCTGTGCTGTTTGAATTGGAATGTTTGAAGTACTGACAATGGTTTCTTCTCACAAATGCACAGGCTTGTTTCACAAGACTGCCTGAAGGTTTCTTTACATGATAGAACTTTTATTTCTCTTCAAAACAAAGAGGTTGAAAGGTAGACAGTCTTCTTGTGGTTGTTGTTATAGGGAAAATCCTTTTTTTAAAAAAAAGTCATTATGCAGAAAACTGTTTATATCAAAAATGAGCATTTAAGAGCTCTTTGGAGCTTCTAATAGCATCAAAAATATCTGCCAGATGGGGGATGCAGACCAGAGCAGCCTTATTAGGGGGATAAGGCTGAGTCAGCCAGGACCAGGCAGCGTCTGGGTCCAGGGTTAGAAACGGGCCATCTTGGGGGTCAGACAGTGGTCAGAGACTGAGCAGGGACATGTGTGTGGCTCCTAGAGTAGGTGTCATCCGAGGGCTGCGTCTGGAAGCCAAGAGCACAAAGAGGAGTGGCAGGGACAAAGAGGTGGCCGTGGGTCGACGGGTGGGAGGCCCAGATGCCGCTATGGGGGCCTCTGCCTCCCCGTGATCTGAGGCCGGTGCGCTGTCCAGCTGCTCAGGGCAGGAGAGGCCGTCCAGGGGCAGTGGGACTCGCCCCCGAGTGCAGCAATGGCAGCTGCATGTGTCTGCACCGCAGGCCACCGCGGGAAGTGGGTGTCACTCATACCCACCAAGGACCTCTGCGGCCTCGCGAAGGTCTGTCCAGTGTGTGTCCTTGCCACCTCACAGGCACCTCATTGAATTCCCCAGACATATTTCCTCTTACCACGATGGAGTAGATTTTCTCCTCTGAGCACGATGTTGTATTCGAGACTGCTGAACATTTTGCATTTTGACACACCTTGGTTGTCCTGTTGTTTGGTTCACATGTGAATTTTGTTAGTTTAATGGGTCAGTGAGATTGCAAACATTGTTCCAGTAGACCAGTTTACTGGAAAATTACTGGATTTAAACCGAAATCAGAGAAGGATTTCACCGAATATTTAGACCAAAATGAGTGGTTCGTTGAAAAGAAGTACTCAATTGTCATATTAACTATGGTTTGTGTGTTGTGAGAATTAACATTTTAATGGTTTTTCAACATATAATTCAGTGTCTTGTGGAATTCTCCTGTTTAGAAGTGCTGTCAGAGAATCCATTCATTCTGTATATCTAAGTCAGCTTGAAATCGCTATTGGCTTTGCAGTTTTATTTTTTCAATGTATTAGCAGTGATATTCTTCAAAAATAGGATGGCATGAGGGCGAGTAGGAAATATTCACATCTCAGGCCTGAGTGGTTACTTTACAAATATTTTTTGACTGTGTGCAATGAATAAATGGTTGCTACAATTTGAGATGGGGGAAGTCACGTGATAATTTGACAGTGAATTTTTCATATATCTACTTTTCTGTCCTTTTATTAATGTAAATCTGGAAAAATCCCTAGTCCCATATTACTTCATGGCATTTTACTTCCTGATGTGTCTGCCGCCTTCATTTATGATCTGGGCATTTTGAGTAGGTAGTGGCCCCTCAACTTAAAATGGCCCAAACCGAACTCCTGGTCCCTTGTCCTCCCCGCTGCACCCCTTCCTTTGCAGCTGCCCTTATTTCAGTCCTTGCTGCCACCACTGACACAGGGAATATGTCTCGTTCCACTCTTTCTCATGAGCCCCACAGCCAGCCGGTCAGCATGCCCGGCCTGGCCCCTGCCAAGGCCCTCGGTCTCTCTGGGCCAGCCCCTCTGCAATTTCTCTTCCTCAAGACACCCGCGTCACTTCCACGTCATGGCACTGGCCACCGATTTCCTCGACTGCTGCACCTTTGCTCAGATTCCTCATGTCTCTGCTTACCCATCGCCTCTTTATAGAGTTCTTGCCTGATGACTCAATTCAAAATGTTTTCCTGCCTTAGTCTCTGAACCATCTCTGTGTTATGTTTTAGTTCACTGCACTTACAGCACCTAGAATTTGTCATGTTATGTGGGTCTGTTTGTTTACATGTCTATTGACCATTTCCCTCTAAAATTTAATCACCAAAGAGGAAGGAACCTACCTTGTTGATCACTGTGTCTCCAGCATATCTGAGTGAACAGTTGGTGATGGAAGGGGTGAATGAATGGACGGATCACCCATGAGCGAGCGTCTGGGTGGTGGGGTCTGGATGGGTGGGAATGGAGAGACTCATCCTTTATCAGAGGCGCATACCTTTCCACGCACAGGGCAGCACACCTGGACAGGTGAGGAGCATCTAGGGAAGGAAGACGTGGCAGGCTATGCTGTGTGGCTGAATTTAGACTAGAGATATTGGGTTCTAAGAATCTCAGAAGGGGCCTGGATTTAGAGCTGTCCTATATACCCTCTAAATCTTCTAGATAAGGAAATTAAGCTAAATTAGCTAATTTACCTAATATCATGCAGGAAAGTGCCAGACCAGCATTGGAATCCAGGGACACTGTGTGTGTGTGTGTGTGTGTGTGTGTGTGTGTGTTGTCAATTTTACTTGGTCTAGTAATTAGGCGGCTTATTTAATTTAATCGCTTAGTTATCTGTTTATATCAATATATTTTTGTTTACATAATATGTTTTCACTATGCAGCTTGGACATTTTATATTGAAAATGTATAATTAAAAAAGCATTTTCACTGTTTTGTGGTTTATCTTCCACAGTTCATGTTGACTGATGTACTTTGCTCTTTTCAAAAGTCATTTCTATTTTTGTAACATTTTATTCTCTGTACCACTATATCCCCCCTCAGATAAAAGGGGTCTTATGATAAACTTGGTCCAATATTCTGTTGAAATCTACTGCAATAACTTACTAGCTGTCCATCATTTATCTCATTCCATGCATTTAAGTCATGGTTTTGCCTCACCCAGTGCTACTGGGATTTTAATGTAAACACAGAAAGAGTATTAGGGTAAAAGTCTTTATTAATAAGTTTCCAGGCACTTGTGAGCAGGAGGGGTATTTATCTGGGGAGTAACCAAGTCTTCTCTGCCGCTCTGCGGTCCTGCCATTTGGGAAGCTTTCTCTTTTTTAACAGTGACTTGCATTACTCATTAAGACAAATAGACTGAAGAGAGTTTGAGTGTGAATGTACATCTTGCCTGAAGTCATTTTGCAGCGCTTTTCCTCTATTTCAGCAGCAGTGCTATTTGTAAAGAAGCTTTTAGTGCTACTATTTGAGAACTTTCAGTGTACAGAAGACTAAATGTTTATAGTAACAACATCACAGAAATATTAGTAAAGCAGAAAAGAAGTGAAATAAACATGGAGCTTCCCTGTGTTTACATTGAAATCCCCATGTGCATTATATAAGTGGGATTACATTTGCCAACATTTCTACACGTTCCGATTTGGCTCCTTACGAGAAGCAGAGATGCTGTGGTTTTCCCCTGCTCCCCAAGCCGCAACGCTGCAGCCGATGCCCAGAGGTCTGCATTCTGCTGCTTGGAGGGTTGCCTGATGGAAAGGAATCCTTCAGTTCTCTTCAGTTTTAGCACCAGTTTAACACAAGTAGGCCCATCTTTGTGAATGAACTAAGACTAGATAGGGAGAAATTAATTTAACATCTCTGTCATGCTCTATTTGGGGGCATTTGGCTGAGAACATACACTGGTTACTGACTATTAATTTAAGCAGCTCTTCGTGAGTTGCAGCGTGGGCTGTAACTGGGCTCTGCAATGGCAGCACTCGCTGGTTTCAGCACACTTGCCAGGCCTCAGACTCGGCAGCTGGCGCCGTGGTTGGGTGGACCCCATGCCCGGTCCTGGCAGCAGGAGCACCCGAGGCTCCAGAGCCTCCGCCTTTCCCTCCTGGACTCTTGGTCAGGCGTGGGACTTGTCCAGGGGCCACCAACCTGCGCCCAGGGGACAGTCTCTGCTCTCCTACTGGCCGCCATCTGCCCACTGCCCGCTGCTTCCTGGCTCTCGTAGGTTTGCAGTACTCACTTATTAAGGATGTGAGTGACGGGAAAATTACTATGTCGTAAAGGCAAAGAAATGCAGGCACAGTGTTTAATGCAGGATTCCCCAGAAAGGAAGCCTAACCGAGATCCATGACTTTTGTCATTTTCAGATGGTTGTGTACAATTACTATCTTTCTCCAGTTTTGGGATCTAACTATCTATGTGTCAATATTAATTAAATATCAAATAATACTAATAATAAATAATACAGAATGTGATAATCAGAACATAATTTAAAATAACATTCTACATATTAAACTTTTCCACCTTTTTATTCAAAATTACCTTTTTTGCTGGTATCATTTCCTGATTTTACTAAATCTTTCTCATTATTAAAATTAATTTTAATTTTAATGATAATTTCTACTGCTTTTTAAATTATGCTCTTCTGTCACACCCTCCCCAGAACAAAATATGGCTTTAGTATAGTTCCAAGTGCATGTAATTTTAAATTATATGACATATAAAACTGCTTTGTTTATATAACTGGTTGCATTCATTATATTTTGAATGTACATTTTAACAGTGTTGGGAGAGCATTTATTGAAACTATTATCTAGAAATTTTGGAGTTTATAGAGCTGTGGCAAATAACTAGGTATTGAAGTACATGTTTTTGCAAATTTATTTGGAAAATTAAGGCAAAGCATGTGCCTGATCCCTCACCCAGTGTCCCGGCACTTGGCACACTGTCCACACAGCTCTATGCCAGTCTGCAGTTTCAGATGGGATGCCGACCCCTTCATGGTAAGTTTAGTTGATGCTAGTTCTTGTTAACGAGAAATTAGCATAATCTGTTCCATTGTTCCTCTCTACTTGCCACTTAGTGATGTAAAGTAATGTCAGCCCCTCCAGTTAACTTGTTCTTCCTTCCTGGTACACTTGGATCTACTTCCAAAATCCTTTTAATACCGATTTCCTGAGAAGTATTCAGAGCTTATCGCTTTCATTTTATTTCCGATATATGTATAAAGTCTTTGTTTACATCAGGATGAACTGCCATGGTTGGATGTGGTTTGCACTCTCATTACCGTGAAGTCTGCAGTGAATCAGCTTCATCATCAAAACATATTTATTATCCGTGTAATTGTGCATGACACAGTGCTCGGCTCCATCTCAAGGAACTGTCCATGCTTTAATTCAAGAATTAACTGAAAAGAAAACTGTTTCTTTTTGGAAATCATTGATTTTGGTGTTCATTTTATCACAGAGCTTAAGGTTACTGGCATAATATCGACGGATTTCATCCACTTTTTCGTTTCAACCATATTTATTTCTATCCACTCCATGTATTAATTGATGAAATAATTTGACATAGCAGAAGAAATTGTTACACAGATGACATAAATTAAAAAAAAAAACAGCTAAAGCTTTGTGCTCACGTTCAATCCTCCTACGCAGACGTAACGGAAGTATAATTGTAACTAACCGATTATGGAAAACTCTGTGTGCAGACACTGCCGTAGGATCAGCGCAGTTAATCTGGGAGGATGTGCAAACAGCGAGCGTTCGAGCCATTGATAAGCTGTCAAGGGCTGTTGCTGGGAAGGGACAATGTGTTTCTGCATATCGTGAGTTCATATACATGAGACATTTATTTTCTAAGCACCTCAACAGCTGCTGTATTTACTAAGTGAGAATCCCAGGCATACTACCATTATGCTCCTCTAATACCAGAAACATAGCATTTATAGGTAAATAATAAGTAGTTTGTAAATGCATACTGGTGAAATTCATCCTAAAATTGGTCCTCTTTACACACTTTACCCATGAAATATTTACACTTTGTGCATGTGTAAAATATTTAGACACCAGATTATTACCTGGTAACCAGTGACTATACTATAATTTTAAATAATTTATTATACATCTGTTAAGAGAATGATGAGATTGATGTACTGAGAAATAGCCATTATCCTAGTTCTTTTTAAGACTAAGGAAATGTACAAATGTTTTGTTTTGTTTCCATTCGTTTCTGTCTTGTTTTCTCCCTTTTTAGCACTGTAATTTTCAAAAGCAGCTATCTACTCAAATTAAACAAAAGAATTAAATTAAATGTCTTGATTTTTGTTGTAGCACAACTTCTAATATGAAGCAAAGTACTTTTTTTTGCAAATTATCCTTCTACTACAAGAAACTACTTTCTTCGCATGTTGATGTCCTGTCTTCATCAATCTTACTCTTTTTCCTCACTTCCAGTGTGATTTGTGGATGGAACAGACCATTCTCTCTGCTCTAAGCAAGTGAGGAGTGGTTGGGTTGCTGAGTCCTCTGGTTATTTTCCTGCAGTTTTGTCACTCATTCAGTGCTGCTTATTCTTTTATCAAGCTCCGTACCTTGTGAGGTTTTGCTGTGGTTTTCCATGGCCCCTGACTGAGGAGCAGATTTGTCCATCTGGAAATGTTCTCACTTCTGTGGAGAACTCTGTTTTGAAAGGCTGCATATTAAACAGTGAACAAGAAAACAGACACAGTAACTAGTCCTACTGTACTAGTCATCCCAGGTGATGAGCTGGGTTACCAGAGCCACTGCTGGACGTCCCTCACAATCTGTTTCAACAGCCTTAGTCTTTAAAAATGCTTGTTAAAATGAGATCTTCATTACATTAAATATTTCCCCTTAATTCTATAATTCCACTCTCCAGAAGGATACATTTTTTTTTAAATATGAATTTATGAATCCTATTCAACAAGCCCCAACTTACAGTATTCTTTAAAACTGCAGCCTCCATCGCCCACTCTCCACTTCTCATACTTCCTTATCTTGGTTCTTTTGGAAGTTATTACTTCATACTGTTTGACCCTTCAATTGTGTATTTTGTTTATTCTACTTTTGGCCTACCCACCAGTACAGCGTGAGCCCAAGAAGACATGGCTCTGCTTATTTCGTTTAAGGCTGCACCCGAAGCACAGGTGCCTAGCACAGAGTCGATAGAGAATATTTGCAGAGGAAATGAATGAATCCTGTTTTGTAATTGGGGAAAGGAAAGAAGCAAATGTACAGTTTAGTTCTAATGAAATCTGTGCTTCAGTCTTTTCTTTATTCTGCTTTCCCTCATGCTACCGATTTGAGGGTCATGACTGTTAATATGTTGAGTCAGGAAACAAAGTTCTTCAGCTAGCAATACCACAGTTTCAGGTACTCAGCTTGCAGTTCCACAAGACGGATTCCCTGACATTAGTTCTGTAGCAGGACAATTCCATAAACTATTAAATTGTATGTTGAAAGATAGTTGGCAAGATGTGATACTTTTCGTGGTTTTAGAATTATAAATATCTGTGCTCCTTAGCTTCATGTATCTAGTAAGCAGTTGACCCTATTAAGACTTCAGGATTAGCGCTATTTTCTGTGAAAAAAAGAGGAAAAGAATTTACTTGAAAATTTGCCTCGTAACTTTCAAAACAATTTATGGTTAAATTTTTGATCTGGTGTTTTTAGTGGAAGTTCAGGGCTAAAATGTAAGTCTGTGAATATATAGTTTTCCATAAAGTTTCATAGGCCAATAATTTGACCTAGTATTTACATTTAGTTGTTAAGGAAAGCAGTTGAGTTTGGCTGGGTTGTAGGAGATGAAAGAAGTGAGTTGAGGTGAAAGCGCTTTTCCAAACAAAGCTAAGTTATCTTGAGAAAGGGAAAGCCAGTGCTTATTCTACAATGTAGAAATCTTTCTACATACAGCTATGCTGATTATGGATAAATAACTCCATAGTCTAGGAAGAAATGTAATCCCATATTATCACATTTTCCTTTCAATAAGAAATATATAACCTGAAATAGTGCTGTAACTATTGATAGATTTTGCGTCCAACTTCTCTTTGAATAAAGTAATGGTTTTATTGATGAACTCTGAGCAAGTTTCATAACTATTTCAGAGCAAAATATACATTGCTTATTGCATATGGCTCAGATTTTTTCTGATAAAATCTGAGTATTTTCTCAGTTCTATTTACCTAAGAATCACTATGGACACTTCAATTTTTCTTATAAAAGGCAGTTAACTTCTATCAAATTCCTGATTCACATGGATGCACTGTGCCATAGATTTTCTCCTTTTCTCTGTCTACCAGAAGACACATCCTTTGCCATGTGCTGTATGGCCCTCATTTTTATGCACTCATGAGAAATACTCTTATTTGATGTAAGCACCTTGTTATATCCCCACACTGGAACTATAGCACTGAGAATACATAATCTTTCTGTGGAAACCTTTTGTCTTGGAATGAGACACGTGCTCACATATTTGTGCCGTTGCAGATCGAAAGACATGACACCTGTGCATATGACCATCTAGAGATTCGAGACGGGGCCAGCGAGGACAGCCCTTTGATTGGCCGTTTCTGTGGCCACGATAAGCCTGAAGACATCAGGTCCACCTCCAATGCCCTGTGGATGAAGTTTGTTTCTGATGGAACTGTCAACAAGCCAGGGTTCGCGGCTAAGTTTTTCAAAGGTACATTTGGAAGAATTTGTAAGTGTGAGTGTTTCTTTGTCAGAGATTAAATGTGCCTTTTAGGATTGAGATAAGAGAAAGCCAGGGTAAATTTGTATTGGAAGCTGGAGTCCTCCCTGGTTATGTGAGCATTTAAATAGGTAATTAGTCCAATCCTGGAATTTGGAACATGGTAGCTTAGGATGGAAACGACATTAAGGTGTCATGTGTTTTTAGTGAAATAGTCAAAATAGCAAAATCCAGAAAAGGATTTAAAGACAGAGAAAGTATTTACAATGCACATATGAAACAAAAGATTCATAACCAAAAGCAGTTCACTGAGGTGTAGCCTGCCAGTTGTTTCCAAGTTGCAGGTTTCTAAATGGACCTTTCAGCACAGGAAGTTAGCAGAGTATTCTCAGCAGAGATGTCGAAAAAGTCTTTTGGCAAGGTGTTATTACTGATTAGAAGCTTTAATTTTGAATCATGTTAACTAAATTTTAATTCATTTTCATGCCCTATATTTGATCTGCATTGCTGAGGTAAAAAGAAAGTCATTTTAGTACAAACAATAGCAAATATAAAAATATAAAAATAGCATTCAGGACATTTTTTAGCACTTATGTTGTGTTTCAATGTAGAAAAAATTCTGTGGGAAGGGAAAGCCAAATTTTCTCTATAGTGATTTGTTATTGGGAAATGATATATTCCATTGTGCTACATCAAAATTTAGAATCATAAATGTTTATACATTTTCTATTATTTAAAGAACAAAAGCATAATGGCTTTACCCCGAGAGTTACTTAGTATTTGCCTTGTAAATTGAAAAGCAGAGCACCTTGACATTTTTACTATATGCATGAAAAGTATTTGTCAAATGGTCATTTACAAGTTTTACCTCTTAAGTGTGTGCCAGACTTCACAATAGATGAACATGCTATTAAGACTCTTTCATGTGACAATTCTGTATTTGTTTATGGAAACTTCCAAGTGTTTTGTAGATGTTTTTGTCCAGATGGTACTGCTTACCATTTGACTTATTAAATTATTCCTGAAGGGTGAGATTACGGAATCCACTGTCATATATATTAAAAGAAATCTATATTTTTCACAAAGTATTCCTTACACATTTTTCCTATATGGCTAAAGATAGCTTACAAGGAAAGTGATGGCATTGATTTTAGATCCAGACATACCTATAAGACTGAAATTAAAAGAGGTCCTGTCGATTTCGGAGTTTTCCTTCTTTTTAGTTTCTTGTAGTCACCACTATCTATTTATCAATAATAGCATTTCTTTAAAAGCCTTTTTTAGGAAAAACCTAGCAAACCATACTCTAAAATCAGCAGGTAAACCCTGTTTTTTTCTGGAAGCTTTTGCTTCCTTCTGCAGAATCCTCCCCGATATCGCCGCCCCTACTTGGCCGTGAATTGGGGAAGCGGGCTGGGGGCGCGCGGGGTGTCGGTGGCGCGCGGGGTGTCCAGGGCGCGCGGGGTGTCCGGGGCGCGCGAGGTGTCCGGTGCGCGCGGCGCAGCGCGTCACCTCGATGGCGCAGGCGGGTCCTGCAGATCCCCGGGCGCCGCCGCGCCGCCTCTCCTTTGCCAAGGACACCGGTGGCCCCGCCTCCCTGGGAGTCCTACAGTTAACCTGTCCCAAAGAGCCGCGACTTGGTACGTAACCAAGGTGCTGCGGCGCCCGTAACCGTGCGTCTTACAGAGGAGGACGAGTGCGCGCGGCCGGACGCCGGAGGCTGCGAGCAGCGGTGCCGCAACACGCTGGGCAGCTACCTGTGCGCCTGCGAGCCGGGCCACCAGCTGGGCCCCGACGGGCGGAGCTGCGAAGGTGGGTAGCGGTGCTGGGCCCTCCCCTTCGGCGGGCCCCTTTCCCCTCCGCAGGCCCCTTCCCCTCCCTGGGCCCTCCTCCCCTCTTCGCCTCTCCTCCCCCAGGGCCCCCCAATGATGCCCTTCCTGCTGATGGGGAAAGACCACCTCACACTGATGGACACTGGGAGACCCCCAGATCCTTGGGTACAGAATCAGCGCTGCCTCCTTTTGTTCCCTGTACACATACACACGTGCACACACATGCACACGCAGACACACACACGCACACACGTGCACACACGCGCTCATACACATGCTCACAACCACACACAAATGCACATGCACACAGACGCACGCACGTGTAAATGCATCTGTGTCTATTCGTCTCTAGCTTTCTCTGGCCTATATCCATCCACCCATCATCTGCTTTTATCTTTCTGTAACACAGTTTATGAGAACATCTCCTGAATTTGAAAAAACTTTTTTCTCCAAAATTGAGCACAGTCCCACATAAAGCAGGAGCTATGTATTTTATTTAAAATAATGGATTAAACACAGTCATTTTGCCATGAATATCTATATTTCTTCTTTCCATTCGACACCAGAGTATCTCGTACAATGTTGTGTTACCATGTCCATGTCCTTTGACAGCTTTAATTTAGAGCTGGCTTCTTTCAGCTCCCTGGTTTCTCCACCCTGTTACCAGCCATATCCCTCAAATTAAAAACAAACAGATTAGCTGACTTTCCTGCCTCCAGTATATTTCTACCTTATCCCTCTCTTAAAAGGTTTGGCAAATTCATTGTCATGGAATTTGTTCCACCTTAACATTAATTTTGCTTATGTATTTATAAGTTCACTTTTGGTGTCTCCCACCAAAATATAAGAGTCCTGAAGTGAAATACCTTGTTCTCTGCTGTGTGTGTAATGGAGTACATAATATAGGGCAAAAGTGACAGTTATTTGCTTAATGAGTAAATCCTCAATGCCTGCAGACTTATTTTAAAAATCAGAGATGTTCTGATACTATTTAAAAGTTTGAATTCTTCTGATTGAATTCACAAGTTTCCATCCTACCTATTAAACTTTATCTTCTCCCTAAACTGGGATAAAATAGACACAGTGATGAAGAAAGTGTAGTAATCTTTAAAGGTGCCCAGTATACAAGACAAGTGTGGGGTAAAAAGACCATTGTTTCTGTGTGGTCCCCAGAAGGAAGTATTGGGCCTCACAATAATCCACGTAGAGTGGGTGGAGACACGTCTCTATCCAATCAAGCCTAATATCCACATTGGTTGAGTCACATCTCCATGGAGATAACCCAATCAGGCCTCCAACCTATAGCACTGAGTAGGCATTAAAAGAAACGGTGGCTCCCACAAGATTGTTTAGGATTACATCGTGGCCTTTCCAGGGTACATAACTCCTTCCAAACCAGCCCGCTTAGTCTAGTTTCACTAAAGGGTAAGGAACTGTGAAAGACAACACGGGGAAGGCAGCTTCCCAGATTTTCAGATCCCAAGGGCGGCTGCACCTACGTGCTGAGCTTCATTCCAGGGCGGCCTTCTCCCCAGGTGCGGGGCGGCCTTCTCCCCAGGTGCGGGGAGACCTCCCCAGGTGCGGGGCGGCCTTCTCCCCAGGTGCGGGGCGGCCTTCTCCCCGGGTGCGGGGAGACCTCCCCAGGTGCGGGGCGGCCTTCTCCCCAGGTGCGGGGAGACCTCCCCAGGTGCTGGGAGACCTCTCCAGGTGCGGGGAGACCTCCCCAGGTGCGGGGAGACCTCCCCAGGTGCGGGGCGGCCTTCTCCCCAGGTGCGGGGAGACCTCTCCAGGTGCGGGGAGACCTCACCAGGTGCGGGCCGGCCTTCTCCCCAGGTGCGGGGAGACCTCCCCAGGTGCGGGGCGGCCTTCTCCCCAGGTGCGGGGAGACCTCTCCAGGTGCTGGGAGACCTCACCAGGTGTGGGGCAGCCTTCTCCCCAGGTGCGGGGAGACCTTCTCTCCAGATGCGGGGAGACCTCTCCAGGTGCGGGGCGGCCTTCTCACCGCGCCGCCTTTTCCTCTCGCCCCCAGCGGCTTGCGGCGGGCTCCTCTCCACGCCCAACGGCACCATCGTGACTCCGGGCTGGCCCAGGGCTTACCCTCCCAACAGAGACTGCGTGTGGCAGGTGGTTGCCCCCTCCCAGTACAGAATTTCCATAACGTTTGAGTATTTTGAATTGGAAGGCAACGAAGTAAGTGAAAACTGTAATTTTTCCTATCATGTTTTGGGAATTCTTGAAGAAAATTCACAAAAAATAAGGACTGTAGGGATGTATTTCAGCCTTGTAACAGTGTAGATGTTGAAGCCTTGCCGCTCATGTCTGCAACTGTTTACAGTTCTTGTTGGAATCGGATGATATTTCATACTGTTTCTAGAAAATTGAAAATTGCCCAGAAGGCGTTTTCTCACTGAATTTAATACAGACAATTTTCTTGATTTATGAAAGAACTAAGAAATATTTAGGGTCAGCTTCATTTCACATAGAATTTCTTGAAAAAATAAACCGAATCTACTGCTTGAGTCATAACAAAAACATCCATTTGGGGCAATTTGGCATATTTTACTTGTAGAAAGAGCTATATTTTCATTATATTAGTAGTTTTTTATTATAAATGTGTTTATGTTTCATAAATAATAATGTGTTCACCTCAATAAGGTGCATTTAATTGAATCTATCTTTCCTTAATGAAATATGACTTACCACAGGAAAAGTCAGGGATCATGACCAATGTTAAACAAGCGAAATCATTTATTTGAAAATGCCTGTGCTAGGCACGCACCCAAATTCAGACGGAACAGCAGACCTCAAAATGGGTACATTTAGGAATGTGTCCATTCTATGGCAGGTCCACATTGGTTTAATTCCAGAGAAAAGGTTAAAAACAATTATTTTGTGCTAGCTTCCTCCTTTTTTTCTAATTCCTTTTTCATCTTTTCTCCTCAAAACTTATTTTTCCTGTGTTTATTTTAACATGAACACGCTCAGAATTTCTGAATAGGATTAAATTACTCAAGAAATCATTTTTTTGTTAATATAAATCTGTTGAGCAATTGCAAAGAAGTGAGAGAACAGAATCCGATCCATCAGTGTCCTGGGGTAACAGGTGTCCGTGTATTTGTAGACTCTCTGCCATCATTTCCCCCGTGCATGTGTCTTTCCTTCTTATGTTTTATCTCCTTCATTTCCTTCTTCTTCAACAACTTTCGTTTCTTTTTCTTATAATTCCTCCTGCCGTACCCAAAACTCTCTATACCTGGAGCACTTTTCTTAGTCTTTTATTAGTGACTTTGAGGTGAAAAGAAGGTGCTGACTTCTGAGTTTCTTTAAAGTAAAATAAAGACTGACATATTGCAAACTTACATATATCAGAGAATAGTAGAATCTTAGAATTCACTGGGCTCTTTGAGATTGTCCTTATGTCATATGCAAGTTTTATGATTGAAACCAATATATTCTATATTTTTGCGTATGTCATACACATGAAACAACATTTTTTTAAGTAATTCTCTCTAATTTGGGGGAGATACAGAATTGAATAAAATAAGTATAGAACTTTTAGAAAAGCTTTCTGGTTAGCCAGACATTTTGAAAATGACCACTTCCCTACCAATTCTGGAATTTGAAATGAAATTAGTACCCAAGAATGACTTCTGCTCGTACAGTTTTCTCAGGTATGACATTTTCATGTATTGATTAGTAAATGTTACATTAGAAGTCTAGAATTTGGTGTTCAGGAAACAAGAGGCTCGATGGTTGTAAATGAAAGTTGTGTTCAGCAAGCGGTCTTCTCGTGCTGGTGGTTCTCATTCATAGAAGGGCCCTTCGCAATCTCTATCACATATCTCAGAAAGCTTTCATTTATAGTGGTTTTACTGTGTGCAAGGCTGCCACAGAATTCTGTACATTTTCATAGTTTGATAACTTAGCTGTCTAAAATAAAAAAAGCCTGAGAAAATCTTGACCATTAGAACACTGGGTTAAGTTCAAAATTTCATTGTTTTATTCATTATATTGTTAGTCTTGGAATGACTCACTCTAAACCAAAGCTGCAGATGTAATAAAGTAGATAGAAAAGTTATTTCATTTTTCCTAGCAAAATTTTGCTCATTTACCACCTAATTAATATTAAAAACCCCAGTAATTTGAAGTGACATATTGCAAAGTATAGCTCATGCCCCAGGGTTCAATTCGCTGCATTGTTAAACTTCGCTAATTACACATTTAGGCAATAATGTCAGTCATGCGCGATATGTTCTTAGAATGTGCTCCCTGGGAACTTAGGAGAAGTGTATTACAGAAACATCTGTTAGTAGCCATAAAACTGCATGAGTATATTTGGCATTCACTGAGCTGCTTCCATTTTGGTGGTATTAGTACATTACGTATACATCGGGATGAGTTTTTGCCATTTTAGTCCAAACTCCTGCCTCCATTCTAGTTGATACAGTTTTCTATTTGCTATCATTGCAGCAGATCTGCAGAGTTGTGCTGTAGTGCCTAGCAAGTCAAAGAAATCAAGAAATATTAATGTTTCTAATAAGTTTGAAAGTTAGTGGATCCTTTGTATTATCTACCAAGCATCTCCTAATTTCCAATGGGGCCATCCTGATTAGACCATGTTTCTCTTGGAGACAGTGCTAGAGTAAACTAAACTCCAGGCTCTGTGTCCCTACACTTCCACCTGAGATGAGTATAATTTTGGACAAGTTTTAGAAGCATTTCTGAGACTCAGTTTTCCCCTCTCTGCAACGGAAAGGATTATTTCTGTTGCTTTCAGTTGTTTTATAGATAAAGGTACCAATTTCATGTAATTGTTGTAGGCATTAAATAAAACCATATATGACAAGTACTTTCACAGTTCCTATGAAAATCTAAACTCAAGATAAGGCAGCCACTTCTGCTCTTTTTGTAACCAGCCACCTCAACGATACCCATCTCCATTCTACTTGTTCTTTGGTATTAACATCTACAAACAAGAATACATTTCTTGGAGAGGCTTAGAGTAAATTCACCCCTAATCTGTTTTCCATGCCTTCTGCCTTGTGTTTCATATATTTTCTTGATTTTTATTTACCTGTCAACTCTAGTTTGACTGCTATGGAAGTAAAAAGGGGAAACCATGATCAGTATTTCAACAAAACAGATGTCAGTCACCTGGTATTCTCCCACCTGGTGACGTCATTGACTCCTCCTTTTCAGGTTTGCAAGTATGATTACGTGCAGATCTGGGGCGGCCTTTCCTCGGAGTCCAAGCTGCTGGGCAGGTTCTGCGGCGCCGAAGTGCCGGACGCCGTCACGTCCCAGGCCAACAGCATGCGGGTTGAGTTCAGGTCCGACAACACCGTCTCCAAGAAGGGTTTCAAAGCTCATTTCTTCTCGGGTACGAACCCACTGTGTGTGTGTTACAGATCTCCAGGGAGGTGCGGCTCAAACTGCATTTTGTCTGTTCTCCACGGTTTTCTACAAATGCAACTTGGAAATCCATAGCATGCATCAACATTTACCCTAGGGTTAGCAATTCTTTACTTGAAATTAGCATATTAAATAGAGGTTGCAATGAAAAGCAACTCCCAAACATGGATTTTGTATAAAATCTAATCAAATATAATAGAGACAGGTACAAATAACACAAGAAATAATTGCAATAATATTTTCCATTCAGCGACTTCACTTTTTGCAGGTAAGTGGTGATAATAAAGATTTTTCCAAATAATTTATCTTTGCGTTTGGAGCATATGGCCTCATTTTCGCAACATCGTTTTCATTCTTATTGCTATTCCATAAAATATCTCTTCACGCTTTTTGTTGTTTTAATTTCATTATTACTTGACTGATAATGAAACCAAATTGCTTTGCCTCATCACTGTGGAAGTGGTTGTAGTAAGATACCCAGAAATAAGGAAGTTATCATTTTATTGCAGATAATATATAGTATATAATCGATATAAAGTTTGATACATCTGTGTTTAGAATTTAATGTTTCATTCAACTAACTCGAGTTGAATTCTGTCCTTGAAAAGGTGAAATTTGATGAAAGTTTCTAAAATTTTAAGAAAATATATAGAAACAGCATTATTTTCTCAACTTCATAGCTGCTGCTTTATTAATAAAAAAACTCCAAAATTTCAAACATATATAAAGTTATAATAAACCTTAGTGTAGCAATATATTCTGCCTTTCAAACTGGCAAGCAATTTAAAGCAACTGAATTCCAATTATGCTTTTATATTAGGTAATTTGGATTGAGTTCATTTCAAGTCCATTTATTCGAGTCCCCATAGGTTTAAAATTAATGAGCTTTCCAGTGTCCAGTGTTCATTTGGGGTTTTCAGTGTAATTGAGCTGCAGCTTCATAAGCTCCATCAAGGCCCAAGTCTCAAAGTATTTCAAAGCACAGGGCACCTTCGCTGACTTTTTCCTGTTCCCTCCCTTCCCTGAATTTCAGGCACCCATTTATGATTTACCTTATTTAAATTAGCATTTTAATATCCTATTTTAACAAAAGGAAGACTCTCAGATCTCACTGCTTTGGAAATATCATGTGTTTTACATATTTTAGGTGATGCACTGGGGAGAGAGATAAGACTACTTAGAGCCATCTGAGTATTGATTTTAAAAATTGAAATTATGAAGTGAATAAATTTTACTATACTATTAAAATGCCCAAAATCCTTTCTACTTTAGACGTAAATTTTATTTAATAATTCTAAAAAAGTGTTACATGCTATATACAATACCTGCTAAGTATGACTACGTTTAAAGCTACCCAGAAAATTTAAGTGAAAATCACTTTCTGATTTTTTTGGTGAGTCAACCTTTTTTGCATGAGAAATGCAGTTGGTCTTCTGTCTGTCTTTAGAGCTGTACTATTGAAATATGAGCCCTGCTTCTTTGATTCTTTTACTGCAGATGTTAAATCAGGGGCAGGCAGGGGTTGCCCTCATGCAGATGAAAGCATAAGTCTTTATCTCCATGTCTCTGTTTGTCTGTGCACATTGCTGTGTCCGTGAGACCGTCACAGCTATTTTCATGGTGATCATTCTTGAAAGTTGGCTTTTTCCTGCTCAGAATATCATCTTACTGAATGCTGCCAGCCATGTTATTGTCATCAAATTGCGTTTTATAATCAAATTTTAAGCACTGTATATTTAGTATACATTGAGTATGTATACATATTCAATGAACATTCATATTCATTAACTAAGCTTATTACCAGCCTACTTAACTTCATATGGTTTATTTTGAGTGAGCGCTCATTCCAGATAATTTTAAAACATACTCTAGTAGCAACTACAATATGTACATAGTTCTTTGAAAGGTAATTTTAAACATTATCCCCTAACAACAGTGGAATATAATTTAACAAAATACAAATGACATTATTGCATAAGGCTCTGTGGTTTAATAGGCAGCAAATTAAAGGAAAATAACAGAGAAAAGCTTTAAATATTAAAGCATGTTTTCTATTAGAAAAACTTATTCTTTCCTTCCTTAAAATCAGCTAATTGTGTTCATTAAAATGAGAACAAAATGTCTTGAAATTCCTAGAAAAGAAAGAATGAAATTTCAGTAACAGGAATTGAAGAGGTCAGACTTTATCATGAGAAGCTGAGGGTAACCAGAAAATGCAGCTTCTCACTATTACTGAGTGTACTGCACTTGAAAGAATGCAGTGGAAATCTCAAAAGTTCATTCATTAAATATAGTTTGGTATTCATGGACACAAGTAATCTTAGAAAGCAGTCTCTTTTTGTTTGTTTTCCATATTCATCAATGTTGTTTTAAAGAACTGTAATTGAGAATTCTTCCATCTCTAAGAGCCTAGACAAGGTTGCTTGATGGAGTGTAGGTGACTTAAGGTGAGAACCTGAGCAAGTCCAGTGGGAGGGGCAGCACAGACTTTCCCGCTGTCTCCAGTGGTTCCTGTTCTCCTTGTAGGAATAACTCGCTGTGGGGCTGCATTGTCTGCTTTAATCACCCCGAGGGCCTGAGACGCTAATTGTTCTATTATTTCACAGAAGGAGAAGCTGAGAGGTTAAGCGAACAGCTTAGTTCACAAAGCATTAACCCCTTGTTTGACTTGCTCTTAATCATGCCCTTTTGCAAATGGCATAGATTTTGTTTTACATTCCGGGTCCCTAAGACCTGAAGAACGACAGATTTTTCTTCTCACTTCCTTATTAGATTACTGTTTTGTAAAGTCCAAGATAGTTATCATTGAGCATAAATTTTCAGTGTTCACTTTATGATGTTTTGAAATGTCTTGGCACTTTGTCAGGTTCATTATTGAAAATACTGTGGTTCTGGATAAATAATTTGATCTATTTCACAATGAATTTTAATTTCCTGAAAGTTTTTTTTTTAATTTAATAGTGGGGAAAATGTTTGCTCAGGGAAAGGAAAGGTAAAACTTTATATTTGTGATAAATAACCATGTGGTACTGTGAAGAGATGGCAGCAAATAAGGATGTAGGTAACTAAATGTCCTTATGATGTTCTTACAAAATCATAATTTATAAAAAATCACTCATCTAAATATATAGTTTCTATTTATATCATAAATATTATCTTAGAGCTCTAGCATTGCTTTAAGTGTATAATATACAATCGTGGGATAAAAGTAAAATAATTTCTGATACTATATTATCACTAATAAACTGCTTTTATTGAATATTGTGCCTATAATATGAAAATGCTAGAAATTTCAAAAAGCTTATTGATCAAATTGTCAATTATTAAATTAATCAGGAGGTGGGGCAAGATGGCAGCATAGTGAGGTGTGGAATTTAGTTCAGTCTCCAAAGCAGCTAGCAAATAGCCAGAAACAGGACAGAACAACTGCTGGGGCCACGTAGGTGACCAGACACACGGCGTCCAGCAGTCTGAACCAGGTGGGACAGCAGAGACCCCACACAGAACTGTAAGTCTCCCAAGCGTGAAGGCCAGTGCCTTCCCCCACGGGCCTGGCAGGCTGGTTCCCAGGGAAAGGAGACAGATGTTACCAAAGCAAGGGCTGAGCTCAACCAAGTTTCAATTGCAGAATTAATTCACAAATTCTGACTACTGAAAACAGGTCCCCAGCACAGATAAACCTGCAATAAGAACTAAAGTAAATAAGAGGTTTGGCCTAGGGAGAGAAGAGGTGGGGCTAATGGAAAAAAATAAAACAAAACAAAACCGAGAGGCTTTTTGAGTTGGACCCCACAAAATACTGGAAAAGAGCTGGAGCCCGGGAAAAGGGGGTGTGTAGAGCCTGTAGATACATAGAGCAATGTGCCAACTTAAGCTCTTGATAAGAAGACCCAAGGAGATGGGATCTGGCTCTTAAAAGCCTTTTTTTTTGGCAGTTTTCTTTTACTTCATTAATAGCTCATTAGCTAGAACTGCAAGGGCTCTCAGGCGCCAGTACTGCTCTAGGTCAGGGTGGAACTAATGCTTGTCTGAGAGACAAATAACTAGACAGGTGACAGTGGTCAATCCCTAAAGGGAGTATCTCCCCTAAGAAAAGGGAGGGGGCAGGGCCCAGTTCACGTGGAATCCCTCCTTCAGGATATTCAGTGCTCCCTTACTTCTGTCACATCCACACCCCTGGCAGGGAGGGTCTGCTGAGATTAAAGGCGCTGTGTGGCTGGAAGCTGGTGGGAAGCTGTGGGCAGAGGGAGAATATAATCTATACAGGATTAAAGGATCTCTTTCTTATTCTGGGCTCCCTGTGTTTCAGTAATTCAAATGAGCTATACAGATAGATTGAATTAGATTATGCGCTACAGAAAATTTCAGTTTCAGATCAAATAAACCTTTCTTCCATTGGTCTCGAAGAGTATGTGTGGTTCTAAAATATAGACACTGTCTTCCTTACCCCTATGTTCTGAATTACTTTAACCCCAAACTGTTCAGCTTCATTCAAACTCTGAAATATGTTCTACAACTAATTGTGGTGCTGTGCTTTGAAATTTATTGGTTTTTTATGTTTGCTATTTTTCACAAAAAATAAAGCAAAAAAGTCAATTATGGTGATAAAAAGTGTCTAAGCCCTTTAGCCTCCTATATGCCAGATCAACTAGAAAGAAAACTCTGAGAGGATTGTTTGGTAGCCCATGACAAACTCTGGGGTCTGTCCTGTAACCACTTGTTGAAGAGTGCTTTGAAAACTATTACTTTTTACTTCCTTTGCTTTGTATATATGTTATACTATGCAATTAAAAAGTTAAAAAAAGAAGAATGAAAGAGGATCTATATCTCATACCCTGCACAAAAAAAAAATTCAAAATGCATAAAAAACTTAGACATTAGAGCTAAAATCATAAAACTTTTAGAAGAAAATACAGGAAAGTATCTTATTAAACTTTTACAAGGAGGTGATCTCTTAGACCTTATACTCAAAGCATGAGCACTGAAGAAAGAAATAGATAAATGGGAGCTCCTCAAAATTAAACAATTTTGTGCATCAAAGAATTTGTCAAGAAAGTAAAAAGGGCAGCCTACACAATGGGAGACCATATTTGGAAACCACATACCTGATAAGGGTGTAGTATCCAGAATATATAAAGAGATTCTTTAACTCAACAACAGAAAAACCAAGAACTCAATTAAAAAAATTGGCAAAAGACACGAACAGACTCTTCTGAGAAGATGAAATACAAATGGTTAAAAGGCACATGAAAGATGCTCAACTTCACAGGCTATTAGAGAAATGCAAATCAAACCACAATGAGATATCACCTGACACCCACTAGAATGGCCATTATATAAAAAAGCAAACAAACAGAAAACAGCAAGTGCTAGAGAGAATGTGAAGAAAGAGGCACACTTATCCACTGTTGGTGGGAATGTAAAATGGTGCAACCACTCTGGAAGGCAGTTTGGCTGTTCCTCAGGAAGCTAAGTGTAGAATTGCCATATGATCCAGCAATACCATTGCTAGGTATATATTCAGAGGACGTGAGGGCAAGGACACAAGTGGACATTTTCACACTGATGTTTTCAGCAGCATTATTTGTGATTGCCAAGAGATGGAAAGCAGCCCAAATGCCAATCAACAGGTGAGTGGCTAAACACGTTGTGGTATATGCATAGGATGGAGTATTGCTCAGCTGTAAGACGGAATAAAGTCGTGAAGCATGTAACAACATGGATGGAACTTGAGGACATTATGCTGAGTGAGATTAGCCAGAACAAAAAGACACATGTTATTGGGAGATAGAAATAGGGTAGAGATTGGGCATTTGGTGCTGAAGGAATACAGGTGGTACAACAGGCCTGACTGTAAAAATTCAGAAATGGGTAGCACATTACTACCTGCTTGTAGCACGATTGTGTTAGTCCCTGAATGAAGCTGGAAGGGAGTGTGGTTGAGGGAGGAGGGCTGCGGGCACGTATGACACCAGAAGGAAAGACTGACGGTAAAGACTGAGATGACATAATTTAGAGATGCTTAGAGTGGACAGTGGTGGGGATTAAATGTCCAAACATAAAAACGTTTTTGCATAAGGGAGAACAAATGAATGTCAGTGTTGTAAGGTGTTGAAGATAGATGGTATACAGGAAGAAGTACAGTCAATGCGAGCTAGGGTCTGTAGTCACCGTAACTTTGGAATATGTTTGCGCTGAATGGAACAAAGGTATTATGCCAAAACTAAATGTCGGCAGGCAGGTGGACATAGCGAGGGACTTAGAGTCTTTGTTGAAGAAAAGGAAATGTCGTCATATAGATTATGGCTGTGAAGTCATGTCTATTTACTTAGGTTGATTGTATGACATATGAATAAAACTGTTTAAAAATGAACAGAGAGAAACAAGTGTTGGAGAAAATGTGGAGAAAGAGATGCGTCACTGTGGGTGGGGACGCTGAGAGGTGCAGCCCCCGAGAGGGCAGTGTGGTGGTCCCACAGGAGGCGAGGGGTGGCCTTGCCATATGACCCTGAAACCCTGTTACTCAATATTTACCTGGAGGAATTGAGTGTGGGACACGGATGGACATTTGCACACTGGTGTTTATGGCAGCAGTGTTGGTGATTCGCAATGGATCGAGATGGCCTAAGGATACAATTGAGGAATGGAAGGGGAGCTGTGGTGCATACATACAGCAGACTACTGAGTGACCACAAGAAGGAATGGAGTTGTGAGGCATGCAGCTAAGTGAATGAACCTTAAGAGATGTTTGTTGAATGAAATATCAGGAACAAAATGAAAAATATTATCATGCCCCACTCATATGGACTAACTATAGTATAAAACTCAGTGAACTGAGGCCAAGAGCATGGGTTATCAGGTTGGGGCCTATTGTAAAGGGTCCTAGATTGTAAGCTCTTTCAGCAGTCACATGTATTCAGGAGTTGTAACTGTCATTTCTGAATTCTGAGATACTCAGCTGTTTGTATATAACCTGGTCATTTCCAGAAATTTCCAGTATTTGTGTGACCCTGAGACTCACAGTTCGAACTCTGAAGCTATAAAAGTCAGCATTAGCCCATTCAGAAACTCTTTAAAAGCTGAAAAAGTGATCAGACTTCATCTGGAGATGTGAATGGAGCCGATCTGGATAGGACTAAGGTAAATCAGAATACAGGATAAAAGATGATACGGCCCATTCTTTCAAACTTCAACCTCTGTGTGAGATCAAAGGGAAAGATGTTTATTTGGTGCAAAATTTATATTTTGGGTAGCACATTACCTCATTAAACTTGTATGGTCAGTTTAGTTGAACACCGTAAGTAAATGGAATCTTGAACAGGGCATGAGATTTTGTTGGTTTTTCCAGGTTAATGTTATGCCCCGGTATATCTCAGAGTAATTTGGGCAGTGAATAAAGAAGTATTTGTAAAGTCCCCTTGGGGGACTGGGGAGAAAGGAGGAAATATTAAACTTCCCCATCTGTGGAATTCCTGATATTCTCATAAGCAGTGGGAACAACCAATTCAATAGGCTGAGCCCTCCATCTTGGGGTTTGCCCCTATGAAACTTATCCCCACAAATGATAGGCTAAGCCTACTTATAATTACATCTGAGGGTCATCCCCCGAGAACCTCTTTGGTTACTCAGATGTAGCCTCTCTCTCTCTAAGCCAACTCAGCAGGTGAACTCACTGCCCTCTCCTGTAGGTGGGACATGACTCCCAGGGGTGTAAATCTCCCTGGCAACATGGGAAAGGAATCCTGAGATGAGTAGGAAAATTGATATCAAGAGATTGAGAAAGACTTCTTGACCAAAAGGGGGAAGAGAGAAATGAGACAAAATAAAGTTTCAGTGGCTGAGAGGTTTCAGAGTTGAGAGGTTATCCTGGAGGTTATTCTTACATATTATATAGATATCCCTTTTTAGTTTATGGTGTATTGGAGTAGCTGGAGGGAAGTATCTGAAACTGTTGAGTTGTGTTCCAGTAGCCTTGATTCTTAAAGATGACTGGATAACTTTTACAGTGTGACCATGTGATTGTGAAAACCTTGTGTCTGATTCTCCTTTTATCCAGAGTATGGACAGATGAATAAAACAAACAGATAAAAATAAATTAAAAATATGGGGAGATAAAGGGTAAAAATTGGTTAGACTGAAATGTTAGTGGTCAGTGAGAGCGAGGATAAGGAATATGAGATGTATGAGTTCTTTTATTTTGCATTTCATTTTCTGGAGTGATTCAAATGTTCTAAAATGATTATGGTGAAAAATGCAAAAGTTTGTGATGATTTTGTGAGCCATTGATTGTATAATATGTTTGGACTGTACAGGCATGGAGATTTTTCAATAAAAATATTTAAAAATTATTATGCAGGCATTCTGAGAAATACTCTAAGCTCTGCTTCTTCCTCCTTTTGTCCCACATTTCTTGGATATTCCTTGTTCAAAATATCTGTAGAGCACATGTCCTAATAGGAGAAGAAGAAGTGAAGACATGAATCAGTCATGTGTGGTAATAGCTTTTTCTCCCTGGTGTGATGGTCTCTCATACGTAAAAAGTCCATCTTACCTCATGTTGCTATTTCCCATCAACATAGACAACCCCTGAGTGTTTTCCTTCTAATTGCAACAGTTTATTGACTTCTATTTCAAACAGGTATCTTTAAAACAACCACAAGATATCCAGTACTTCTTAGAAAACTTGAAATATTAAGTTAAATATATAGTATTTTTTTCTCTACTTGATGGAAAACATGGATAATTTAAAGTATTCTCATGACTTACTGAAGTGCTCTATTTTCATTTTCCTACTTGAAACAGAAGGAACATGTTTACGTGCTATTTTTCTGCTTTTAGTTACTGTTCTGGTTAGTCCAGTATGAATTCTAGGTAGAATTTAGATTGGCTCATAATTACATTGTAGCAGCCATTTGCTCTTAATTTTTGTGTGGCCTTTTTAAAATTAAGCAATGTTGTATGTGAGAATGAAAGCAGGAGACACTGATCAACTGCAAATGTAAATAATAGATAGATGCTTTAACCATGATGACTGTATAAATTCTTCCTCTTGTATAACCATCACAATAGATATATGAATAATTTGCTACAGAAAGGCTACCATTAAAATTGGTATTTATTTCAACTTCATTCTCTTTAGATTCCATTACTGCAGGCCATGCTGTGCTCTGTCAGATCTTAGAAAAACATTACATGTGGAAATATAGTCAACTGGCCATATTTCTACTAAAATGAAGTTTAGATGTTAGAAATATTTCATGCGTGGGAAATGTGTTCTTTATAAAACGGCTCTAGGCTTTACAGCATGTCAGTATTAAGTTGTGCTCATGCTCGTGTTTTACCAATTCTGTACCCTTTGTCATGTGGCAGAGATGAGAGGATGCTGCAGTCAACCCCTGTCCCAGGTAGTTGCCGATGTGAGCTCATTCCCTCCAAACTGCTTTACTTTGAGTGTTCAGTTTCCAAACCCCTCTCAGAATGGTCAGTAATACAACTGAAATTCAATCTATCAGATGCTATTTTTTTTGTAGGGTTTATGGCAGGGTCAAATTTCTTCTTTCTCCACGTGTGTGTCCCATTATTGCAGTACCATTTGTAGAGCTTTTGGTGTTTGTTTTGGAAAGTGCATGAGCTGGGCATTGAACTGCCCTTGCACCCTGATATTATTTTAAGTCTACCAAACAATAGATAAACATTTTCATAGGAAATACTTGTTTACCTCTGATGATAGAATTTTTTTAGATTAGCTCTTCCATTTAACAAAGATAAGATGTGTCTCTATAACCCTTCATGAGGAAGCATTTTTCTGAAACTTCTTGAATACAGAGCCTCTGGGAATTTTCATGAAAGGTGATAAACTTAACTCGCTCACTCCTGAACTGTCTGGACTTGGAAATGCAGGTAGCTGATATGGTAGCCTTGAGAAGCAAGGTCCACATCCATCCTTCTGCACTGGACTTTCATGACTCAGAGGCTACCCTCTCGCTGTTGGTGCAGTTAAAAAGGAAACCGGGCTTCCAAGTTATTATAAATTGTCCTACAAATTAATTCTGCAAGGCTAATTCTCTCCTAACTGTCCTGATCTATTGTATATATTTGCACTTGATGCCTTTTTTAGAGCATTCTTGTCTTTATTGACTTTTTGTGCCTACTCTCCATAGAGTAATAGAAGTGTCAGATACAGGTAGAGCCTTCATTAACCACACATATACTGAATCTGTTAGATTCTTAAGGCTTTGGGATTGTCTGTATGCATTTGAAATGTTCTGATATTGCCAATGCATTAAACAGGTGTGCACTGTGTCATGTACTCAATCTCCAAAAGTGGAACAGTAGATTCATCCTTAACAATTACTATTTGATTCTTTGATGAATCTTTGATGATTCTTCTTAAAGCCATAGCCATGGAGTGATGTTGAGCTGATAAAAAATAGCATGCTTTGTGTGCCGTGCAATTGCAATAGTCTTTAGTAGAAAGATGAGTAGACAGTATAGCTTCTGGATTCAGCCTGAAGCGTGGTGTGATTTAAATGTGCCCTTTTCGTTGTCGGCATGTGGGAGTGATGGAAGCCTGTGGTGTGCCATCATACGTGTGCAGGGGCAGACGGCCAGGTGCCCTGCTAGTGGACAAATGAGCCACGGAGTGACGCCTGAGCGACGCGGCTGCCAGCTCGTGCCCATCACTGGACTGTTCACATGAAAGTCTACTTTGACTTTTTTCCTGTAATTAATTTCTTAAGGCTCGTATTTCTTATCCTAACTTCAACTTTACTTCTAGTGCACTTTTAAAGGCCTTTAGGGTATTATTAATAAACTGTCCTGCCAGAGTAATTTTGTATAAAATACTAATATCATTAAAAATAAAAATATATGCATTTAGTTTCTTCTTTAAAATAGCCCAACGGTCAATTCCTTTTCTCATGCAGGAGCGCCGTGGTGTGTGCAGATTCATTCACGCTAAGCACAATGGTAGAGCTAATTGTTCTGTTAAATCCACTGAGTGATTTCTTTAAGCTGATTACTCTCAAATCTTGGAAGCATGTTTAACATTTATCTATACACCATGGCTGAAATAGTAAAGTATTTCCCTCTACTTAAACATCAGTTCTTGCCTTTATTCAAAGTATTCCCAGTTTTACTAATTAAAATAAATTGACAGTAAGTGTTTAGGATTAGTTGCTATTCCAGCACAGATGTGAAGAGTTCAACATGTGTCCCCCCTAACAGAAAGGGCCTTGGAAACACAATCCATGCTGTAGGGCGCAAAGTAAAGCAGTGATTGGGTAAAACTAAGATTCAAGAGTTTTTCTGTTTTCTGTTGGAAATGGAAGGCTGTGACTTAGTTTTACCCTTTGCTTGTTTTAAGCATAACTAAATGAATCTGCTTTGATACCCTCTGTTTTCAAAGCTGCTTGCTTGACTGTGGGGTCATTTTCTTCCTAGACAAAGACGAATGCTCGAGGGACAACGGCGGGTGCCAGCACGAGTGCGTCAACACCATGGGGAGCTACGTGTGTCAGTGTCGCAGTGGGTTCGTGCTCCATGAAAACAAGCATGAGTGCAAGGAAGGTAAGGAAGAGAAGCGTTTCTCTTTGGCAACATCTAGAATTTCATGCAGTTGAGGTGAAGCAGTAGTTCTAGGTAGAGTTAATCTTCCCAGTATGGAGTAACATTGTTAGAGTACTCACATGTTGAAAACAGATTCTGTTGAATGTTCAAATACTCAAGCATGCTATTGGAAACATTCTATTCCCTACAGACTCTGCACCTCACAGGTGGTATTAGAGTAACTGTGTAACAGACAGCAGTTAAAATGCTATTAGGCTGCCAGAAAAGCCCCGCCTCATCCCAGGCTTTGCAAAGCAGCCCTTGCAACAGTGTCTATATTTAAACCTAAACTTCTGCTGAGTGTTTTGCATTTGTGAGATTTCCCTCACAAAAATATCTCATCTATGTGTTACATGAGCAATGTCCCTTTAAATACCAGGAGTATCAAATTCAAATACCAACTAGAAGACAGACATTTGGAAATGGTATATTACTGTGCCATTTATAGTTCTAAGTCACAGTTTTGGCCAAAAGCAGCATAGAAATAGCATAACAGTGGCATGGTAGTAGGCTAATAGTTTCTGTCCCCAAGGCATTACAAAATTCCAAGATTGTTTAAGAAGCAATTATCTTAATCACCTCAGCCACTCTGAATTAGATAAAAACAAGATATAGTTATTCAGTTCTCATTTCTTCCTTTGAGGGCCTGCTTCTGAAATTTCTACTTAACTTGGGTTTATGCCTGTTTTGAAAGGAGAATGACGGAGGCAGATTCCTAATTTGGTCATCAGCACATAGAGAGTGGAGGCACCTGACTAGGGGAGCAGCTGGGAGACAGACTTTGTGCACAGGATGCCCTGAATTTGCTCGTGTTCCATTTGGTTTGTGGCCCAAATATGGTCACATGCCTCAATTTTTTTTTTTCATTGAGCTAATGGCATTTCAAAGTATCATATGTCTGCAGGAATTTTTTTCTCTATAAATATACAATTAAATCAAGAAAATGAGGAATAGGCCCAGTTAATTTGGAAGCATGGAAAGTAATTCAGAAGAAAACAAATCAGCTTTTATGGGATTGCACACTTAGCAATAATATAATTCAAGTCTCCTAAGTCTCTGCTCATTTTAGTAGCTAATGTTTCCAAGAATTATTTTAAATAATAATTTAAAATATTATTTTAAAGGAACTTCCTTTTAGGTAGAATAATATCCAGGTGTCCCTTTATAAAGTTCATTTATTTTATTTGCAGCAGAGCGGTTTTTTGTTTTTTTTTTTTAATTTATAGTGTAGAAGTTTAGCAGTGGCCTCTTGGCTTTGTCTCATAGGCTCTTTGCCAGATCCTGCAGACTCAACATTTCATATATCAAGGCAAGGGCAGGGACGACGGAGTTCAGAAAACCCTCCATCAATAGACAACATGGCCATTTAAGGCTGTTGTCTTGCTACATGAGCCTATTTTGTTTGATAGAAGCTGGAGTTCTCTCTCTTGTATTCCTGTGCTGCAAATCCACATCTCCCTATGGAAGCCAGACTCAGTGAGATAAAGGTCTAGTGTGGAAGTGTGAGCAGCAACAACACATGGCGCCAACTGGGCACATTTCTTTATTGTGCAGCCCTGCACTGCAGCAGGTGCTTTTATCCATATAGTAAAATTTCCAGACAGATATCTTGGAAATTTTCAGATAATTTACTCTATTATAGAACAGGTTAAACAATCTCAATCTAAACCAGTAATTGTAGGGTACTATTTCATGCTAAATAAATTTATAGAATGAACATATTTTGACAGTAATAGATAATTTTAAATTTGATATGAAAAAATGTAGATTTGTCCCCTTTACAGTGAGACTATCTTAATTATGAAAAACCGGAAAGAAATTTCAGATTAGTTGAATGAGATATTTTTTGAAGTTAGTTGAGAAGCTCTCCCCATGACTATTAAAACCCTTTTCTCTCTTAGTGCTTCACTTTTGCTTTGATGAAATTAAGGTTAATTTATGTTAGCAGCTCAAATTGTGGTTTAGTAATTGAAGTGAATACTTTATCTTATGATGACTGAGGGACAGAGAAAAGGTAAATGCATGATTCATAAAATGGCTTAATGATCTTAACTGTAAATAAGATGTTTTTGTTTTTGTTGTTGTTGTTGACGTGGGCAGGCTCTGGTAATAGAACCCAGGTCTCTGGCATGGCAGGCGAGAATTCTGCCACTGCGCCACCATTGCACCACCGTGAAGGAGGTTTTTTTTTTACTAGAAAAAATGAATTGAAAATGACACAGTCTACTGATTTTTGTTTGTGGCCTTATGTGAAGTATTTTGCACATACTGGTGTTGATTTCCTTGAGTGGCAATGTAGGTTGCTTTGTTAAAGTCTGAGTTCACAGATACAGCAGTTTGAAGTAGGAAGTTCTTTACTTTTTTTTTTAGGACTTTATCTGATCCACAGTAAACACTTCATTTGAGCAAGAAAACAAATATTGCCTGATTGTACTCGGCAGCATGTTTGCCAAAGTACGCTAAAGTAAACTGAAGTGGGGACTGCTGGCATAGGGGAAACCTTTCAGCAGGGTGGTGGGTGGATAGCCTGCTTGCTGGCTGGCCTTGGCTAGATGTCCACTGACTGATATTGTTGTTTCTGGCACAGCCGAGTGTGAGCAGAAGATCCACAGTCCAAGTGGGGTCATCACCAGTCCCAACTGGCCAGACAAGTACCCAAGCAGGAAGGAATGTATGTGGGAAATCAGCACGACCCCCGGCCACCGAGTCAGATTAGTAAGTGAGCACAGCTTTCCTCTTCCCTGTGAGCCAACACCGCGTCTGTCATGCGAGCCCATGGAAGCACCGTGAACGTTTATGCAGTTGAGCTGAATTAGGAGGTGGCAGGAGAAGGTTTACTTTCTCATGCTGTCCTCCTTCCTAAATGAGCCCTTGATTTCCTACATCAAGGTGGTAGCGATAGCACTGATGCATTCCTCTGCTCTACTTTTCTTATCCTGCCTGATTTAAAATGCATTACCAAATTCACTGCAAAACAGTGGGCTCCACTTCCTAAAATGATGTTGGTGACGGTGCTTCCAAACATAGAAAATCAATGAAGGACCATAAAAAATCAGAAATTCAACAGGAAAGCAAAAGAATGATCATTCAATTAAACAGAACTGTTCTCTCAGTTCTGCATGCCTCATATGCAGAGCATATGTATTTCTTATAATAAAATTAATTTTGTCTTGTGTTTGTAGAATTTTATTTTTTCATAACCTAGTTTCCCCTCTTACAGGTTTGCTGTTGTCCTCAGGCCTTGGGCTACTGCCACATATTACTCTACATGACTGATTTCAGTATGAGCTTTGAGTCTTGCCTGGTCACAAATTTCATCATTGGCTATATTTACTTGAAGAGTATAGTTTAAAGAAATAAAGCTAAAACAATATATAAATTTTAACTCTGACTTTCCTGTAGAAAAACTACTTTTTTCTGTAAATAGGTTGTATCTAAATATACAGGACTGATAAATAATATACTTTATCTCTCCATAGGTTTTAAATTTTCATTCTGATATCTGCCACCAGATGAGTATTTGTTTTTGTTTCATTTGGTAAAGATCCAGATTTCAAATGTGAATGACTCAGAAGAACAGAGGTTTAACAGACAACACTTTCTCATCGTACTTCTAATTTAAGCTTCAGGATTACAATGAAATGTTAGCAGAAATATGAAATAATAATTATTTGTGGAAAAAGAATCAATCTTTGCTTATGTCCAAAGTTTTGTCAGGTCTTTTATTATGTTGTGTCTTTTCTCCTTTGAATTATTTCGGCACCCTACCAATAGATTTCTTCTGAATAGTCACCATTCTTTTCAAGGCTTTCAGGCTCAGATTCAGGGTCTTTCATCAAAAACAACATTTTTTCCTGGAAGGATATTCTTTTCTTGATTTCTGACTGATCTGTTGGCCTTCCATTGCCGTTAGATGGCTACTTCTTTCCTTAAGATATTTGACTTACTTTATTATAGAATATTCCAAATCTTACTTTGCAAATTACAAAATAACTTGAACAAATATCTACATATAGATATCTATTTATTTTTCTTCACACTCTCCAAAAAGTTTTGTCTCAAATTCTAGGTTTGATAGCAAAATCTAAAATCAGATTGAGTATGAAAATTTCATAAGGTGAAATATGAAATGCCAATTATACATCTATACACAAGCATATGTAAGATATACTTATTGTGTATGATGTTTTAATCATTGATTTAGATGACTACTTCTTAGGTAGATATAATGATCTCAGACTTTTTCTCAAAATTGAAAAAGTTTGATTCCTTACCGTGACCAACAGAAACAACAACCAACCTCTCAGTCCTTCCCATCTCAGTAACTAGAAACTCCATTTTCCCAGTTCCTGAGGCCAGAAAACCTGGAGTCGTTATTTCCACCTCTCCCTTCACATCCATGTTCTATCTGTCAGTAAGTCCTATTGGCTGTACCTTAAAAGATATATCCTAAACAGGAGCACATTTATCTCTACCTCTGCTGGTACCTTGACAAGAAAATGCTGGGACAAGATTTTCTGAATCAGATGTCGGGGGATTGCAACTAGGACGGCTCAGGACAGAGTCTTGCAGGACCATGTCAGAAGACAAAGAAATGTCTCAAGAAGGAGACTACCAGCCCAAGACAGCTCATTGGATCATTCCAGGCATATGATTGAGTTTTAAAAATTCCCTTTTGGGGCCCTTCTTTTCAGCAAATTCTCTCTGGTCAGTAAAGAGACCTTATTCGATTATGGCATTATAAAATAAAAACAGAGATGTTCATTAAGAAAATCACATTTCTTTTATGGGTCCTTCCAATCTTCCTTCATACTTATGATACATCAGGGAGTGACTTTGCAAACAGAGACAGCCATTCATTTGAGTAACTCTCTTAAAGAACCCTGGATGCTGATATCACAGCACTATAGGAACTTGATTGCTTTCCGGTCCTGTCCATGGTCCTGAATGAAACAGACCATCCCTGTTTGAAGCTGATGGGCTGAGTTAAGAGTCTTTATTCTTTTCAGCAATAACTTTACTGAGGAAGTTGAGAAACTGCATTTTCTAGAGACATTTCTTTGCGTAGAACCAAGTTTCTGTCTGGTATCATATTGCTGCTGGCTGAAGATTTTTCTTTCATATGTCGTATAATACAGGTCTGTTGGTAATTTCTCTAAGCAGTCATTGTCTGAAACCATTATTCCACCTTCATTTTTAAAAAGGTTTTTTATTGTTAAAGTGGAATTACCCACACCAAACTCTGAAATCTGTTCCCCAAGTAATTGTTGTGATGTGCTTTGAAATTTATTGCTTTTTTCTTTTGCATGTTATTTTGCACAAAAAGAAAAGAAATAATTCTTCTAGTCTTCTAGGTGTTTTGGAGCACCTGGAAGGAAAAATCACCTTCACTTTCGGAAGGTATTTCCATTGGATATAGAATTCTATCATGACAGTTTTGTTTTTCTTTCTGCGCTTTATCTATTTCACTCCATTGTCTCTTGACTTCCATAGTTTTGGATGTGAAGTATGTTGTAAATCTATTCTCATTTTTGTGTAAGTAATGTTTCTTTTTCTCCAGATGCCTTCAAAATTTCCATTTTATCTTTTATTTTTATCAGTTTGAATATAAAGCACGTGTATGTATTTGTGTGTAAGTGTGTGTGGGGTGTTTAATTTTGTGGAATTTATCCTGCTCAAAATTCTCTGTAGATTTTAGATCTGTGTTACATCTGTCATTAATTTTTGAAAATTTTCAACCATTTTATGTCTCTTCAAATAAATTCTCTGCCTCATTGTCTCTCTTCTTTTTCTGTGATCTGGGAATTGGATTATTACACATGCTTGATTGTTTGGAAAGGCACTATAGCTCTTGTATACATGGTTTTTTTCCCCTTCTTTACTCATTTTGCATTTCAGTTTTCAGTTTAAGTAATTTCCGTGGACCTTTCTTCACATTCAGTGATTTTTTCTGGGGCTGTCCTAAGTCTACCAATGATCTTGTCAGAGGTGTTCTTTATCTCTATAAAATATTTCTTATTTCTGTCATTTCCATTTGATTTTATTATAGCATCCATCATTCTGCTGAAATTACCCATCTGTTCTTGCATGCTGCCTGCATTTTCATTAGAGTCTTTAACATATTATCATAGTTTGTGTTCATTTTGTTTGATAGCTACAACATCAGGGTCATGTCTACATCTGTTCTGTTGATTGTGTTTTCCCATTGCTTCTCCTTGCTTTTTTGCATAGCATATATTTTTTTTATTAACTGCCAGATATTGAATGTAGAGACTTGATATCTAGAAATGGGCACACATCTCATCTAGCTAGACTTTAATATGTGTGTGTGTGTAGGGAGAGTTGAAAGTACCTAGTCAGGAATTAAACTGAGTTTGGATTTTCTCCTTCAATTCACCTCTGCATTCAAATTTCTTTGGTAGAATTTCAGAGGTATTTTTTTCAATCCTTCTCCTTCCCTGTTCACCTCCATGAAATATTGCATGTCTCGACTCTCTTTCATCCTCCAGTGTTAAAATGTAGTTGCTTGTTACTTGGTATTTGCTGGTCTGGTAATGAGGGAAGGGTATTCTCTGTTGAGTTAGTATGGTCTCCACATTAGACTGTCCCTGTATGTTTGGGTCTTGGGGTTGAGGCTTTCTGATGATCTTACCTCTTCATTCTCATAGGTCTTCTGGAGAAGGTTTCCTTTCCCTCTTCTTACCTCTTTCCCAGGAGTAGAAGGATTTTTTTTTACTTGTGCTTTTCCCCTGGCCACAGCGGATTGTCATCTTTTCCTTGGAGGTGACTTGGTTTGCTGCCTCTTGGTTTAGGGATTTGATCTACAGAAAGAAAGAGTCTCAGCAGGTCTTCAGATTTTTCACTTATTTCTAGCAACTACTTCCTACACCCATCATCTCTTCTTCCTCTGACCTGCCCATGCAAGACAGTGTTGTGCCCTACCTCCATTTGGAAGAGAAGCTAGACACTCAGTGGATTTTAGATTATTCGATTGATTTGCCACTTCAGTTCTTTGATGGCTTTGGAAAAAATAAGAATTTTTATTGTGTATGGATTTTTAGCATGGGACCAACTTTTCTTCTAGCATTTTATATCTAGTCCCAAGAGAAAGTAGAATTTCTGATATACACCAAGTTTAAAAGTGGCACCATTTTATTCATGCTCACTTATAATCTTTTCAGCTTAGTGAACATCTTTTCTAACTCAACAGTGGTCTATTTCTTCATAAATTATAGGTTTTATATTCCACACCAATATTCTATCTGAGAATCAGGACATAAAACAACCTGTTCAGCAGTTCTATAGGAACTTTCTTTTTCCTGAAAAGATCATTTCCAGGAGCAAAACCCAATAAATATTTGATTTTGTGGTCTCTGTGGAATTTACTTCTGTTCTAAGCCAGGCTTTTTCAAACATTAGCATGTTTCAGGATTACCTGGAAGTCTTATAAAACACAAGCTGTTGACACCCACAGTTTCTGTTTCAAAGCATAATATTGATTTCCACCTTCCTACTTCTTAAACAAATTCATGAAAAACCTGAAACTCAGTATCACTCTTAAGTCAGGGTCAGTATAAAGTATATCATGACAGGTTAGTTCTTCTTTTAAAGTTTAATATTTAACATTACTGTGTGTGTGTTTACCATGATTTCTCCCCGTTAGTAATAAAACTATTAACTAATATTAACAACTTTAAAGTGAAATCACTATCTACAGCAAATAGCAGACATTGGACATTTGGTCATCAACTGTGCACACCAGTTGAAATAATCCAATCACATACCTATAAATTTTGGCATTTTAATTCAGAAAATTTCATCAAGAACCTACATTACTGAAAATACAATCATTTTGGCTTATTTCTTTAAGATCCTTACTTTTTGTTACAGAGCTTCCACCCAGCCATGTGGAAAATTCTTAAATCTTTTAATCCCCTTAGGCTAATTGCCACTGAGACATACTTCGTTACAAACTAGCGTCTTGTTTCAGCCAGGGCAGAAAGGACAGGGCCAAGGCGGTATTTGGTGCTTCTGTAGACACCATGGAGCTTTCTCTACTCATAGATGCTGCTTCTTTTTCTTGAGGCTGGCTGGGAGAAGGAGGAAGCCTTTCTAAATATCTCATGCATCCACACAGAAGTAAATAAGAGGGAATGGACACTCAAGACAATTTCACGAGAATATTACAAAATCTAATTTGTGCATTTTTAAGGTTCTCCTATTCTTTCTAATCTGAGTGTTCTTTTAATTTGATATTGATTTATGTGGAAGGACAAGGAAGTAGTGGTTTATGGGCAAGCTAGGCTTTTTATTACTGTAGCTGAGATAACTATTTTCTGGTCATTTTGGTTTATTTGCAATATTATCTACAATCCTATGGCTATTTAAATGAGCTAGCAATTATGGAGTGTTCTAGTTTGCTAGCTGACTGAATGCAATGTACCAGAAATGGAATAGCTTTAAAAGGGGGGAATTTAGTAAGTTGTTACTTTATAGCTCTAAAGCTGAGAAAATGTTCCAATTAAAGCAAATCTATAAAAATGTCTACATTAAGGCACCAGCAAGTGGTTATCTTTGTTCAAGAAAGGTCGATGAAGTTCAGGGTTAGAGTCTCTCAGCTGGAAAGGTACATAGTGAACATGGTGACATCTTCTAGCCTCCTCTCCTGGCCTTGAGCTTCATGAGGCTCCCCCAGGGGCATCTTCTTTATCTCCAAAGGTTGCTGGCTGGTGAGCTCTGTAGTTCTCATGTCTCTGCTGCTTTTGTCATTCTCAAACTTTCTCCAAAATGCTTCCTTTTTGGGTGCACGGGTGGTTCCATGCTTAGAATGCCTTCCCTCCATGCAGGAGACCCAGGTTTGTTTCCTGGGCCATGCACTACCCCACCCCCACCCCCAAATGTTTCCTCTTTTAAAGGATTCCAATAAAGTAATCAAGACCCACCTGCAGTGTTTGAAGCCACATCTCCCTCTACTCAAAGGTTAACACCCACAAGCGGGCGTGTTACAACTCCATGGCCATAATCTAATCGAGTTTCTACCCACCAGTGATGAATGAGGGTTAAAGGGCATGGCTTTTCTGGGGGCATCATGGCTTTTCTGGGGTCACCACAGATTCAAGCTGGCATATGAGTAAGAGGAATTGTGACAAAATCAAAGTTCTTTGTGAGATATGAGCATTTTTGTGCATGGCATTTACTTATGTTAAGTATATTCAGTTCACAGGTGATTGCCCATAGCTGATGCATATTATCATGTGACAATAAATGGAATGAATTATCAGTAGTGGTTTGTTATAGATTCAGAGAAACTTAGGACTAATAGCATTGTAATGCAATCACTTTCTTTTATGCACTATTCCAGTTATCTATTGCTACGTAATAAACTAACCCAAAACTTCATTGTTACAATGAATTTAATAGACTTTTATTATATACCATGTTTAGCTCTAGGGATCAGGATTTGAAAAGTGCTTTGCTGGCAGTTCTGATGCACGTGGCATGGGTAGGTGTCAGTCAGTCATATTCTCCTGGCAGGTGACCTGGAGTGGCGTGACAGAGGCTCGGTGACATTTCCATCTCCCGGTGGAGGTAAAGCTGGACTCAGCTGGGCTCATCAGCCTGAGGTCTCCATGAGCCACACAGTGGGACAGCCTATTGTCTGCTCCTGGACAGAGTTTCCCAGCAGGTCCTGGGGAGGGTCTGAGATGCCTCTGAACCTTGTGTTTGCCACATTCTGTTGGTAAAGCACCTGGACGAGGAGAGGAAAGCGAGGTTCCACTCCTCGGTGGAGAGGTCGCAGGGAATGTGTGGCCAGCTCCTGTTTCTCACGTGAGTTAAATGTGTGAAACTGCACATATTAAGGGATGGAGTGAGAACACACTTGAGCTAAGGCGCGTTACCTCCTGAGAGGACTCGCTCAGTAGAGTCCGGGATGTAGCTAAGTACTATTAGGTCAACACATACCAACTCAGATTCAAAGGAAAATCTTATGGGTGATTTTGGATGGTACAGTAAATAGTGTTCAGTCATATAAAACACTTTGAAAATAATAATGACCGAAATTAAGTGTATGCTACTGTTTTAGTTTCCCAGATGCTGAAACAAACATTTTGCAATGGATTGGCTTAATCAATGGGAATTTAGTGGCCCACAGTTTGGAGGCTAAGAGAAATCCAAAACTGAAGTGTCAGAAAGGCAATGCTTTCTTCCTGAATGCAGTGGCATTCTAGGATGAGCTGCTGGCAACCCTCGGCTTTTCTGTCACATGGCACTGCCCAGGGAGCCTCTCCTGGTTCCCTTCCCATCTGACTTTCACGCTGCCTATGAAGGACCTCAATGGACTGTGTAAAGAGCAGCGGGATTCATGGAGCCACGCCCTGCTAAGTGAAGTCACGGCATGGAGAGGTCATGATGCTCAACTCCCATCAGACCAAACCCGAGAACATGTCTAACTGAGGCACGGAATCTACACAGCTGCACAATGCATATACGACTTTTAGTCCCTAATCAGTGAGTTTACTCTCATAATACAGCTGTGCAATATAAATACAAAGGTTGAGTAGGGTTTGAGTTGAGTATATCGGTTCTTGAAGATAATGTTGTATTCTTGCCCGTTCCTCTTCTGATATATTCTCTGATCATCATAAAATCCTGGAACGCTTCATATGAATTCAATAAGCTGAGGAGTTCGGATCCAGAGATCCTGGGAGTATCTTTAAAAATTATAAAAATAAACAGCATCTCATATGCAATTCTGCAAATGGTTTTTCATTTCTTAAAAATTCTCCCCAAATAGTAAAATACAGCTTGACTGGGCTCATCTTGTCCTGCCCAAAACTGCATAGTACCTAGTTACTTAAAAGTGGCATCGTGTATGTTATGTCAATTTGATGTAATAAATGACAATTCTAGAAAAGAAGCAGTCCTGGGGACTTTATGACTCAACACGGTCACTAAGTGAGATACCTTCAAAACCAGGTTCTAGCTCAATATTTATGTTCATTTTCATTGTGCTGCTCTCCCTCAGAGAGGACAGACAGCCACAGTGGAAGTGGGGGTGCATGTATAATAATTTAAATGGGAAACAGTAGTATCAGAAAGCAAAGTGAAAATAGTTACATAAAACAAATACATAAGTAAGAAAACTGGAGGGATGAAGAATTAAGATCTTGAACTCGAAAGCGCTGAGTCTAGATTCTAGTGCTTCCACCTTTTAGTCATGTTATTTGGGAGTATTAACCTTTTAATACATTCATTTCTTCATCTGGAAATTTGAATCACGGATCATGAATTTGTGCATGCGTATTAAAAGAGCCTATATATGAAGTGTGGGGCATCGCGACTTATCAAATGCAAGTAACATGGATGCTGTTTAGTGTGCAAATAATAATAATGAAAAATATGTAACATTTTATTGGATGATTCAACAATGATCAATGGGAGTTTTTACATAGCCTTGTGAATTTGAAGTTCAATCCTAAGAATTAAAAATGGAGCTAATACGGTGGGCCCCAGGGGCTCAGTGGCAGAGTGCTCACCTGCCATGTCGGAAACCTGGGCTCGATTCCTGGTGCCAGCCCAGGCAAAGAAAAAAAAATGGAGCTAATGGGGTGCATGGGTGGTTCAGTGGTAGAATGTGGGAGACCTGGGTTCGATTCCCAGACCATGCCCCTAAAAAAAAAAGGTACAAATGGAGCTAATGATCAACTGGAGAATAAGCAGATGCTCTCTTCGGGGCGAGGTAGTGAGTGCCGCTGGGTCTCCCTGTAACTGTGACTTACTGAGGCAGCTGCGGATGGTTCACCGAGGAGCGGATGAGGCTCCAAGAGAAGCGGAATCACAAAAGCAAACTTCAGGTCATGCCACAGGCTGTCATCTGTGATCCCTGAGTTAGGAAGGTTGGGGAAAAGACTCTGAAAGCACGGATTGAGAAGAGTTTCTGCTCATTTACCATGACAATCGTGCATTGAGAGGCCGCAAATATTCTGCCCTTACTTGTGGTAACGGTGTGCTCACGGCAGACCCTGCAATGAGTTCTACCTCCCGTGGAAAAGGCCAGCGGCAGATGTGACGCGGTTAAGGAGCGTGAGGGGGGAAGGCTGTCTGGGTGGGCGCGGGTGGGAGAAGAGCTGGACACCGATGCCGGGCCGAGCCGAGGAGTGCGAGGGGCAGCTGGAAAAGCCAAGGACCCAGATTTCCCCCCGGCAACCCCCGGGAAGACAGCTTGATGAGCCAGTTTAGACATCTGACCACCAGAGCCCTAGGACGATAAACTGTGTTGTTTTAACTAAGTGGGAAGACAATTTTGATAACAATAGGAAATTAATTCACTTCATGGATTTTGCTAGGTGTGTATGTGTGCACACATAAATTTGTATATATATATGTATATATATACATATATAATAACAGTTTTAAAGTACAAAGAACCCTGGTTAAAAGTTGTTTAAAACAAACAGAACAAAATGTCTTCTTAATAGAGAAGGGTTGAAGTTCTGAATCTCGCCTGTCTGAGTTTGGACCTCATCTGATCATTACATTTTTGTGCCTTTTTTATTGCTCTTGAATTGACATTCATTACAAGGAAAAGAACAGAAAAGCATCAGGTTCCTGGCGTAGGAGTATAGCAACAAGCTAATACAATCATGCCATGTTTATTTGATGTATCAGACCTTAAAATTTTGCAAAGCCACATCATGTTGCAATCTACAGCTTCATAAATGGGATATTTTGAAAAGAAGAATACGTGTGCATGTCACGTGATCCTTTATCACAAATCCACAGGAGCAGGTGTGAGCATGGTCGTAGACGGCGACGGTGTGTTTCCGCTCCGTCTTCCCTGGCGGCCTCCAATCCTTCAGTATCTTGTGGGAAATGAAATGACAGTTCTTACAGGGAAGAGGTCCGGGAGAGACAGCTGGGAGCGGGGCCCAAGGCTTACCCACGGATGCTCGAACTGCATCAGTCCCTTTAATTTTCTTAGTATAGATGTCCGCTGCGGCTAAATCTATTTCCGCGCTTAACGGTTCCGTTTTATTCTCTTGTGCTTTGTGAATATATGAGGTTATTCTGCATGGCCCCTACCCTTTAGCCAATACCCACATTTTCAATAAAAGCAGCTTTTTTTTACCCAAGGAAGGACTGCTCTGGAGTCCTGGCTCATGTTCAGCCAGGTGGGTTTGGCCTGCTTGATGGTTCCAGAGTTACGGCTCCTACTTGCGCAGTGTACGAGGCTCAGCCTCCGTCCTCGAGAAGTGGGCTCCTTCATCTTGTACTTTGCCCTGTGGTAAATGCATGAGGATTTCCGACGAGACGCCCAGGACAGGCACTCTTTCTTGGTGTTTCTACACCTACTTTAGTGACCCTACCATCATAGAAATGTAAGCATGGTATGGATAAGGTTTAAATTATATAATACTGTCATGTCCAAAGTCTTAATCCAAATGTCTAAGACCGAAAAGGAGGGCAGTGTTTCCACACACATGCAGCTCCCGGACGGCTCCCTGCGCTCAGCTTCGCCAGCTGTCTGCTGCTCACTGTGAACCTGGATGACGTGTCAGAAATCTTAGTGTCCTCGAGGGACATTTCCACGGCATCTGGAAATTTTCACGTTCTGTATCGTTTCGCTGTAGAGCTTCAGGGCCCAGCAGGAGACAGGTAAGACGCTATTCTACCTTCCAGTGGGCTCCTGCGTCCGTCTGCGTGGCCCAGAGGCGCGTGGCGCTCTGCGGCGGTACCGCTGGGAGGGTGTGTCTGACACCAAGGGACAGCCCAGGCGATCTCGGCGCGAGAGCAGAGGACACTTTACTCCGTGGGTGGTGGAGCTGGGGGTACGCTGGCTCCTGGGAGAGGGCCACCCAATCACTGCGCTAACCTAGCGACGGCTTCCTACTCCGGGAGGAAAGCTCGGCAATCTACGCACGAAGAGAGGCGCGCGCTCGCGTGAGCATGCGTCCCCACGGCACTTTTGTCTGACTCGACTCTCACGGGTTCAGTGAGATCCCAGGAGCAGCTTGACTGAGAAGGGGGCCAGGTGCCGGCTCCCGGCCCGCAGCGCCTCTCTTCGCGTGGGGTCGCCTGTTGAAGCCGTGATCTGCCGCAGACGCCCTGGTTTCCGTGGAGAGGGAGATGCCCCTCCATCTCACGCGCCCAGTTTTCAGTGGACCAGTCAGCGGAGAGAGCGAGTGTGGCCTTTAAATCCGCATCCAGTGTCCACCGTTCGCTGATAGGGCACAGTTTAGAGCGTAGCTGCTCCTCCTTCCTTCCTGCTCACTCCGAACGCGCGTCTCCCCCCTCCTCACATTTGTACACGAACGCGTACAATCACATTCAGAATGGACAGTTACTCCAAAATGCAGTGGCTTTCAGTTATTTCCTGAGACGGTGTTTATCTTTTTCTTGAAATCACATTGTTCAGAAGCTTGATTTCGTTTGTAAAGAACTTAAAGACGTCTGGGTGTAGTTCAACCAACTCGCTCCTGCAGGCGTGTCCCTATAGGGTGACAAGCTTGTGCTACCGTGTTTCCGTGCACACGAGGGTGGCCGAGCCGACGCCTCCCTGCCGTGTTGGGCGCACACTGGTTTTGGTCGGACACTCCAACCTGCTCACAGACACGGGGCAGGGGCGGGCGCCGGCGCGCGTCCAGGCCGCCGTCCGGTACGGTTTCTGCACCGCAGGCACGGCTTCTGCTTTCCTCTCTGCCACCAGATGACAGAAATTAATAAATGACAAAGCCCTCAGCGATCCCCGGCTTTGCATGTTGTGCTTCAGGACAAATAACCCTGCGAACCTGTCGTCGCACCTGCTCTCCTGTGGCTGCTTTCTGCTCCGGGGTTCTCGGGGAAGGGAGCCACGTGTGACAAACCACTTCAACGCCCGGTCTAGGGTAACTTTTCTATTTGTGCATTTTGTCTAGGGCACGCTGGAAAGAGATAGGAGAGAGGCCAGCCCTCTTCCTTTTCGTTAGCCTCTTTCAGTAACTCTCATTCCTTTCTCCTCCTCCCTAATGAATATAAATTGCTCCCTTCATTCATTCCCTCACGCCTCCAAAGTCGGGAGTGATGGCAGGGGGTGGCGCAGGGCTGGAGAAATAAGGACATGCAGCGCTGAAGGAGAACCATTCTCATTTGTTTATTTTTCCGGATTACACATGAAGGTCTTCAATGAAACTGAGAATTATGATCACAAAATTGCATTAAATAAAACATGGTGTTGTAAAAAGGTAATGTACAAATGTTTTATGCTACAGGAATCTTAGCAAAATTAGTGAAGTTTGCAGAATATTTTATTTTACTTCAGGTTTTTAAAAAATAAATGTTTAGATTGGTTCTATAAGTTGAAGTAGAGGAGATGATTTGTTTTTTAAATTCATGGTTTTTCTGGAAAAAAGGAAAAGGAGGAACTTATAATGGCAAATGTCCAGGAGTTTCTGGAATGATTTATGATTTGAGCAATGATATTTTTGGTCCACCCTAATTCAATCCTACTATGTGCTCTTTAGTGTTATATATTCAATTAATTTTATATGCCAAGACCCAATCATAAAATTCTGTGCTAGATAAATTAGACTCCAAATAGTAAAGCGTGCTATCTATCTGAAAAGTAAATTTTAAAATGTCTATTCTAAAGTCATATTGGCATTCTAATAGTGTGGTGTATAAGATATAAATAAATATATAATGAAAATCCCCTTTGTTTTATTATGCTGGAATGATTAATTGCATTCACTTTTTGTAAAAATATAATAATTATTTTATGTGATTTTCTGCTTAGTATAAGCATCCAGGCTGCAATGGTGTTTCCGTAGTTATGTTAGAGTTGAAATACAGTGCTGTTAAAGTCATCAACAACAAAAGGACTCAGCCCCCTAATGTGATTGTCTCTAATCTTCTGATGGATCTTCTAAAATAAAATAGCACTTTGCTGTTTCAACCTGTCTAAACTGTGGAGCTGATTTAGTTGCAATACTAGGATTTCAGGTGAAATTTTCACCTAGTTTTCCTTATGTTTTTTCCCCCAAAGTTCACACATTCTGTTGGTTCCACAGCTCTTTCAGTGATCTGCTATATGCCTGTTTTCTTAAATTGATATCAATTTCTGCCCAAGGGGAAATGGCTCATTTTGATTGATTTTTTTCTTTCTTTTTTTCTTTTTAATAGTCCTTTACTGAGTTTGAGATTGAGCAACATCAAGAATGTGCTTATGATCACTTGGAAGTATTTGATGGAGAAACAGAAAAATCACCAATTCTCGGACGACTCTGTGGCAGCGTGTTGCCGGACCCTCTTGTGGCCACTGGAAATAAAATGTTTGTTCGGTTCATTTCTGATGCATCTGTTCAAAGGAAAGGCTTTCAAGCCACGCATTCCACAGGTCAGCAAATAAGGGTCATGCTTCTTTCTCTAACGCTCCGCTTTCTCTTTCAGTGGACGGGTGCGTCTGGTCCAGTCAGAAACATAAACGCACCTGGAAGCATGCGGGTGAAATCTCCGTAAGTGGGCGTGAAACCTGCACACCGCGCAGCAGCTTTTAAAGTATCTTTGCTGTTGTTGACCATTTAAAAAGAGACCCAAAAGGTTTTGTCAGATTCATGATCAATGAAGGATCATCGAGTGCGACCTTCCCTAGTAAAGTGATAATGTAGTTCCTATTCACTGAAACAATTTGATTTATAGGTATCACACGACAGCAGTCTATAACTTTGCATTTAAAATGTTTTATCGAGTAACCTTCCTGATTACCTAGGTTTTGTATTAACGTATTTTGTAAATTTGTCTCTGTTTTACAAAGACTCATTTTCCTTTCTTTGATATGAGACCTATCCTTCCCCTAGCCCTAAATTAAGATAAGAATGTGGTCAGCTGGTCTGGGTTTTTTAGTAAAGACATTTTCATTTAGAAAAATATAGGCAATTTTAAGCAAGAGTATATCTAATTGTTTATAAAATAGAGCAATGTTAGTAGTATACCCCATAAAATGTCTAGAGAATGTCCCTTTTTTTCTCAAACAATTAAAAAAAAACCGGTTCCTAGGAGCTACTTGCTGGTCGTTTAGCTTATGGCGCCACCTAGCGGCCATGCCGATGCACAGACGATTGAGAGGCTTGAGGGAGAAACGAGGGTGTAAAATCCGGTATAGTAATGTGCACATTCTCCCATAAGGCAGTTTTAGTGCAGTATTTTTATCATGGTTCCCTGACGTTCGTGTTTGTTTTATTTTTGTTTCTTTTGCTTTCGAAATCAGAATTTTAAAAGTTTCATCATCCAATACTATCCTCCACTCTGTTTTATTATTATTATTATGTATTAGATCACAGTGTGTTTGTGATGAAGTGGATATTGCTGTGATCCATATGAGTAAAGGCAGGACTCTATCGATAATGAAAATTGAGTATTTCTGCCAATTAAATTAAACATTATACTTTTGTGGAAAAAGCATTCACAGACCATAGAAACTCCATATTTGAAGACATTCTTTTCATACATTTGATGCTTACGCTTTAAATATTTTCCTGATTTCTTGTAACATGTTGAAAGAGTAGAAAAATGAAATCCTGGTACTCCATCAGTATGTTTTTCTAAAAGCTCAGAGTTCATGGAATATATTTTAATATCCTGGCTATCACAGAGTCCGAGAATGCAGCGTGAAAATATACTGTAAAAATTTTTGACATAGCTGATACAACATTTTAAAAATACCTACGTATAAATTCCTCTTTTTTTTACTTTTATAAAACCTTACTTCTTTGGGGGTTTCCTTTTACCCCTTGGGAATGGAAGGATTAAGATTACATTTCGCTGATGTGACTCTTGGCAGGGTTGTGCCGTGACTGAGCTGGGGGCTCTGGAGCAGTTAATTTCTCTGAATGTCACTTTCCCCACAACCATAGCCTCAGAGTCACTCACTGCTATGAAATTCCATGCCTTTCCAGTTCTCACAACTTCTGCCTATGCGTCCTATTCGTAGTATTTAGTATGTTCCTGTTAAGAGTCATTTCCATTATCTATTCACATTTATTATATCAGAGATCATGTGTTGCAACCCTAAGGTTCGCCAAAGAAGTCAGTGAGGTAGGTATTACTATCTTCACTTGCAGATGAAGAAATTGATATCTGAAGGACCAAGTAATTTGCAAAGTTTTCTAAAATAGTAACAAAGTCTGGATTTTATCCTAATTCTGTTTGTCTCCAAAGGTCACACACTTTCCATTACAGTGCATTTTCTTCTAATGTAAACATTTTGGCTTAGGAAGAAAACTGATACAAAACTTTGTCATTATTATTTGAAGAAATCGGTAATAGTTGAACACTTCCTTATATAAATATTAGGCAAATCTTATGCTCAAAATGTATAACTGACTTGGCTCCTTTTATTCTCATCCACCATAGAAGTACCCAGTTAAGTAAACTCAGTCACACTTTATTGGGCTAGTGTGGCTTGGATAGTCTTCAGTCCTTTTCCTTTGAGAAATCAGCAATCCAAGGCTACAAAGTTAAATGATAATGAATGAAGCACAAAAAAGTGACAATTGGAATTAAAGCCTTGTCTTTTAAATTCCTTCTTAATTGCTCTTGTCAAAATTTTTGACATGGCCTGTTTGTTTTGCTTTATTTTGTCTTTCCTTCACATGTAAATTTTGGCTCATTCTTAACGGGCCATCTTGGAATTTTCCGTGGATAGCTCTTATCTTCTGGTAGCGTTAAATGCTGAAATATTCTTATTTAATTCCTTATATTTATTTCTATTCATATCTTTCCCTTTAACAGGTTTACTTATTCCTCAGTCCTTCATCAGCTACTTATCTGACACCTGTCTTGGGTAGACATTGTAAGATAAAGCCATCAGTGGGAAAATACAGAATTTGTTAGCTTTATCGGAAAGTAAAAGGAATTCTTCCCTTCTGACAGCCTAGATAGGCTAAGTTAAACTTCTGATATTCCATTCTAACCTCTCAATTTCAGCTGCTGTGCAGACAGCCAACGCAAGGATGTGACATCTACCCACCTTTCCTCCCTGCGCAAAACCTGGATCCATCATTTCGTGCTTTGTTGAATATACCTGCTAGTATTGATGGGCACTGAGGGGCCCCTTTAATTTGCTAAAGTAAATTCATATGTATGCATACAATTTTAATAGTATCCGTAAGAAAATCTTCTTGAAATCTGGTGATTAGAAATATTGCTCCAGTGTAGCTTTAATATTACTTTTTCACAAGTAGTGTTCTCCATGGGGAGTGAACGTTTTTTGGAAAGAGTCCTTTTTTCCACTTTCTACTGGTCCAAATTCTATGTTCAAATTTATTTTAATCAGGTAACAAATGGTATTACTCTGCCTTTGCATAAACTAATTGAAGGAAACAAATGTTTCAAGGGAAAAATCCCTGTTTTGTCCAGGAGGGAGAGTATGGCTGTAATACAGAAAGAGAGGAGAAGCAGGAAGAGAAAACACTTGTTGAAAACATGGCATTTTCCCTGGAAGGGCTTCTTTCTTGTGACATGAAACATCAGACTGCTTATCAGTGTCATTTAGAAATCAGACGGTACAATATTAGACTCCTTAATAAAAGCTAATCATTTTGATCTGACTCAATTATATTTGAATGCTTCCTACAGGCATTTATAGCTTAAATTATAGCACCTCTGTGGGAATTTAATACTTTGCCAGACAATAAACAAACATGTCTTCCCAAATTAATAAGAAGGCCACCCAGGCTTTCCTTCCCTTTGTAAACTTTGCTATTCAGCTTTCATTTTCCACTTCCCAGAATCTGTAGATGATGCAATCATAGCTCATAGAGTCAAACAACTGATTTAAAAATTGCATTGCTGACCTGCTAAACTACTGCTTTTATAAATCTCAGACTCAATAAATTAACAGGGATATTTACAGTCTTTTAAAGGGGATGGTGTTAAATGATATATTGACCGTATTTAAAGAATACCCACAGGGCTTCTCAAAAACACTGGTAAGCAGTTGCCCTCATGTTGCCTACTGTTTCCTGCCCAGGGAATTTCTCTGAGGACATATTCTATCCACACCTCTTGTGCATGTGGTGCTTCAGTGTTCATCCTTGCAAAGTGCATCCTGTGGACTGAATTCCCTAGGTTTGGTTTGGTTTTTTTTTTATGGTTGAAAGATTAATTCCAGGTGTTATTAGTTTGACCAGTTATCCTTAGGAATGTACTTGGAATTAATAAGCAAACCAGTGGTGGAACTTTTGAGAAGATTTCTAGTCATCCTCAAATATAGTTGAAGTCATTTTTTAATAGATGCCATTTTTTGGAAGTTTTTAATAAAATCTATTAATGACACCTCACTGTGGTTTTCATATGTACAAAGCTTTGGGAAATTGCTTTTCCCATTTTGTTTAAATACTTCATTTCCTCCTTTATGTCGGTTCCAGTCTTGGGCTGGCCAAAATTGCTTCTTTTGTATCTTGGCTTTTGCTTTGCTACCTTCTTTCTGCCGGGCAGGCGCCCAGCAGGTGCCCCTTTCCCCCACGCCCCTTCCCTTCAGCTGCTCTGGGCATGGGATAGAAAGTGGGGAACACACTGACAATTTTTACAAAGGTGTAAATAGATTCAGTCAATTATTTCCGACTTTGTGACTAAGCAGAATTTTTCTTTAACCTGGAAATGAGATTGCACTGGTTTATATATTGAGTTTAGAAATATTTTTCTGAAATATTTCTCTGGCCTTCAAAAATATATTTTTTTCTTTCTGATAGCAGACTAATAGTATTTTAAGTTGTTTTCATTTTTTCTGGCTTTTAATTACATACCTGAGTGAATCTCTAGAAGTATAGATTACAGCAGTTAGCGCTTCTCCCTGGAAAATAGCAATAGCGATAGCTCACATTTCTACGGCTTTTACCATGTGCCAGGCGCCTTCTTAGCATTCCACATATATTAATTAGCTCACCCGCTCCTCGCAGACGTGGGCGTGACGTGGATTGCGCAGCTCGCTGTGTTAGAAGTGAAGCTAGAGCGGTGGAGACGACAGGAGAGGCAGGGAGCCAGGCAAGTCCATGTCGCGCCCTGTTCACGTCAGTAATCTCGGCAGTTGCTTGGGTTAATGACATGGAGATGCCTCAGCATCTCACAGACATTGGGTGTCTGCATGGACCATGTCCCACAGCCTTACTGGGCAGGCGTTCGCGGCCTGGGACCCGGAGCTGGGCGCTCTCCGCGGTGTCCGTCACACGCGCATCTGGACACGCAGGGGTTCTGCCAGGGCCTCGATGTGTGGTGAGCCCAGGTGCTCTCGGGACCACCTGAATGACCTCCATACCTGGGAGCTACCTCCGTAGTTAAAATCACCAAAGCCGATATGCGTGAACCACGTGCCACTGTACTGAGAACTCCAGGTGAGACCGCTAGCTGCCGGTGCATCCTGAGTTTCCAGGGACAGCAGGAGAGTCGCGGCCGTGTTTACTGCCCGGGGCTGGATTGTCCAGGGCTCGGCATCTGCGCTTTGTCCTCTCCCAACCCTCCGTGGTCTTCCCAGGACTTTCCTGTGTTAGCACGGAAACTCCTGCTTCCCAGGCGTCCCCTCGTTCTTGGGAAACTGGGATGGACGCTAGGCCTGCTCTCTCCTTCAGGCACCTTTCACCGCCTGAGGGGCCTCCTCCCTGTTTTCCTTCTCTCCACGGGCCCACGCGCACGCATGGCGCACCTCCTCGGCCCAGGCCGTCTCTGATCCCCTAAGGGCTCCGCGCTCTCAGGGCTGTTTAGTCCGCTGGTTCTTTAGATCGCACGATGTAAATCTTCATACTATGCATTAATTTAGTGTTTTGAAGAAAGGTAATAAGTGGTGGAGTATATGTTTGTTAACATTTCTCTGGCTAAGAAGCTGTAAATTGTCTTTTTTATTATAACAGACAGATAAACTACAACCGAATGGGTTCTGGAATTGCAAAGGTAGCTCTAGTTACCGAGGAGTCTGCTTCCCACTGCAGTTAGGCAGCGGCGGCTGAGGGCTCCGTGGGAAAGTAACAGGATGGGAGAACTCTCCCTGAGGACGTCTGCACAACAACCCATTCGCACAGAGGAGTTTTATATATTTTATTGAATTCCCAGTAATTTCTTATCCCTTTGGGTTCTGAGTTCTTAAATTATAAGAATTAAAGTGGCGTGAAGCCTTCACTTTATCTTCATGGAAATATTACGGCTAGCATCATGACAAAAGGCGGCCGGGACAGGCAGTGTTGCAGGCGGAGCTCAGCAGCGCGCCCGTGGGCGGCAGGTGCCTGGCGGGCGGGCGTCTGCAGGCGCCCCAAGGAGCTGGGCACCGGGCTGGGCCCCGAGGCTGGCAGGGGCCAGGCGGGGCGGCGCCGTGGGACCGGGCAGCTACGGGGCGGGGGCCTGAGGCTGGGCGCGGCGGGCGGCTGAGCCACTCGTTCTGTCCCGCAGAGTGCGGGGGCCGCCTGAGGGCCGTGCCCGGGCCCCGGGACCTGTTCTCGCACGCCCAGTTCGGGGCCAGCCCCTACCCGGGCCGGGCCGACTGCTGGTGGCGGCTGGTGGCGGCGCCCGGCTGGCGGCTGCAGCTGACCTTCCCGGCCTTCGAGGTGGAGGAGGAGGCCGACTGCGGCTACGACTACGTCCAGCTGCTGGATGGTCTCGACGCCGCGGCCCCGGCGCTGGGTCGCTTCTGCGGCTCAGGGGTGAGTCGGGCCCCACGTGGGGGCCCCGCCGCCCCCGGCTCCTCGGCCAGGGGTTCAGCCCCCGGGGCACAGGCCTGGGCAGGGCCGGCCCCCCCGCCGTGCCCCCCTCGTCCTCCTCCCCCCACGTCCTCCCCCGTCCTCCTCCTCGTCCCCCCCCACGCCCTACCCCCCGCCCTACCTCCGCCCCGCGCCCCGCTTATCCCTCCCGCCACGACCCCCCGCCCTCACCCCCCCTCCCCGCCGCTCGGCCTCTCCGTGGGCTCCGCGGTGTCCCGTGGCGCGTGCACAGAGCGCTGCCAGGGTGGCTCGGGACTTGGCATGTTCTAACTTCCGTGGTGACCCTTAACTGTGCGATCCATGCTTAACTGTTTAATGACGGAAACGCACGGCCTCGAGGGCGGTGGCACCTCCCTACATCAAAGCGTGGAGGGAAGCTGGCACGCGCGCGCTCACACCGACACTCCGACAAACGTGCGTGGCCGCAGAGCCTGGTCGCAGGTGGTGTGGCCGCCGAGGGACCCTCGGCTGTACATCTGCGCGTGCCGCACAGACAGCCGGATAAAGTCAGAAGAAAGGACCTCAGTCCCGTGTTTTAATGTCTACATTCAGAGTTAATCCAGAGTAAATAATATGTCGGAGCTCTTGACCGGAGAGCAACTCGAATGAGACATCATGCGCTTGCATAGTTAGAACATGCCATGCCTCGGCGGCACTTCTGAAACGAATTTCATAATGTCCTACCCTCTCCGGCCTGGATTTACTTCTTTGTAAATCGAGGGAACTGAGCTTGGCCACCTGGGGGGACCTGAGGGCCGGAGGGAGGCGCGGCCTGGGGAGGGGCGGGGCGCCGGGCAGCCGCGCTTGACCAGAGATGAGCCCGGGAGGGGCGGCGAGTGGCTTGGCCAAACGCAGGTTTTTCCATCTGTGGAACAAAGAAGCAAATTGTATGTATTCTGCAAGGCTGTTGGGAGGGTTGATAAAGATAATATTGTACCAAGCTGAGAAAAAGTAACTTGTTTTACTGTTTATTTCCTTGTTTTTCTTCTTCAGCCACCAGAGGAGATCTCTTCAATCGGGGATGCAGTTTTAATTCATTTTCATACTGATGACACAATCAACAAGAAAGGATTTCATATAAGATACAAAAGCATAAAGTCTCCAGATACGACGCATACCAAAAAATAACACCAAAACCTCCATCAGAACCTGTAGAAATGCACATAGTGGAGAGAAGATGTATTTTTTTAAAACTGAAACTCTTAGGACAAATGTTTTATATGGTGAGTTTGGACAAAATCAAAGGCCGGACAGGTGTGGTGCAGGAGCGGTGTCTGGCAGCCTCCATCAGCAGCAGGAGGGAAGCGCGGTTGGGGAGCGGGCAGGTGTGCGCCGCGGACTCCACCCGCTCTTGTGCCCGCCTCACACCCCACCTCGCGTCAGACAACGCGCGCCGGGGGCCTGGACCCCGCAGAATATTCATTTTGACAAGTTTTCAAGATTTGGTGGAAATAAAATGATCTTGCAGGTCACAAGCTGGAAACCCTCTGCCCGTTTCTTAGTATAATTGCTTTTTTGTGTAGGACACAGCGTGAACGAGATCTGTACCGGGAGATGTCAAATACGCGTTTCTAAGGGTGGTTTGTACTTCAAATGGGTGTGGACACTGGAACCACGCAGCTTCACTATTTTCACTTGCAGCCCAGCTTAGCCTCTTTGGAACACAGATGAACCTGAAACCACTTCATTTACTGGCATTTTGATAAGTTTGAACTGTCAATAGTGTCAGTTATTGCAGCTAAACTCTAGACGTCGAGTTAATAACAGAACATACCCAGCTGATCGATGAACAGCTCCCTCTGTGGAAGTGCTGCCTTCGCACCCCAAATCCAAGAAGCCTTGTGATGTCTTAGGAGCAGGTGGACCCTCCCAGAAGGTGTGAGTGTGACTTCCGGACGACTCCTTCATGGGCTCACACGCCAGTCCTCACGCTGCCGTTGTCTTCCCTTCAACTGTTCTTGGACCTGGAGTTGTAGTTGTCATTGCTGATGTTGTCATAGTTAATGCTGTATTTAAGAACAATGAAATGAGGTGAAAGCAGGTCTTTCGTGATTGAAAGAACTCTTTCTTTTCCTACTGGGAATTGGCTCACACAGTGCAATGTTGGGGGACAGGGTTAGTTTCTGAAAGACTTCCTATGGTGCTATTCCACAAACACTTTTTTCTTGAAACGAAGCTTTGACCTCTGAGCCAACAAGCCATGCACTGTGACTGTGTCTGGCTGGTGGCGTTTGGAGAATGAAGACTTGTTGAGTCTATCCAGAGGGAATCACACGGTGGCAGCACCTGTGCTGTGGAACAGCTCCTTCCCACCTTAGAACGCCCGCCCTGCCTGCCCGTGATCAGGCACACGGGCCTGCAGTCCTTCAGGAAGGCTGACCCTATCAGGGAAAGCTGACTGACAGGCCAGTGGGGAAAATCCACGCCCATGCCTAAAGAATATGGGGTCCTGCTGTTGTTGTAGAAAATGTACTTTAGAACCAATTTTCAGCTTTAAAGCCATGTGTATTTTTAATATTAAAGTATGTATGTGTAAGACTGTCTGAATGAGTGACGCTATAACATGTGAAAGTTGTATGTGGTTGAAAAGTTACAATTCACGTGCCAAGTCCTACCAGATTCCTGTGTGAGGAAGCCCCTTCATTAGAAGGCTTCGTGGACAAATAATGGGAACTTCCAGTTCTTACCAAACATTAAATAAAAGGCTCTTTCATTTAGAGAAACTATTTTGATATTCTTAAATGTTAATGTTGATTACTAAACGAAGTTGCGTTGTTTCTTTTATCTGTCCATGAACATTCCACGTTTAATAAAATTGGGTATTTTTTCCTCATTTTTACAAAATTAAAACATAAACAGATGTGGTTTATTTGCTTTTCACCTGACAGTCTTTCCTTGCATATGAATTATAAAATGCAGATACATTTTTTTAAACCAACTCTTTGATTCCATTGAATGTTGCTTTGGAAATGTGTAACTTTTGCCTGCAGTATGGATGGACTTCTTAGCAGAGCTGATTTATTTCAGGACCTCCTTCCATATGCTTTTCAAAATACACTGGGGCTGGGGAAGGGAGGAGAAGCAGGCATTAGTGAGCAGCTTGGTGGTGGCAGGACCCGGCCAGCCTCATGCTCTGGCTCTTTTTCAGCCCCGCCAGCCTTCAGGGCCGCAGTGGGGCCTGCTTTGTCCTTCAAGAGCTGAAGGTCAATGGGCTGCGCCTCCAGGCCCGGTGTCCAGTCCACGCTGGGTCCTGGCTCATCGGAGGGAAAAGCTGCGCTTGCTCCACAAAAGGTGGTAGAATCCATCGTGATATATATAAATAGGCTTTTACTGATGAAACTTTTACCCCTGAATTAAAGTTTAGTGATAAATCACAGAAACACATTCAGGATAAATATATTTCTTCTTTCTGAAATTGCATGAGAATTAGAACATCAATTCTAGATGTCTTTGAGAACCACAATTAGTACTAGAAATTTTAAAAAAAACAACAAAAACTTCTCTTTGGTTTGGTGTTAGTTGCCAGGGACCTTTTGTTTTAATAACATGTTAAGTTATTTTTATCTGGCGCAGTGAGGGAAAGGTACTCTGCCCTATTTTAGAAAATATTCTGGATATTCCAACTGACATCTTATTAAGCCACAATGAGCTGTGCTCAACCCCAACTGAGAAATTAGCCTTGTCATCAATTTTTATTTTATTGTATACTGGACATCAATTTACTACTTAATATTAGATTTTAATAGTGACTCTATATTTGCCTTAAACATGTTGTTAAATGAAAATACAGACAGCTTCATTGTTGTTTTGTTAATAATTGCTAGTTATTATCCCAGGCATTTTATTAAATTACTTTTATAAATTATTTTTAAACCTTTCATCAGTATACCAGTTGTGCTTTATATTTGCAAAAGTTCTATCTCCTGTGCAATATCCTCACTGACTCTATTCAGAAGAAAGAAAAACTGCTTCCCCCTAACATAATTTTATTAAATTATTTGAAAAGTCAATTTCTGAAATAAAAGGTTATCATAACTTACTTTAACTGCATAAAACAAAATTTTTAAAGACATGTCTAAGAAATAGCAGCTATATTACCATAGCCCAAAAATATCCCATGACTATTTTAGGTTGATGGCTATTATTGAGGACGAATTTTAGTATGTCACGGAGTCGGCCTCAAATTCTGATCATTTACAAAATGATCATTTAAAAAATTACCTAAGTCTCACTTTGTATGGTTTGTACTATGACTGTATTTTTGTCCTCCATATAGAAAATAATCTAAAACAATCTAAGGACTTATTTTTTGGTATATAAAACATATTTTTTTATAAAAGAAACATTACATCCCCATTTAGATTTAGTAGAAGTAAACACTTGCATAACAGTAAAAATAACCTTTACTTAAAATCAATTGTCAAAATCCTGGCATTGGAATTTTTAATCAACTATAATGAACATAAGCCTTTTTCTTTTCTTTTTTGTTTTAACCTTGATGCCACTTGTTAAATCCAGCAGTGGTCGTGGTGGTGGGGCGATTGGAAAAATAATTTCTTCCAAAAGGAGATTTATAATTTGATGAATTACAGTAATGCCTTCTATTTTCCAAGAATCAACATGCAGTCCAAACCTGTCAAAAAGAGAAACAAATGTTGGATGTGAATAAATTGAAACTTTAATTCTTTTATGCATCTTATATGGTTACTACTGAATAGTTACTTTTTGGGCTTTAGTTCTACAGCTGCAAAACTTAGAAACTTTGTCATTAGCTTAGGAAACCATTGATGGAAAGGCTGGGTTTGATGCATTGTGAAGTATTATTATTATGTTTTCCAAACTTTCTCCTGACATCCGTTTTTTAAATGATCAGGCTTCACCTCGCAGCTTCCCCCACCGCAGCCTTTCAACTGAACCCAGCCTTCACCTGAGGCTTCACCAGAGGCTTCACCTGAGGCTCGTCCCAGCCACGGACACAATGCAGGGGGAGCCAGAGCAGTAGGGACTCCCTCTCATCTGAGATTTGAAATAAACACCCACAAAGCGTGGGTGCTTTGTGGAGCCTCTCACTTTAGTCCTGTAGGTAAGAATATATTTGACACAAAGCCGGTGAAGAAAGAACACTACGAATCCAGCAGTGTGGTGTGTGAGTGAGCGATGAATTGTGTTATTTCCACATGGATGTCAGCTGCTGGCTTGCACTGGTGGAGCCCTTTCCATGGCCTCCCTGCCTAGGTTGTCTCTGTAGCTGGAGATCTAGAGTGCACTTAATAGCATCTTGGATCTGAATTAAAAATAGCAGCTAAGTTTAAATATGTGCTGTAGGTTTCAGTGTATCATGCAGATGGTATTTTTAAAAGCAGATCCAATGGTGCAGCTTCTATTGAATAAAATAATAAATTATAATATTTTAAGTATGGTTAATATTATAGTTCATAATATAAAATCATAATATTTTACTACACAAGTCTAAGATGTGAAAAATTTTATATCTCTCAAAAGCTTTTTGAAAAGTAACTATAGAATCCAGCTAAGAAAAATGAATTTTCATCTCAAAGTAAAAGTGTATCTGTAGTCCCTCATGACATTTTAAAATTGGAATCAATGACTCATAGAAACGGTAGCTGGTTGATAAAAAAGTGGTAATGGGTTGAGGTGCAGGTGGTGAGAGGGTTATTTCAAGGGGTTATATTAAATGTTACTTTAGTAAGAAAACTCCCCAGAAAGGACAAATAAAGTGAAAAGATTATAGAGACCGAGGCATAAATATACAAACCAATACTAAAGGAATATTTAGTGGACAATCCTTAGATGGCTTTGGTTTAAAACTAAAGCCAATTGCACGAATATTTTTCAAGGTCCTGAATAAATTTGTTTCAGTGCTTTTAATGCACCTTTGTTAGTTGTGTGTCAATTTTCTGGGACTAAAGCGTTCCTCATAACAAGCAGTTATTTTCAAACCAAAAGGCAAAGGATGATCATTTATTTTGTTAATTTATTCCATTTATTTCTTCATTCAATAAATATTTGCTTAGTGAATACTCATAATGCCATATGAATTTAGTGAGAAGTTTAAAAATAAATCGCAATCTCTACTTTCATGGAACTTAAATTCTGGTTGGAGATATAGATATTAATTAGAAACAATCCAAAAAGTGGACATTTCAATTATAAACATGCATGCTTCTTTTGTCACAATTTTGGTGGTATTATTTCAGATAGCATAATCTGTATTTTGAGACAGGCCTTTACATAAGCATCCTTTCCCTATCCTTGGTTGTTTATTTTCCACCATCATCTTCTTTGTACTTGTGTGCTTTTAAAATTCAATTGTCATATAAAATTAACTTTTCTTTAATCACTTCTAATTTCAATGTATAAATATGAACTCTCTGTCCTTAAGATGGGTTGTAGGGATAAAATAACATATCCGAACTGTGGTATTTATTCATTACTTTATTGAGCAAATAGGACAAATATAATTTGCAAAAAGCACTGTCCTAATGCCGACATTCAGTAAGTGATTGCTAAAGTATAGTTCCTATGATGAGATACTTGGAGATGTTTGGTGCTATCATTTGCAGTTAATGTCGGCCTACCTGGTGAAAGGGAAACTGCATTTGTAGTGTGATTTGCAGGGCAAGCAGATACCCGGCTGCTTTATGAACTTGATTCTTCTCCAGCCAAGAAGCAACGTTGAAATGTTGATGGGGCCTCTCAAAGGATGTACATAGACAAAACTCTGGAGGCAAATACCTGCAAACCAGGCCACATACTATGGCCTCTGATTATGCGTCACATAATCTGATGCACAATAAAAAATTGCAGAATATTCAAATATGAGACAGCCAAGATAACAAGTGACTAAATTAGACTTCAAGAACTTTGGGAACCAGAATTAAACAAAAAGAAATCTACACCCAGACAAACAGTACTGAAATTGTGTGACAAAGTTTCAGAGAAATGTCTTCAAAGAAACTAAAGAGGAAGATTGCTTAGAAAGAACCACTTTTAGAAACACAGCAGATGTCACAGCATTAAAACCAAAAATTTTAGTGAAATAGTCTTTAAGGTATTAAGGGGAATAATTGTCAAACTAGAAATTCATGCACTATTAAACTATCATTTCCAAATGGAGACTAAATAGAGCCAATTGCAGATCAGTAAACACTGGGACAGTTTATAGCTAATAGGTATTAATTTAAAAACTAAATGAAACCAGAAAAGAGTGCCAGCCATGCAAGATGGCGTATTAAGCAAATAATTGTTAATTGCATGCCATCTTAAATGTACTAACACCATAAAAATAATATTGATGACTAATTTGGAGGGCAGGCGAAGTAAAACACAATAGTGCTAAGTATTTGAGGGCAGGGGTGACTCGAGTTGAAGTGTCCTTGAAGTGTGTCTCAGAGAGAGTAACTATGTCAAACGCGCATTGGAAGAGTAACTGTATTTAATACACATTGTAAAAGTATGACATAGAGGTAGGACATGTAACGCCTAAGCTAGGAGAATGGGAGAGGTGATTTAAAACAAGTAAATCTTCAGGATAGCACTGGAAGAGGAGAAAAACATGGTAAAATAAGGAAAACGGAAAGCACAAAAGATGAAGATAATAATAGCAGTTACTTGTAATGTTTAAAATTTAAATCCTCTATCTGTCAAGGATTGTTCCAAATCCCTGACGTATTAAGTAATATAGTGTTCACAAAACCATAGGAGTCTCCATTTTATAAGGAGACAAACTAAATACGTTGGTAATCAGAATAAATATAAGAACACTAGAATTAACAATTTAATTAAAGATATATTCAGATTGGATTAAAAACTCATCTATAAACTTTTTACAAGGGGATGTTTATAAAGCATAGTGAAAGATTTTACATACTAAAAATGTAAGAGACATACCTGGTAAATTATGAACTGAAGATAGATGGGGTTTTGTAGATTAAACAAATTTAAGATAGTTTGGGGTGAAATGGGTAACTACATAATGATAAAAATAATTCATCAGGAAGTTTTAAACATAAATTTGGATGAATGTAAAAACAATTATATATGTTTGAAATTATTAAAATCACTTATAAATGTAACCCATAAGACAATTTTCTCATCTCAGTAAGACAGACAGTAAATTAGGTATTGGAAATATATGTAACTGAAAAACATGAAGGTCAGATTATAAGAAGGAACTCAACTATTCAATAAGATATGAACAACTGTATAGGATTGAAGCTGGCAAATGGTTACTTGTGGGCAAAATCTAGTCTACTGCCGACTTTTGTACAGCCCACCAGCTAAGCATGATGTGCAAAAAACACTATTAGCCTTTTGGTGAGAATCTCTTTGGGAAAAGACTGTATAAAGGATATGTGCAGGCAATTTGTAGAAGAAATATGAATAGCCACAGACACATGAAACTTATTTGACATTGTTATTTATAAAATTTCAGTAAATGGGATTTATTCCATAAAATTCCAATAAATGGAATTTATCCCGATAAAAATGGGATAGTACTTTTATGCATTGAATTAGTGAAAATGAAAACATCCTAGACTGTTGAGAGCTGGTAAGTATATACCCACCAGGAGCTCACACACTGCTGGGAGGAGAGTGGATGAGGGCAAACACTGAGATGACTACTTGGTCACATCTAGCACTCAGACGTTTTCATCTATTGACCAGAATTTCCACAGTTTGCCACAGGAAACACGTGCACTCCCCAGTGGTTCTGGCGAAGCCACCTGAACTGGGGGGTGGTGGTGGAGAAGCTTGCAGGCTGCGGGTGCGAGCGGAACCCACAGAGCCGGGGGCACAGGCTGCTGCTCCACCGCGGCCCCCGCAGTGTTCTGCTGACCACCCAGCGGGCCCTCTGCTGACCGCTGACCACCCAGCGGGCCCTCTGCTGACCGCCCAGCAGGCCCTCTGCTGACCGCCCAGCGGGCCCTCTGCTGACCGCCCAGCGGGCCCTCTGCTGACCGCCCAGCGGGTCCTCTGCTGACCGCCCAGCGGGCCCTCTGCTGACCGCCCAGCGGGTCCTCTGCTGACCGCTGACCACCCAGCGGGTCCTCTGTTGACCGCCCAGCGGCTCCTCTGCTGACCGCCCAGCGGGTCCTCTGCTGACCGCCCAGCGGATCCTCTGCTGAAGGGGCAGGTGCAGAGGGCCCACCTCTGTTTGCCACAGCGGGTGGGGAGTGGGATGCTGTGTGCGCATCCTGGGAACCCAGGCCAGGCACAGAGACCCTGAGCAGGGGGCTGCTCTATTACTTAATCAGCCAAAGGCTATAGGCTTTATTACTTCATGGTGAAAAGGATGCAGAGGAGCAGGGAATCCCACCTGGCCTGCTCGCCCCGGGAGGTCCACCACTTGGGTCAAGGCTGGTGGATGGCAGCTCTTTGCTCTGCTCTGTGTCAGTTACGGCCAGCTCCAGGCCGTTTACTTGCAGGCCTGAAAGCCTCTCGTCATGGGGCGGTAGAGGGGCCCCTGTGCAGCCTGAGTGCTGAGCTTCGATGCGCCCCACAGGGAGGGGGCTCTGCCGGCATCCAAGGCTTGTGCCTGGACAAGCAGCTGGAGCTGCCTAAGGTTTAGGGCCCCCCAGCTGCCTGCAGCCTCCTGGGAAATGCAAACATACCAAAGACCTGCACGCAAGCAAGAGGTAGAGGAAACGCAGGCAACACCTGAACCAAGACCAGCAGCAGGAGGAAAGGAAGGGGCTTGTTGGGGAGTGGGAAGAGGCCCCGGAGTGTGTCCATGACTTCCTCAGAATGCAATGAACAATTTATCTGGAAATGAGTGAAAAAAATTGGACTTAGCATTTACAAGATACGGAAGTATGAGCATATATGACATATAGCAATGTGTACTTTGAAAAGGATTCAATAAATCCAAAATTATAAGCATTAAAGTTTTGAATACTTTTTAAAAAAGAGATTTACGTATATTACACATTATGCAAAAATGAAATTCCCAGTTAGAAATGGCAATCTTTTCCTCCTTTGATCTCTTCTAATCTCTTCCACATTTCCATCCATTTCCTCCTTTCCAACATAACTAAACTTATTATTTAAGAAACATAACTTCAAAGGGTTTTTAAAAGAGATCTTATAATTGATAAATGGGTATGTAGATTTGTAATTCAGATTCAGCATTTACAGTACACAAATAGGTCTTTGAGATGGAATCTGGAATACAAAACAAATTACCAAGACCACATAGTGACTATAATAACGATGAATATTTCTTAAGGGAAGATGATAAGTAAATTATGCTTTAAATTGAAAAAGTAATCATAAATACATATTTACCCCTTTGCTTTATATATTGAAATTTGGGTGGCAAAAAATTAAAAAAAAACTCTCCCTTTGAAAAAAGAGGCACCAAATATTCTATTAAATAAATCATTTTATATAGATTGATTAAATTGAGTTGACTTCCATTTATATTTACAACAGTGTCTTGCAGCAAACTAATATTCTCCATCAAGAATAATCAGAAAAATAGAATAACATTTTTAAAAAGGAGATAGATATGTTTTAAAGGTGTTTGAGGGTGCGAGAGAGCCAGAACTCTAGGGGTCCACTGCCAGAGAGAAAGGAATGGTACAGAGAAGCCAGCACTATGCGCCGCTTTCCATCCAGGTGTTTACCTGAATCATGATGCAAAGTGAAAGAGATGAATCTGAGCGGCGGACAGCTGCTAATCTTTGCTCAAGTGTACTTGAGAGAAAAACCTGAGGAAATAATTTAATAAAAAATTTAACTACAAGTCACTATGTACACCTATGCATTTCCCTGCCAGAAGAACAAACAAACAAACAAACAAAAAATGAACAAATATTCAACAATGGTGCTGCAATAATGGGACACTTACATGGAAAAAAGAATGAAATGTGACCCCACAAAATGGCATACAAATAAACAAACAAAAGAACACACTATTTGTAAGAATCTATAGGGAGATTGAAATTTAAAAAAGCAATAATATTTGAGAAAATCACAAAATATATATTCTAAAGTAACTGTCATATATTAGAAGGAAAAAGAAAAAATAATCAATGTAGTGTTAAGAGAGAACATAAACACTTCCAGGTAAAATGGCAGATTATTGAGCCCAAGAGCTCAGTACATCCAACTGAGCAACCTCCAAACAGGCAGGAACTGTCTGAAATGACAGAGGAAGAAGATCAGTGTACAGACCCAGCAGGAGGCTGGTGGACTACAGGGAAAGACTGTCCAGCACCCAGGAAGAGAAGGAGGAAGAGAAGGCTGGTGGACTAGGGAAAAGGACTGTCCAGCACCTAGGGAGAAGGAGGTGGACTATGGTAAAGGACTGTCCAGCACCCAGGGAGAAGGAGGTGGACTAAGGTAAAGGACTGTCCAGCACCCAGGGAGAAGGAGGTGGACTAAGGTAAAGAACTGTCCAGCACCCAGGGAGAAGGAGGTGGACTAAGGTAAAGAACTGTCCAGCACCCAGGGAGAAGGAGGTGGACTAAGGTAAAGGACTGTCCAGCACCCAGGGAGAAGGAGGTGGACTAAGGTAAAGGACTGTCCAGCACCCAGGGAGAGGAGGAGGAGGCTGGTGGCCTATGTTAAAGGACTGTACAGTATCCAGTGAGGAAGGAGAAATGGAAAATTGACAAATATATAGATATCACCCAACATACTCAAACAACTAATGGGTTAAAGAAGAAATCAGAAGCAAAATTAGGAAATATCTTGAGGCAAATGAAAATGAAAATACACCATATCCAATCTTATGGGATTCAGCAAATTTGGTGCTAAGAAAGAAAATTTATAGATCTAAATGCTTACATTAAAGAAGAAAAAGTACTTCAAATCATAGAAGAAGTCTCAAAACCAAAAGAACTTAAAAAAAAGAAAATTAAAATAACCATAAGAAAGGAAATAGCAATGGTTAGAGAGGAGATAAATGAGAGAAAAAAATGGAGAAAATCAAGATAATCAAAAGCTGGTTCCTTGCCAAGATCAACAAAATTAACAAAAGTTCAGACAGACTGACAAGAGGAAAAAGAGGATACAAATAAAGAAGATCGGAAATGAAAAGGGTGTAGTACTACTGACCCCGCTGAAATGAAAAAGGACTATTGGTGGATGTTGTGAACAACCGTATGCACATAAATTAGATAACATAGCTGAAGTGGACAAATTCTCAAGCCCAGATCCAGATGGCTTCACAGGGGAATTCTACCAAACATTTCAAGAAGGCTTAACTCCAATCTTGCTGTAGCATTTCCAAAAACTTGAAGAGGAGAGCACTCCTTAACTCATTATATGAGGCCAACATCAGCCTCATACCAAAGCCAGATAAAGATACCACAAAGAAAGAACATTGGAAACCAATATCTTATGAATAGAGATGCAAAAATCCTGAACAAAATACTAGCAGACCAAATCCAACAACATATAAAAGAATTATATACCATGATCAAATGGAGTTTATCCCTGGCATGTAAGGTTGGCTTAACATGAAATCATTTAATGTAATACGCCACATTAACAGAATGAGGGACAAGACCATAATCATCTCAATGAAAAAAAAATGTATTTGACAAAATACAGCATTCTTTCTTGTTAAAAGCCCTTAGAACAGTAGTAAAGGAAAGAAACTTCCCCAACATGATAAAGGGAATATATGAAAAGCCCACAGCTAACATTCTACTTTGATGGTGAAGACTGAAACCTTTCCCTCTAAAATCAAGAACAAGACGAGGATACCCTCTGCCACCACCAATATTCAACATTGTACTGGAAGTTCTTGAAAGAACAATTAGGCAAGAAAAAGAAATAAAATGCTTCTAAATTGGAAAGGAAGAAATAAAACTTTTCCTAATTTCAGATGATATGATCTTATATACAGAAAGTCTGGAAAAATCCACAATTGCACTCCTGGAGCTAATGAATGAATTCAGCATCATTACAGGATAAAAGATCAACTCACAAAAATCATTAGTGTTTCTGTACACAAGCAAAGTACCAACAGAAGAAAAAACCAAGATAAATATTCCACACACAATAGCAACTTAAAGAATCAAATACCTAGGACTAAATCTAATCAAGTTTGTGAAAGACTTGTTCCCAGAAAACTATGAAACAAATGAAATTAAAGAAGACATGAATAACATGGAAAGATATTCTGTGTTCACAGATTGGAAAGACTAAATATCATTAAGATGTCAATACTACCTGTGCTGGTTTGAAAGGATTTATGTACCTTAGAAAAATCATATTTTAATTCTAATCAAACGTGTGGAAGCAACCTTTTCTTTTAAACACTATTCAGTACTGTATGTTGGAAACTTGATTAGGTTACCTCCATGGAGAAGTGACTCACTTGGATTAGATGGACATGTGACTCTACCCATTCCAGGTGGGTCTTGATTAGTTTACTGGAATCCTTTAAAAGAGGAAACATTATGGAAAATGTTGGCAGAGCAGTGAGAGAGCCATGAAATCATGAGAGCCCATGCTGCCAGAGACCTTTGGAGATGAAGGAATATGTCCCTGGGGAAATTCATGAAACAAGAAGCCTGGAGAGAAAGTTAGCAGAAATTGCATATTCACCATGTGCCTTTCCAGTTGAGAGAGAAACCCTGAATGTCATTGACCTTCTTGAACCAAGGTATTTTTCCCTTAATGCCTTAGATTGGACATGTCTTTGGCTTTAATTTGGATATTTTTATAGCCTTAGCACTGTAATCTAGGAACTTAGTAAATTCCCCCTTTTACAAACCGTTGCATTTCTGGTATAATGCATTCTGGCAGCCAACTAACTAGAACATGGGCCAAAGCAATTTATGGATTCAATGCAATCCCAATAAAAATTTCAGCAACTTTCCTTGCAGAAATGGAAGTGCCAGTCATCAAATTCGTATTGAAGGGAAAAGGGGCCTGAATAGTCAAAGCCGTCTTGAAAAAGTAGAAAGATGATGGAGGACCCACACTTCTGATCTAATTACAAAGCCACAGTTATCAAATCAATGTGGCGCTGGGACGAGAACAGATATATAGACCAATGGGATAGAACTGAGATCTCAGATATCAATCCTCACGTTTATGGAAAAACTGATTTTTCTATTTATTTATTTCTTTATTTTGCATGGGCAGGCACTGGAAATCGAACCCAGGTCTCCGGCATGTTAGGCAAGAACTCTGCCACTGAGCCACCATCGCACTGTCCCCCCCCCAAAAAAAAAACCACTGATTTTTGATGAAGTGGCAAAGGCAACTCAATTTGGAAATAATATTATCCTCAAAAAATGGTGCTTGGAAAATTGGATCTCCATTCACAAGAAAAAAAAAGAGCACCCCTACTTCACACCCTATGCAAAAATCCACTGAAAATGGATCAAAGACCTAAATATAAGGGCTAGAACCATCACAATCCTAGAAGAAAATGTAAGGAAGGGTCTTTAGGACATTGTGTTAGACGATGCTTTTTAGGCATCGCACCCAAAGCACAAGTAATAAAAGGAAAACAGTAAATGGGACCTCGTAAAATTAAAAACTTCTGTTCTTCAGAGGGCATTATTATGAAAGTAAAAAGACAACTTTCTCAATGGGAGTAAATATTTGGAAGCAACATATATAACAAAGGAACATATATGATTACTATAATAAATAATATAATTTTTAATTCACATATGAATCATTTAACTTAACAACAATAACAACAAAAAGATAGAATCCTCTTAACTTTCTTTGCTTAGAAACAACCCAACTAAAAAAAAATGGGCAAAAGACTTGAGCAAGTATCTCTCCAAAGAAGATATACCAATAGCCAGAAAATGCATGAAAAGATGTTCGGTGTCATGGTTAGGGACAGGTGTCAACTTGGCCAAGTTGTGGTACCTGTTCATCTGATTGGGCAAGTGCTGGCCTGTCTGTTGCAATGAGGACATTTCATAGGATTAGGTCATGATCATGTCAGCTACATCCACAGCTGATTCCATTTGTAATCAGCCAAAGGGGAGTGTCTTCTGCAATTAGTGATGCTAAATCCAATCATGGGAAGCCTTTTAAGGAGGACCCAGAGGAGACAGGTTGCATTCCTGCTTTGGCTGGTGAGCCTCTCCTGTGGAGTTCATCCAGGCCATCCATTGGAGTCGTCGGCTTCGCAGCCTGCCCTGTGGATTTTGGACTCTGCGTTCCTACGGTCACGTGAGACACTTCCATAAATTTTATATTTGCAAGGGTTCCCTGTTGATTCTGTTTCTCTAGAGAACCCTAACTAATACATTCGGTATCATTAGCCATCAGGGAAATGCAAATCAAAACCACAATGAGATACCATTTTACACCCATTAGAATGGTTGCTTAAAAAAAAGAAACTGTAAATAGCAGGTGCTGGCAAGGATTCAGAGAAATACAAACACTCAATCATTGCTGGTGGCAATGTAAAATGGTACAGTCGCTCTGGAAATATTTTTAGTGGTTCCTCAGAAAGCTAAGTACAGAACTTCCATATGACCCAGCAATCTTAGTATGAGTTATATACCAAAAATCATGGAAAGAAGGGACACAAACAGATATTTGCACCAATGTTCGTAGCTGCATTATTGACAATTGCCAAAAGACGAAACAACCCAAGTATCCCTCAACTGATGAATGGAAAAGGTGTGGTATGTGCGTACAACGCAGTAATATTCATCACAAAGATGAGTAGGAGCTGACACATGTAGCGGCGTGGATGAACTTGACGACATCATGTTAGGTGAAATAAGCCAGACACAAAAGGACACACTGTGTGATTTCACTGGTTTAAAACCACTAGAATAAGCAAATTCAGAGTCAGAATCTACTAGTTTACCAGGGATTGTATTAGGACAGGGAATGGGAAATTAAAGCTTAAAATGAACAACATTCTTATTAGCAATAATGTAAATGTCTTGGTAATGGATAGTGGTGATGGTAGTACGACATTGTGATTGCAATTAGCAGTTCTAAAATATATATCTGAATATGATTAAGAGGGGAAACATTACACTGTGTACATGGTAACAGAACATTAAAAAAAAACTATGGGAGTGTACTATACAAACAGTGAACTGTAAATTAAACCATGGACCTTAGTTAATAGTAAAATAATAAAAAATATATGCTATTATCAATTGTAAAACATGTTCCACATCAATGCAAGATATTGTTTTGGTATGGTATATGGGGATCCTGCATTTTAAACACGGTTGTTCTGTAAACCCAAAACTTCTGTAATAAAGGGAAATGTACATAATATATGCAATTACATATGATATATAAATGAAATATCCAATATTATAAAATAATAAAAGAAAAAGGTAAATATCGGTGGAAAATAATTGGCAATAAATACAGATGTAAACTCTGTTTCAGTAGGATCAGTTAAGAGTTTTCATATGCCAAAACCTCAAATGGGAATCCAGAAGCAAAATTGCCCTTGAGTTATTGTATTTTATCTCGTTACTAAGGATTGCCCTAATTTGAGGAAACACCAGTATTAAACTTCTTTTGTCCATTCATTCTCCCCCCTACATGGTTTTCTGCCATATTTATTTTTAATGAGATCAAGATTATGCTCAATAAAATATGTTCTAAGTATTAGGGATCATAAAAGCATGATTTTAATGAAAAATGAAGGTAATATACATTTTATGCTATGGTTTCCTTCAAATAGGAACGACTCTATGGTTTGAATCTATAGATTTTGTTACTAGATAACGTGCTTTTGAAGCTGCACGGCAGAGATGTTGGTGATATACTGACAGTGATGCCTCTGTGTGCCACTGAATCACTCATCATACTGATTGCTATTTATACATATGCTGATTTTTTCTCTTGCAAGATTTTGAAATACAGGGAAGTAGGAATTAGATTTCATTTGCTAATCTTTTTTTCTGCAGCTACACAGAACTACAAAACAGAAGGTCTCTGATATATACTGGCTTGATTGAATTGAATTGAAAAGACTGTATTGAATTGAGTTGAACTATCTGATGTATTAAGACATTATTCAGAAAATGAGCATTTATGACTTTAACATCTGGGATATTTCTGAGTAACACAAAATGAAATTAATATGGCATAAATTATCCAGAAATGGACTCTCCATGTGTAATAATGAACATAGAAAATGCTCCTTTTATCTTTGTAAACATGTACCATCTATATATTTCAAAATTGTGAATCACTTTTTACTATAAAATTATTTTTCTTTCTCTCATTTTTTCCCATTTTTTCTCTGATCTTTTTATTGTGTATGTGTCAAATAAAGGGCAAATCTGGATTCAGACCCTAAGCTCATTTAATAGGAACTCTAATGCATCAGATTTTCAGGGTTAACAATGAATATTCATGTTTCCATCTTTCAGCAAATATTTTAACTGCCTTTTAATTTTTATTTCAGTAACATTTATACAACTTGAAATTTCTCCCTTTAACCAAATTCAGACATACAATTTAATGGTGTTAATTCCATTCGCAATGTTGCGGAGCTACCACGATCATCCCTCATCCCGAAGGATTTCCACACCAGTTAAGCCTTGACTCCTCGCTCCCTAGCCCTTCCCCTGCTCTGCTAACCTGTGCTCTCATCTCTGGTTCTATGATTTTGCTTACTGTAATTGTTACATATGCGATATCGTACAACATTTGTCCTTTTGTGTCTGCGATATTTCAGTCAACATGAGATGTTCAAGGTTCATTCATGTCACACCAGAAACTCATTCATTTTCCTGGCTGCATAATATATGCACCACATTCTACTTACCCATTCATCTGTTGAATGGGTACTTGGGCTACTTCCTTCTTTTGGCAATTGGGAATAATGCCACATGAACACCGTTGTGCAAATATCTCCACTTACTGCTTTCAATTCTTTTGAGTATGTGCCCAGAAGTCGGAAGGCTGGGCAATTTGGTGACTCTATACTTCATTTCATGAGGGGCACCAAACCATTTCCACAGTGGCACACCATTTTCCATTCCCACGAGGACTACTCCTTGCTTCCCCATACCCTCTCCAACACTGGTTATTCCTGTTTTCTTAAGAGTAGCTGTTCTAGTGTAAAGTGATATTTCATTGTGGTTTTGATTTGCACTTCCTTGATGGCTAATGATGTTAATCATCTTTTCGTGCACTTTTTGGCCATTTATTTATCTTCTTTAGAGAAATGCCTATTCACATTTTTAGCTCTTCTATGATTTGGTTGTTTTATCTTTTATTTTTGAATTGCGGGCTGTGCTGGTTTGAAACTACACAAGAAAAGCCATGTTCTTTTAATTCAATCTCATAGGAGTAGACCTATTTTTGGATGGGATCTTCAATTAAGTTATTTCCATGGAGATGTGACACTGCCCATTCAAGGTCGGTCTTAACTTTCTTACTGGAATCTTTTTGAGGAGAGGCATTTTGGACTGCAGCTTAGAGGCAGAAAATGACCCGGAAGATGCTAATCTAAGATATGAAATTCAGTGTTTTCCCTGAAGAAGCTAAGAGAGTGCTCACAGACACTTAGACAGAGTAATGCCCAGAGATGCTAAGAGAAAACTTGCAGGACACAGAGAGAAAGCCACAGGAATCAGAAACTGGAAGCAAAGAACCAGGAGCAAGGACCAGCAGACACCGACCATGCAATGACAGAGGTGTTCCGGATGCCAGTGGACTTTCTTCACGATGCAGGTATCACCTTCTTGATGCCTCAAATCAGGCATTTTCATGGCTTTAGAACTGTAAACTTGAGACCTAATAAATATGCTTTGCAAAAGCCAATCCATTTTTTGGTATATTGCATTCTGGTAGATTTAGCAAACTGGCACAAGGGTTTTCTATATAGATTCTGGAAATTAACCCCCTATTACGTATGTAGTTTTCAAATATTTTCATCCATTCTGTACGTCATATTTTTATTTATTGATGAAGTCCTTCAATGAGCAGAAGTTTTTAATTTTGATGCGGTCTCATTCATATATTTTATATTTTGCTGCTCATGCTTTTAGTGTAAGGTCTAAGAAACCATTGTCTAACAATGCTTCCTGAAGTTTTTATAGTCCTGGTTCTTACATTTAGGTCTTTGATCCATTTTGCACATGGACATCGACTTTTCCCAAGGCCATTTGTTGGACTGTAATCCAGTGTTCCTGGTCTTAGGTAATGATTGTATAACTGCATTGCCAAAAAAAGAGAGGCAGTTGCCAGCGTTTTTATGGATCTATTTCTAGATGTTTTGTTTGTTCCACATACATATATATATATATATATATGTCAATACTGCACTGTCTTTATTTAACCTACCTCTATTTTAAGCCTGAAAATTGTGACTATTGCATTACTAGTGGTCAATAAGAGGGAGGGGTAGGGGTTAAGTGGTATGGGATGTTTGGTGTTTTCTTTTTAATTTTAACTTCATTTTCTGGAGTAATGCAAATGTTCAAAAAATGATCATAGTGATGAATACACAACCAGGTGATGGTATGGAAAATCACTGATAGCATGCCTTGGATAGGTTTTATGGTATGTCCTGATATCTCAATAAAATACATAAAGACTTTTGTTTTTTGCTTTTAAAAGGGGGGAATTTATTAAGTTGCAGTTTTACCATTCTAAGGCTGTGAAAATGTCCAAATTAAAGCAAGGCCATAGAAATGTTCAATCTAAGGCATCCAGAGAAAGATACCTTGGTTCAAGAAGGCTGATGACGTTCAGGGTTTCTCTCTCAAGTGGAAAGGCACATGGCAGAAAGGTGACCTCTGCTCGCTTTCTCTCCAGGCTTCTTGTTCCATGAAGCTCTCCTGGGGGTGTTTTCCCTCTTCATCTCTGAAGGTCTCTGGCTGTGTGGGCTCTTGTAGTTCTCATGGCTATTGTGGCTCTGATATTTTCCAAAATGTTTCCTCTTTTAAAGGATTCCAGTGAACTAATCAAGATGGTATGTCAAGATGATTCAATAAAAAGTACATAAAGACTTTAAAAAGTCAAATCTGAGATTCCTCATAAAATTAAATGCAAAACAATCTTAAAAACTCAATTTGCTATAGATATGAGGGGTTATTTCTGAGCCTTTGATTAATTCCTTTTGCCAGTATAATGCTGTTTGACCAATGTAGCGTTGTAATATGTTTTTGAAGTCAGAAAGTGTGAGACCTATAAACTGGTTCCTCTTTTTCAAGATGTTTTAACAATTTGGGGACCTTCAGCCATTCAAATAAATTTGTTGATTGACTTTTCTGTTTCCACAAAGAAGGCTTTTGTGGTTTAGGTTGGTTTTTCACTACGTCTATACATTGTTTGGGGTAGAATTTGCACCTTGAAAATATTCAGTGTTCCAATTCATGAGCATGAAATGTCCTTTCATTTATTTGGCTCTTCTTTGATTTCTTTTAAGGAAGTTTTATGTATAAGTCATTTACATTCTTGGCTATATTTATTCTTAAATATTTGATTCTTTTAGTTGCAATATTAAATGATTTTTGTCTTGTTTTCCTCCTCAGATTGTTCATTACTAGTGTTTGGAAACACTATTGATTTTTGTAATTTGATCTTTAAATACACTTTGCTGAATTTGTTTATTAGCCCAAGTTGCTTTGTTATAGATTTTTCAATATAATATCATGTCATCTGCAGAGAGTGAGAGTTCTACTTCCCCCTTTCCAGTTGGTTGTCTTTCATTTTTTTTCTTGAATAGAAGAGCAAATTAATTTTTGACTCAATAGGGAAAGAATATTCCTCTCAACAAAAGTTGCTGGAGAAACTGGATAGCCTTATACAAAAGAATGAAGAGGGGCCATACCCCACACTATATTAAAAAAATAACTCAAAATGTATCAAAAACCTAAATACAAGAACTAAAGCTATAGAAATCCCAGAAGGTTTAGGATTTTGGACTTTACACAAGTATAAGCACCAAAGAAAAGCACATAAATGGTTCTTCATCATGAATGAAAACACCAGATAATGTTAGCACGAAAGTGAAATGGCCACCTTCAGAATGGGGGAAATACTTGGACGCCATATATTTAATATTAATTAATACACATTTATTTATATGAAGAACATATACAACTCAATAACAAACAGACAAACCACCCACCTGAAAAATTGGTGAAGGACTAGAGTAGACATTTTTCTGAAGAAGATACAAAAATGATCAGTAATCACATAAAAAGATGCTAAACCTCATTGCCAAGGAAACAAAGATGAAAACCACAGTAAGATACCATTTCATACCACCAGGATGGCTACTATTTAAAAAATGTATAATAACAAGTATCGGAGAGGAAACGCACCTTTGTACTTTGTGTTGGGGATGTGAAATGGTGCAGCACTGTGGAAGATGATTTGGTGTTTCCTCAAAAATTTAAGTGTGGATCCAGCAATTACAATTCCAGCTATTTACCCCAAATAAATGAAAGCAGGGATTCGGACAGATATTTGTGCATGAATGTACATAGCATCGTTATTTATGATTACTAACAGGTAGAAGCAATCCAAGTGTCAATGAAGGAATACTGAATAAGCAAAATGTGGTATATACATCCAAAGGAACATTATCCATCCACAAGAGGAGTTAGGTTCTGGTACATGCTACAAGATGGGTGGACCTTGAAAACATCATGATGAGTGAAATAGGCCAAAAACAGAAAGAAAAATACTGTATGATCTCCCTTATGTGAGAAATTAGATGTAGATTTTACAGTCAGAAATCAGAATAGAGGTTTCTAAGGGCAGGAGTAAGGTAAGGATGGGCACTTAGTGCTCATTTGATCGTTTCTGTATGGGGTGATGGAAAAATTTCTGTAAAGGACGATGGCAATTCAGGCTTGTGAATGTATTACTAACGCTGAACTGGACACTTGAAACTGGTCAAAATGGGAAATGTTACGGCATATATTTGAGGCTATATACGTTACCAGAAAAAAAAAAAACAACAGAATTGTACTATAGAAAGAATGAACTCTTGTGTAAACCATGGACTATAGTTAATAGTAAAATTATTATAATAGCTTTGTATCAACTCTAACAAAAGAACCACATTAATGCAAAGCATTAATAATAGGAAAACTTTTCTGTGTGTATATGGGTGGTGGATATTTGGGAACTCTAAACTTTCTGCATGGTTTTTCTCTAACATGCACCTGATGAAATAAAATAAAATCTAAAAAAGAAAAATCTAAAATCAACTTCTGTATACTCTACATTGGGATGCTATGTTAGTTTGCAAGCTGCTGGAATGCAATATACCAGAACTGGAATGGCTTTTAAAAATGGGATTTTAATAAGTTACAAGTTTACAGTTCTAAGGAAGTGAAAGTGTCTAAATTAAGGCACCAACAAGAGGTTACCTTCATTCAAAAAAGGCCAATGGGTCAGGAACACCTCTGTCAGCTGGGATGTCACCTGGCTGGCATCTGCTGGTCCCTTGCTCCTGGGCTCCATTGCTTTCAGCCTCTGTTCCTGTGGGGGCTCCTCACTTTGCTTCCCTGGGGTTGGGTTTCATCTCTTGGCTTCCATTGGCTCTCTCCAGGTTCTGGCTAGCTTCACATCTCATGGTGACATCTGCTGGGCTCCAAACCTCTCTAAACATCTGTGCCTCTGTTCTCCAAGAATCTGTGTCAGCTCTGCTCTGATGTGCCTGTCAGCTCCCTCTCAGTTGGCTCTGAGGTTTCTCCAAAATGTTCCCCTTTTAAAACTCTAGTAAACTGATCAAGACCCATCTGGAATGGGTGGAGTCACATCTCCACTAATCAAATGCCACACCCACAATTGTGTGTGTCACGTCTCTGTGGAAATAATTTAACCATGTTTCCATCCTACCATATTGAATCAGGATTAAAATAAATGGCTGCCCCCACAAGATTGGATCAGGATTAAAATATGGCTTTTCTGGGGTACATAATACTTTCAAGCCGGTACATTCCACCATCTGGACCCCAGAAAGAAATTTTTTTTTCATTTGCAAAATACATTCACTCCATCATAATAGCACAAAGACTTAAAAAATTTCAGTAAAAATACAAATACAATATGAAGTTAAAATAGTACAGAATCTGAACAAAGTCAGCTACAGGCATGGTCTAAACTAAGACAAAAATTCTCCTGTGGCTGTGGACCTGTGAAACTCAGAACAAGCTATCTGCCTCCAATACACAAAGGAGAAAAAGTCCTAGGATACAGGCTTCCATTTCCCTATTAGGATACAGGCTTCCATTTCCATAGGGAGAACAGAAGTAACACAAGAGTCGCTGGACCCAAACAGCTCCTTAAACCTGCAGGGCAGACTCCATTAGATTTCAAAGTCTGAGAGTGATTTATCCTCAGAGCTTTAGGAAGCAGCAGCCTCGCCCTTTCCAAGGCCTACACAATGGCCTTGTTCTCTCTCAAAATGCTGGGGTGAGTTGCAACACTGGGGCTCATTGGGGGGACCACCTTTTCTCAGCTCCACCTTCTGCATACATTGGGGCCACACCTGGGCTCCCTGCCATATTTGGGGCACGTGCATCGCCCTTCCAGGCTCCCCCAACCCCTGGTTCACACACTCCACCCTCTCCAAGACCTGGGGCATCTCAACCCTACCTAAGCAATGCAGTGCAGGGCTGCCCTCTGCCTCCGGGGCAGACTCACCCCCTCCATGCTTGTGAGTGGGTCCACTCTCCCAGCCCGAGGCTCCTGGCTCCAGACCTTAACTTCCATGGTTCTGCCTCTGAAGACATTTTTCCTTCAATTGGTTCCTTTTGTCCCTTTGAGTCCGGACTGGCAGTGGTTCCATTTATACGCATTCCAGAACACTCTTGTTGAGTTTCTATGTCTTTCAACGTCCATCAGCCCATACGATGGTCCGTAAATCCTTTCTGGATGATACCATCTCCAATTCCGGCTCTTCCTGCAATGGCTGACTTCTTCCGTGCTTTTTAAATCTGCACATGGGACCCTATTCACTGGGGTTTCACTTTCTGGAAGCCCAGAATTTTCCAGACCATCAGTGTCTGTTTTCTTTGTACCCAAGATTTCAGTTCTCATTATCTCTTTCCTCTCACATTTTACTATAAGCTGCATGGAGAAGCCAGACCACTTTTTTCCACATTTGGCTTGAAAATTTCTTCTGCTAAATATCTCGAATTGTTTCTTCCACCCACGAAGAACACCTTCCTTCCGGTTTGTAATGACACGTCCAGTTTTGTCTGCGGCCTTATTAGAATGATCTTTAGAGCCCACATTTCTACCAACAGTCCCCTCGAATCACTCTTTGACCTTCTCTATCAAGCTCCTCTCAACTCTTTCAGAATCTTCCCCCATCCGTTTAAAAAGCTGTTCCAACATGTTTGGTGTTTGCAAACCACAGCAGCACCCCCGTCTCAGTACCAAAGTCTGTGTTAGCTTGCAAATTGCCAGAATGCAATATACCAGAACTGGAATGGCTTTTAAAAATGGGTATTTAATAAGTTTCAAGTTTACAGTTCCAAGCCTATAAAAATGTCCGAACTAAGGCATCCAGGGAGAATATCTTAATTCAAGGAAAGCTAATGGGTCAGGAACCCCTCTGTGAGCTGGGAAGGCACATGGCTGGCATCTGCTCGTCCCTTGCTCCTGGGCTCCATTGCTTTCAGACTCTGTTCCTGTGGGGGTCCTTCTCTTTGCTTCTCCACAGCTGGCTTTCATCTCTTGGCTTCCACTGGCTCTCTCCAGACTCTGGCTTTCTGAACATCTCATGGTGATATCTGCTGGGCTCCAAACATCTGTGTCTCTGTTCTCCAAGTGTCAGCATCTGTGTCAGCTCTGCTCTGATGTGCCTGTCAGCTCTCTCACTCTCTGTTGGCTCTTGAGGTTTCTGAGGTTTCTCCAAAATGTTTCCCCTTTCAAAATTCTAGTAAACTGATAAAGATCCACCTGGAATGGGTGGAGTAACATCTCCATCTAATCAAATGCCGCACCCACAATTGAGTGTATCACATCTCCGTGGAGATAATTTAACCATGTTTCCATCCTACCATATTGAATCAAGATTAAAAGAAATGGCTGCCCTCACAAGACTGGATCAGTCTTAAAATGACTTTTCTGAGGTACATGATATTTTCAAACCAGCACAGATGCCAAGAAATGTGAACCAGAATGAGGTCACTCTCCCTATGGGCACAGGGATCTCCCCAAGCTATGTTGCTAAATGGGGGAAGCGTAAAGTGGAACAAGTACATTTTCACTAGGAGCTGGGCAAGGAGAGAGAGTAGGGCACAGAAGGGGCAGGTCCCCTATCTGAGGGCGTTTGCATCATACAGCAAAGGAGGATGAGTACATTTAAAAAGGGGGAGTTTGTCAACTTCTAATTAGTGGGTGAAATAGGATTCATTGAATAAAGAATGCAAGTAAATTTCAAGGTTTTTTTCCCTATGTAATATATTTTTCCCAAAACGAGCTATTCTCTGTTCTATTGAAGGTCCTGGTAAGTGGACCTCGGAGGAAGAGGTCATCTGGGACGATAGAGCCTCCATTTCTATTCCAGCTTCCCTTCAGCCACCCTGCTGCTATTATGCTACAGATGAAAACTACATCTCCTCATCTGCATTTCTAGAAGGAATCCTCAGATTTTTGCACTCAAAATGAGGTGAACTAAATGGAAACTAGAAGTGGCAAACCATGAGAAGAAAAGATTGTTAGCAATAAAAAAAGCAATCAATTCTTCTTTTGAGAGCAGACACATTTGTGTCATTTATACTTCATGTGAAGCTTATCTTATGAATTAATAGACAAGAGAAAAGTATAGTCTCATATCCTGAATACATCAGAGAAAGACAAATGTTCTTGTAGGATAAAAATTCTGAGCTTATATTAATTGCTACAAACATTTTTCTGATTTTTTTCATAGGCAGCATTTATACATACAGAAGTATGCTGAAAATTAACAAAAAATCAGTCAATCTAAATACTTGCATTATTTAAACCTCCTGGATAATCCAAGTTGTGTTAAATTCACCAAATGAATTGTGTGGATTTTTATAAGAATCACTCTTACCCTCCTTTCCAATCTATCCTACACTGTATTTTTTCTCTTTTAAAAATTAGAACTACATAGTTTGGGAAAATAAACATTTCTGGGGTTTTATAATAGAAAACATTGTAAATATGTGCTCAAAATTGAAGCTAAATTTAATAATCAAACAACTAATAATTTTATCTTTAAAATTACCAAATCAAGGGTAAATTGTAGTGCTATCAGGGTACTACTGGAAGTTTTTTTTTTTTTTTTTTTTTAACCAGGAAAACGGTTTAATGACGGATATGCAAATAATAGGAATTTTAATGATTTTTAAAACATATGCTCAAATTAAACGCATGTTTTTGGGCAACTGATACAAGCCTGTTGATCTGCTTTTCGCTGTTAGTTTGTGATTTTCACTTCTGTAATATCACCTTGAAATTTTAAAACAAAAAGAATACTGAGTTGAAAGTGATTTGATTTCTTTTTAATAACTAATATTTTCTTTTCATCGCCAGTCGGGCATTAATTGTATTTGACTTGTAGGTTGCCTGATGAAGGCATCCTTTCTTGTAGATGATAGGCAAAAGGAAAATAAAATCAAAAGATGTGAAGGTGTTGCTGACACCTGTCTCCTGAGTATAGATACTTAGTTGTGTAAAAAAGCGTAGTGGTAGTTTTGTTTAAATTTTCCATTCTATTTGCTGCTTAGGGTTCACAAGAGAAAGAGTTTTCCGTAGTAAATACACGCTGTCAACATCTAGAATAGGTCTGAAGGCCACATCCAGTGTTTCTTAGTGTTTCCCCCTTTTCATGCAACCTTCCTTGTGATCTTTCTGACCCACATAGAAACCAGAGAAACACAGAATTTGTTATTACTTAATTTGCAGCTAATTGCTGTTTCTTCTTAGATCATTTTACTCCATTTGTCTTTTATATTGAAAAAAAGAAACAGTGAATAATAAGCAGTGCAATTATTATGGCAAAAAAAGCAACTTAATCTTGAGAAATATCAGAGCTGTGGCCAGAACAGCTGTGGGAGTTCGGAAGACAGAGAGGGGAGACAAGAAACGTGATCCATTTCGGCAGTGGCTTCATTTGTTAGCAGGCTCTTTCTGGGTAACTTCCAGCATTTCTGCAATCTTTTAATCATAGTTTAAAGATAATACCTCGAAAAGATGACTCAGGGAAAATATATGTTTAAAACAAATATCAAACTTACTTTTTCAAATAATTTCAAAATATTTAAACATTTTACTATGCTTTTTAAAATTTTCTTTGACAAGTCCCATATTGTTTCCAATTATTAGAACCTTTAAAGGGGAGGATATTATCACCAGCATTTAATTCAAAAGGGGTAAAAAGGCTTTAACTTTATTTAATCTCCAATTTCTTTTTTTTAGTTATAAGATAGTTTTACTCTTAAATGCTGGGTGACACCCACTATTTAGCTAGAGTTTTAAAAGCTATCATTCTCTTTTCATGTCTCTTTTTCTGAGCTATGCCAATTCAATTAAGTGAAGTGATTTAGAAAGACTCTTTTTGAAACGATGTCACTGGTGCATAAGGGAAAGGATAAGGGAAGCAGGTAGCACAAATGGCACGCTCCTCACATCTTACTTTTCCACTCCCCTGTCCCAGACTCACCTGTTCTTTCTCTACAGTAAAGTTAGCGTCTTATCACTTTCCTCCATATTCTTCTATTTTTCTCAGCAATCTATTTTATTTATTTCACTTTATTTAATGTATCCTTATAAGTAGCTTATTTTTTCTCTGAATTAGATATATACAAAAATCTATATCTAGAAGACAGAGAAAAATAGTTGACTTCAGTTATGTACTTTTTTAATGCTTTCAAATTCTCTAGATAGAGACATAATGTCAGGCTATTACGGTTGGAAAATATGTACATTATGTTATTTAAGCTAAACAATTACTGCACTGAAATTAGTCCATATGCATATAATTAAATAAAATGTATGAATGTTATATATGTGTATATATGGATGTGTACATAAATATTTCCCTAGGAAAGTGGGGTGTGGGTGCATGCACAGTAGAAACTATCTGGAAGTTTGGAGGTGGGGAGGAGGAAAAGGAGGGCTTTTGAGGCACCAGACTCATCATACATTGGTTCTGTGAAGGCAGAGAAAAGAAGAGTGGTTGAAACTAAGAGAGCTGTCATGAGTCATGGAAATTTTGGAAGATGTGTGGGCAAATACGGAGAACAATACTGATTTATAATCTATTAAGGGAATATACAAAATTTTAGTATAAGAGCTTCAGGGTAAATTCTGCGTTGAAATATATTTATATAGGAATGGTGCAGTCGGAGAAAGGATTTGGGTACAAGAGTTGTATTAAGAAAGTGTTGCAGGAAAACCTGTGAGAGAGAGTGGGGTAAGTGACCAGGAAGGGGACAAGGCCACGTGATAGCTGTCCATTTAAGGAAGCTGTGGAATGCAAATCCACCTCAGTGGGTCTCCCCTGAGTCCACAGGGTTGGGCACCCACACCAGCCTACTGGACACCACCCTGGGGGCCGGTGTGGAGGACGCTGACTCCTGGGCACCTCTGGCTCTGTGGCCTGGAGTAAAGTGGGTTCCCAGCCCCAGGACAGTTCCCGGGGACAGCGGCAGGCCTGGGCCATGGAGCAAGGGCACAGAAGCAGGAGGGTGGGTCAGCAGAAGAGGTGCCCGAGGCCCACGGGGGCTCGGACGTCACGGTATTCTAGGTCTTTGTGTACCAGGGAAATCCTGAGCTAAGCTCTTTAAATGTGCACTGAGGATATAGACGGTAATTAGTGCAAATGAGAATTTCTTGAGGTCCTCCTCTTTGTGTTGTATTGTAGGAGGAAGCTGACAATGTATTGACAAAAGCTGGCATTCTAAAAGTATGTGAGTGTAAGACATATTTGAAATATAAGAAAAGATTTTGTAAGACATTAGAGCATTACTGACCGCAATAATATGAAGTAAAATTGTGCCATTCATTTTGTTTTATTATAATTTATTTTTAGATTTGCTAACTGATCATGTTTCACCATTCTGACTTCTCTTGGTGTATGTGTTTGTGTATATGTGAGCACGCGTATCTGTATCTGTGTATGATTTGAAAATAAATTGCAGGCATCATGCCACTGCATGCCTGAATATTTGAGCATGTATCACCTTGGAACAAGGATGCTCTCCTATGGTGACCATAAAACAATTATTTCGCTTAGAAAATTCAACATTGACACAATGTTCTTATTTAATATTTTCAAAGTTCAAAATTCTGCAAATCTTCTTATTACAATAGTTGATTCTCCCCAGAAAAATACAGGCATACTTCATTTTACTGCACTTTGATTGTGCTTCGCAGACATTGCACTTTTACAAACTGCAGGTTTGTGGCAACCCCATGTTGTACACATCTGTCTGCACCATTTTTCCACAGCATGTGCTTGCCTCATTGTCCATGCCACATTTTGCCAATTCTTCCAATATTTCAACTTTTTTATTATTATTGTGTCTGCTATGGTGATCTGTGATGTATGGTCTGTGAAGTTACTACTGTAATTGTTTTGGGATGTCATTAAATGTGTCCATATAGGACAGCGAACTTAATCAATGCTGGGTACGTTGATTGTCCCATCCACTGGCCACATCTCTTTCCCTCTCTTCAGGCCTCTGTATTCTCTGAGACAAAACAATACTGAAGTTAGGCCAATTACATTAATTGAACCTCTAAATGTCAAGAGTAGCAGTGCTCTCACTTTAAATTAAAAGCTAGAAATTATTCAGCTTAGTGAGCGAGGCACATTGAAAGCTGAAATAAGCCAAAAAGCTAGTCCTCTTGTGCCAAACAGCCAAACTGAAAATGCAGAGGAAAGCTCTTAAGGGAAATTAAAAGTGCTAGTCCACTGAACCCACAAATGATGAAAAAGTCAAACAGCTTATTGCTGGAGAAAGTTTTAGTGGTCTGGATAGAAGATCAAACCAGCTGCAACATTCCCTTAAGCCAAACCCTAGTCCAGAGCAGGGGACTAACTCTTCAATTCTCTGAAGGCTGAGAGAGGTGAGAAGACTGCAGTAGAAAGGTCTGAAGGTTGGCTCATGAGGTTTAAGGATAGATGCTGTCTCCATGACATCCAGGTGCAGGGTGGTTTAAGGATAGACGCTGTCTCCATAGCATCCAGGTGCAGGGTGAAGCAAGTGCTGATGTAGAAGTTATCCAGAAGAAAGCTGCAGCAAGTTATCCAGATCTAGCCAGGATGACTGATGAAGGTGGCTACACTAAACCGGATTTTCAGTGTAGACGAAACAGCCTTCTATTGGAAGAAGATGCCTCCTAGGACTTTCATAGCTAGAGAGGAGAAGTTAAAATTAGGCTTCAAAGCTTCAAAGACAGGTTGACTCTCATGTTAGAAGGTACTGCAGGTGTGAATTTAAGATGAAGCTAATGCTCATTTACCATTCTGAAAATCCTAGCACTCTTCAGAATTATGATTAATCTTCTGTGCTTGTGTTCTATAATTGGAACAAGAAAACCTGGGTGACAGCACATCTGTTTATAGCATGGTTTACTGAATATTTTAAGCCCACTGTTGAAACTTACTGCTTTCAAAAGATTACTGTTCATTGACAATGTACCTGGGAAATCAAGAGTGCTGGTAGTCATGTGCAATGAGATTAATGTTGTTTGTATGCCTGCTAATGCAACATACATTCTGCAGCCCATGGATCAAGAGTTACATTCAATTTATAAGTCTTATCATTTGAGAAATGCATTTGTAAGGCTATAGATAGTGATTCCTTTGATGGATCTGAGCAAGGTCAATTTGAAAACTTCTGGAAAGGATTCACCATTCTAGATGCTATCAGGAACTTTAGTAATTCATGGAAGGAGGTCAAAATATAACATTGGTAGGAGTTTGGGGGAAGTTGATTCCAACCCTTTGAACTTCAAAACTTCAGTGGAGGAAGTGACTGTAGATGTGGTGGGAACAGCAAGAGAATTAGAATTAGAAATGGAGATGATTGCTGTGATCACACAACAAAACATGAACGGATGAGGAACTGCTTCTTATACTGGAGGAAAGAACGTAGTTCAATACAATGGAGTCTACTCCTGGTGAAGATGCTGTGAACACTGTGGAAAGGACAGCCAAGGATGGGAGCATTGCACACAAACTTAGTTGATAAAGCAATGGCAGGGTTTGAGAGGTATGACTCCAATTTTGAAATGAACTCTACTGTGTCAAAATGCTACCAAACAGCATCACATGCTACAGAGAACTATTTAATGAAAGGAAGAGCCAATCAATATGACAAACTTCATTGCTGTCTCACTTTGAGAAGTTGCCACGGCCACCCCATGGTCATCACACTGATGAGTCATCAACCATCAGTGCAGAGGCAGGACCCTCCCCCAGTAAAGGATTGTAACTAGCTGAAGGCACCGATGATGGTTGGCATTTCAACTACCGATAAACAAGTTAACCTTGTTTCTTGACTATTTTCTTTCTAAAATTAATTTCTAAGTGCATAAGAATTTAAAAAATATTATTTCCTTAAACACAGGCATTGGTTTACTGAGAAGCACACCAAAATCCTCCATCATACGATTTTTATTCATTTCTTAAGTTTTTCCCATGTACCAGGTACTATTTTCTGAACTTTACACATATTATTTTCTTTCATCAGAACAATACCATAAGATAACTGCTATTATACTCTCCACTTTCACAAATGGCAAAATTGTGGCACATTTATTTTAAAAAGTACCAACCACTTTATTCATTCTTAGTCTTCCATAATCTTTACAGAACGTGATTTAGCTATTTTTCCTGGAGGTCTTCCTTTAATATGTACTATCCTTTCTCTGGGGATTTAGTGTGCTGAAAAGCCAAAGCGGCACTGAATTGAGGGTGAGCAACTGATCAAACATTTATTGTAAAAGCATGTTATTAACTGATCGAACATTTATTTTAAAAGCTTGTGCACATGAAAATTTCTAAAATTAGGGGGGTTTATTTTAAAGGTTTGTGTATGGAAATGATGAAGTAGGTGAAGCCCAGTTGTAAGTGATCAGGTTATTCTCTCATCACAGACCAACAGAAGTGAGCATCACTTGGCTTAGGGGAATGGCAGTCGTATGTTCTTTCACGGCGCTCCAATAAAGTGCCCTTAATTTCTCAATATTGGATATGGTTATTAGAATACGTTTATAGTAAACCCATTTTAAGACATGCTTTGAAATGTCCTACCTTGCTTCTTGTCATTTGGGGTAATCTAGTCTGCTACCCAATGCCTATTACTGTGGATGATTAAGAGTTGACGTAAACAAACTTGAGGTGGATATATTCGTGTGCAGAGCGTATAAATGATTGTATTGTTGTGATAACGTTATGATGTTCTTGGGAATTCCTCAGGTCTCAGTCTCTGACCATTTTCTTTTCACTTGGAATTCTTTCCCTAGCCAATCCCATCCTTATCTAGAAGCTGGTGACTTCGAGATTTATATAGCCAATCCGGACCGCTCCTTCGTGTTCCAGACCCGGACATCCAACCACCAGCTAGCTTCTCGGAAAGCACGTAAAACTCAATATGTATAAACCAAAATCAGAATCTTCTCCCCAAAGCATGGTTCTCTTTTCGTGTACTGAGGCTTTACTAGTGACATCATCACTCCTGCACTTGTGTAAGCCTGAAGCATAAACGTTATGTGTGAAATCCTCCTTCTCTTTTCTATTCCATTTTCAGTTTGGTAACACGTCCTGTCGATATTGCCATGTAAACCTCTTTCGACTCTGTTTTGCTGTTCTCCATCTCTATTTTTTAAGTGCAGTTTTATTGAGATATATTGTACATTCACATACCATAAAATCACCAAATTGTGCAATCAGTGGTTCACGGTATCATCATATAGCTGTGCATTCATCACCACAATCGACTTTTGAATGTATTCATTATTCCAAAAAAATAAAAATAATAAAAGCCAAAACAAAGTGAAAAAGAGCATCCCATACCCCCCACCCCAGACCCCCTATGATTTATTCATTTATTTATTCATATTTATTTTCATCTTACTCATCTGTCCATACACCGGATAAAGGGTGTGTCTGTCACAAGGTTTTCACAGTCACATGGCCGCATGCAATAGCTGTATAGTTATGCAGTCGTCTTCAAGAATCAAGGCCACTGGCACACAGCTCACCAGTTTCAGGTGCTTCCCTCCAGCCACCCTGCCACACCATAGACTAAACGGGGATTTCTACAGCTCTACTTCCCTTGCTACTTCCCTAGAGCATGCTACTGTCGTGCCTTCCTGCACTACTGCCACAGCTCACTCTGTGCCAGTGCTGTAAGCCCTGTACATCTAAGAACCTACCTAGCCCTTGTCTTTTGGGCTGCTTCGATATCGCCCTGACTGCACGCAGGTGGGCGTGCTTATTTCACACTCACAGGACGTGTAACAGCTGGAAGGTGGACGGGCAGACCGGACCCCCTAGTCTAATGCCCTCACAAGGACACTATAGAATCTAGGGAAACAAACGTCGAAGTGGCCCTGAGTTCTATGAATATGGATTGTTTATTTGTTAATCCCTTGTCTCCAGGGTGTTCAATTCAGCCTTAGAAAAGAGAAAGCAAATCCTTTTCATGTTGGAATTCCTCAGTCATGCTCTGAGCGGGATGGAGGAGTTAACCTTGAAATCTGAGCTCACAGGTGTTCCTTCTGCAGGGCACTAAGACAGCACACGTCAACCCCCGTTGCTGTAGAACTGACACGTCCCTAACACCAGGAAGAGTGCAGGGTTGCTCAGGAGTGAGGCGCGGGTGTGATCTCGGGCTGTGTGTGTCCTGCAGCCGGCCTCGGGCAAGCCCTGCCTCCCAGCCGGTCTGCGGGTGATCGGCCGGCGAGTGCTGAGGTGCAGCTCTCCCACCCGCGCTGGCCACCGAAGTCTCCACATGGATTGCAGGTGGCAGGACACTGACGTGGAGGCTGAGGAGACTGTTACCTCCTGCAGTTCAGGATGCAGATTTCGTGGACTGCTTTAACCAAAAGTAACACTGTTTTCCTGTGTTCTACATTAGGCTACAATGGATCATTTACAAAAAAATCTCTGTAGAGGGTTGAGACTAAGTCCAGAGTTATAGAGCTTTGAAATCCATCAGTTTTCCTGGAGGAGACATCTTGTTTACTCTCCAGAGTAAGGGTTTTTGAAAACAAAATCAACATTTTAATTTTCTCTCGTAATTCCATGTCTTCTGCCAAGTATTGACCCTCCAAACTTCGGTAAGTCCCTGATATTCTCCACCTTTGCATCTCCCACTTGGTGTGTCTTTTTGTTGATTTGTTTGTTGTAAATACAGTTTTATTGAGATATATTTTATATTCACATATCCTGCAAACATCCAAATTGTGCAATTAGTGTTTCACAGCGTCATCATAGAGCTGTGCATTCATCACAATTGATTTTGAAACATTTTCATTTGTACAAAAAAAGAATAAAACTAAAAATAAAAGTAAAAACAAACACCCAAAATATTCCATTACCTACTCCCCCATTATTCATTTTTTTTGTCTTTTTTTTTTTTACTTATTCATCTGTCTATACACTGGATAAAGGGAGTGTCAGTCACAAGGTTTTCACAATCATATGGTCCCACCTTAAAAGCTCTACAGTTATTCAATCATCTTCAAGAATCAAAGCTATTGGATTACAGTGCAACAGTTTCAGGTATTTCCATCTAACTATCCTAATACACCAAAAACTGAAAAGGAATATCTATATATGACATAAGAATAATCTCTTGCCTGCGTGAAATCTCCCAGCCCCTGAGACTTTATTTTGTCTCATTTCTCTCTTCCACCTTTTGGTCAAGAATATTTTTTCAATCCCATGATGCCAGGTTCTGGCTCATCCCGGGAATTCTGTCCCATGTTGCCAGGGAGGTTTATATCCCTGGGAGTCACGTCCCACGTAGGGGGAGGGTAGTGAGTTCACCCGCCAAGGTGGCTTAGAGAGAGGGTCTAGAGGGTTGTCTTTTAACAACTGTTTAGAAGGTTGGATATTGCCTTCTCCTCAGCCCCACGGCTTACTGAAGTAGCAGCAGCTCTCAAAAGCTTTCCTTGCTGTCATTGTGACAATTCATAGTAGCTGCTTTCCATTGAGTTGGCCCTTGGTGTCTCCATTTTCCAGCAGCTTTTAGGTCACCAGGGCACTCTCTTGTTTGCTGTCCCTTTACTACTCACAGGACATGACCACAAATTGGCACCTTCCCTAGGGGCACTCACACACCTTGTGTAAAGAGAAGATCCACTCTGTGTCTGCAGAGCTTAGCTGTTTACACTAAGTGCTGAAACCACTGAGGCCCCAGCCCACTGGCCGTGAGCTCAGAGTGGTGGAAGTTCACGGGAGTGTGTGCAAAGTCACAGCGGGGCGGGCAGGAGTGAGATGAAGACATCAGTTCATAATGTATGGTTGTAGGTATAAGGATAGAGGAGACTTGAGTGTTTCCTGACAGCATTGCCTGCCCCACGCAAATGTGGTGGCTTCATAAAATAATTCTCAACAATGTTCAAAATTTGGAAAGAGGTGACTCGAGTTTTATACTTACCTAATTCTTAGTCTGGTTGAGTTTGGGAATGCCATCATTTTACAGAGAGATTAAAAACATCTATCAAAGCGGGGCTGCGTTCAGATAGAGAAGTGTCAGCTCCAGGGGTCTGTCTCGGAAATCAGCGCGTCTGTCACGGGCGGGGATGTCTTGGAGGAAGCTCTCTGGATGGCGGACGGCAGCAGAGCCCATTGGGCCAACTGTGATCGTGATGGGGCAGCGGCTGCTCAGCCCGTCCCTCTTCTCACGGCGAATATAACAAGCTACCTAGGGCCAAGACCGTGCGACCACAGAAGACAAGAGATGTCATACACTCTGCAAGTGGAGTCACTTAGAGTCCAAAATCCTGCCACCGTTTGTCGGGCCGGGTGGAGTGTGAGCTGTGTAATGAGCGTCGCCTGTCACAATGCCACCCCACCAGAACATCCTCACGAGGACAGGAGACCGAGTAGAAATTACATTGCTGAAACAGAAGGAAGGCGTGAGAAAACTACACTAAAAGCAGTGGGAAAAAATTAAAGCAGAAAGATTATAATGGGACGCAGACAAAATAATTTCACATTTAGAATCATTGTCTCTGAAATATATAAGCACATAAAAGAGAAAACATTAAATAATACAGCATGGGGACATTTCCCTGAAAGGAAGGAATGTCTGAATCTGCAAATAAAGGGCACATGCTCAGAGTTTTATCTCAGGAAAGCTACTGAATTCCTAAGAATGAAAATGTAATTATTCAAGCATTTAAAGTGAAAGAAAAAACAGGAAATTTGAAAGAAGCATAATCAATCTGGCTGCAGGCACCTTCCCCTCCTTCCCACCGCCTTCTATATGAGAAGAGAGCAGAGCTGAGCTCGCCTGGTGCGTCCACCTAAGTTCCCTCTGCGAGCAGGAAGGAGGCTGCGTTCACTGCGAATCCACGGCGAATCCACGGCGAATCCACGGCGAATCCACGGCAGCTACGGCAGTGCTGGCATATGGCATGTGCCCAGAAAACACGTGCTGAACTAATGAGTGAATATAAACATGCATTCCCGAGGAAAAGGTGAGTGCGTAAGGAATATTTTAACCAAACTCAACTTACATATGAGGCGCATATTGAAATCTGAAGCGAGTCAGGAGCTGCATCCTTTATTCAATATTCTTGCCAAGGTTCTAGTGAGGTCATAGATGGACCTAAACAAGAAACTTTGGAAGGGAGAAGGTATGATATCGCATCCTTTCTGCAAACATTCATTATTCTAAAACAACCAGCAAAATGCCGATGAGAAAAGAAGGAAAATTCACCTGGGCTGTTGGAATAGAGAACCAAAAGCGAAGACTTTGGATGACTGATTAGAAAAGTTTCCAAGTGCAAGGGCTTCAGAAGGGAGAGAAAGGGGGATTTTAAGAAGGGTTTTGGGGGTACAAATCAGCATAGTTTAATGTTTGCAGATGTTGTTGGCGTGTGTCTTTGAATACTGTCCTTAACCGCTCGGTGCCCCCATATATTTATGCGTGTGTGTGCATGTGTCAAGTTAGAATGTGAGGTTCGTGAGAACAGGATTTTTATCTTTCCACTGCTGTATTCCAAGCACCTAAAACAATGGCAGTGCCTACTTAGTGGTAGAAAAGTTGGTGTTAAAAGTAAAATCTTGTAATTGGAGCTGAAGGGATACAGACTGTGCAACAGGACTAGATATAAAAACTCAAAAATGGACAGCACAATAATACCTAATTGTAAAGTAATTATGTTAAAACACTGAATGAAGCTGCATCCGAGCTATAGGGTTTTGTTTTGTTTTGTTTTGTTTTTACTACTATTACTTTTATTTTTTTCTCTATATTAACATTCTATATCTTTTTCGGTTGTGTTGCTAGTTCTTCTAAACCAATGCAAATGTACTAAGAAACAATGATCATGCATCTATGTGATGATGTTAAGAATTATTGATTGCATATGTAGAATGGTATGATTTCTAAATGTTGGGTTAATTTCTTTTTTTCCGTTAATTAACAAAAAAAAAAAAGTAAAATCTTTCCCATTATAAGAAATAACCATCCCAAAACTAGAAATAATATCTAAATCTTTCAAGAAATAATCTTTTTTGGTCAATTTTATTTATTATACTCCTCAAATTAAAGTACTATTTGCTTTATTCAATGCTCCTTTTCCTTATTATTTCTATCTTTCACTTCTCAGAGTTTGTAAGAAAATTCTTTTTCTGCAAAGGTGCATGTATCAGGAACATTTTTTCAGTAGTGTATTTCTTCTCAGAATTACATAATTATACAGGTTTAAGGGACTTTGTAGATGATTCAAATCAATCATTTCATTTTGAAGAAGGAAAGAATCAATCCACGTATTTAAGTGATTTGTTCAAGGCCACACAGCTCCCAATTTAAAATTATTTCCACTCATCTCTATTCATGTTTGGCTTGATTGCCCTTTTTAAATGTTAAGGTTTTGTAACACAAAATATATTCAGTCTTTCATAATATGAAATATAATATATTTCAATCATTTCAAAATAGTTTCAAGTGAGTCCAACTCTACTTGTGAAATCTCTTTCAATGTTAAAGCTCAAAGGGACGTCAGTTCTGTAAATATCAAATTCTCGTTTTGTTCTCTGTTTAGGCCTACATGTCATGATTATATATCTGCTGAACAAAAGCCTTCCTGGGAAGTTTGCAGAACACTGCCAAATTTCAGAACCTGGTATTAAGGTGGTGTCTCTCTCAAAGAAAATACAACCCTTAATGTGTGCATACCTAAAAAAAGAGCATCCAAATGTATGGGGCAAAACCTCAGAGCTACAAGGAGATACAGACAAAACCATTATTGTACTTGGATGCTTCCATAAACCTTCATACAATCACTCCACTGAAATCTGCCACTATTCTGTACTCACACTTCCTTCCCTACTCACTTAAGATCCATAGTGAATAGGAAAGAAGGGAAAATACGTGCTCTGCTAACAAAATTCTATTATTAATATTGTGGTAAGAACAATTTTTTAACTTTGGACCACTTTCCAAAATGTAAGCTTCTTAGCCCATTCCATATGCAAAAAGAAACTGCTGACCAAGCCCCTGATGGGAAAATATCACTTTGCAAATGTAAGGCAATGGCATTGTTTTGATCTTGGAAGGGTTTAAAATAATCTGGTGCTACTTTTCTCCCCATTGGGTGGTAAGTTAATAAGATCTCTCATGTGAACAAGAAGAGTCCAACCCAATGTGATGATTGCTGTTGTTACTATAATTATTATTTATGAAATTAAACCAAAAGATTTCAACATATTTCTTTCATTTTGAAAAGAGTACGAATTTCTTACAGATTAAGAAGTAACCACGTTTAAACATCATATTTATCCATTTTTTTTTGCTAGTTGGGAGAAAATAATTTTAGTCTTGCGGATTCAAATTCACACTAATTCAGACTTTGTGTCAGTGTGATTGGGTACTTTACACGTTGTTTCAGATCCCTGTTTTACATCTACTATGTAACAAAGGTTGGAAACTTTAACGTGCCGCTCGGGTATTTTTCCTGAGTGTTCCTCCCCATAAGCATCTGTTCATTTATAATTCTACTGAGAAAAAAATGTTATTGTCAAACTTCAAAAATTGAATAAAGTAAGTTTCTTGGCTAAAGCAAAATCAAAATGACTACAATAAACCTTAGGTGTATAAATGAAATGCTTCATCACCAAAACATAGCTATTTCAATTAATAAGACACCATAAGTAAATCTAGGCGTTTTAATTGGAAGAAAATATATTGAGCAGTTAATTTTAAAAAAAGCCTACAATATTGAAGCACTCTGTATTCATCTCAGTTCCTGAATGACTCTATGACATTGACAATTTTTAATATTTAAAGAATAAAAATATTGCCACTCTACCATGGAGTTTGGTGATTGGGCACAAATGTTTTAGGGTCAGATGATCTGCAATTTAATCCACACCCATTTTTTAGGTTTCAGTTGTGTTATTTATAAAATGGGACTAATGAGAGCAAGTAGAGTTTTCCTTCAAAATTTTGGAAGAATAAAATGTGAATTCATGTGAATAATGTCCAGGGTTTGGGACAAATCAAGCTTGCTTGTAACTACGAATATTACTAGAATTAACAGCCACAACCTCTTGTTGTGTTAATTTCTGCCTTATTTATTTATGTATATAAACCGATTTTACCGCCTTTAAAGAATAAAATCAATCTCACCTGTAGAGTGGCTGGTGCCTCAACATTGTCACTTAGCTGAGGTATTTGCATGCTCTTCCTCAACCATTAAGAACATCTTGCCACCCTAAAAGCTGGATGAGTGGGACATTTACTGTTTCCTAGATACATTTCAAACACGAATTTTTGCTACTATCACTTTTTTTAAGAAACATTGAAATTAAGACTCTTTCTATAGTCATATTGGAGACAGGCATTACTTTATTTGGAGGGTTTCTTTTTAATAGCACACGCACCCGTGTGTGTTTCCTTACCCGATCAGGCTGAGCCGGTCCTCACACGTGTTGTCTTCGGGAGTGCTTGCTCTAATATAAGACATGCACGCTGTAAGAAGTTACTCGAGGACACAGCATGTCAAACAACAGAGCATTGTTCTGTAGAGAGAATACATTGTCTAGCTGGCTTCATAGAAGCAATGCTAGAGTAACAAAAAGTGTCAGGTTGCGTGCTCTACTCGTTAAGTTAGTAGCCTTGTCTGAATTTCTGCACAGAAATGTCAGTTGTAAATTTTATGAGAAATTAGCTATCATTCCTGTCACACATATCTATAGGGAAACTGAGGATCTGTGAGGTCCGCTAAAACCTACTGCAGAGAACTGACGGAAATTAAAGACATAAACATGAAGTACGAGGAGTCTGTGAAATGGGGTGAAAATACTAGAAATATAAGGTAAATCATGACGAGAAAATGGCATGGTTGTGTACAACCAAAGAGGAAGAAATGCCAGGTGATGTTGGCTGCTGCCAGGTGGACAATAAATGAGCAAAGAGAAAGGAGAACTCTTTTGGGGTGTGGATGGTCATGGGGTTTGAGCAAGAGTTTATGTCATAAATGGGAACTGAGTCAGTAGAAAATAGGAGAAAGGACCTTCCAGAGGAGGAAACATGATCCAGAGTGCTGAGGTTAGATGCTAGGCTATTATTCAAGAGAAGGTAATGAAAAAGGACGTTAAGGAAAACAGGGGATGTGTGTAGGCTGGAGGGCTTCGGTGAGACCGCAGGACAGCAGGGAGGCCAAGCTGGGGCAGCATTTCAACTGCTCGGGAATATTAAATTGGCACAGAACTAGACATAAGTTTTAAATAAGTACATATTAAAATTAATTTTGTACGACTCAGTATTCAAAGTTCTAAGTTATGTTGGAGTTGCTCCTTTAAAAACAAATTGCCATATATATACATATCTGCATGTACAAACACATATCATACATGCATATGTTGCTACTGTATTAATGGGTGGGGAAACAGAATACGTTAAAGTGGATTTTTAAAATGTTAATCTTCCCATCTGTTAAGTAGCTCATAAATATTTGTGAGTAGTTATTACAAATCCAATTCAGAATGTTATTGCATGTGTTTTTGAGATGAGTTTGGTATATAGTCATTTCTTAGTTTTTAGAGACTTTTTGTTTTTATTTTTATTTTTTGGCTTCTACAACTTGTTTTCCATTGGAGAAGTTGTAGAGTTATATAAAAATTATGCTGAAAACATAGATCTCCCAAACACTCCCAGGATTTTCCCTACTAATAACATTTTAAATTTGTGTGGTATTTCTGTAAAAATTGAAGAAAAGAATTAATAAAATTGTACTGTTAGCTAGAGTTCATAGTTTACATTAGGCTTTCACTGTTTGTGTGGCACAGCCCTATGCTTTTATACATTTTCTTTCTAGTGGCATACACGCACCTTGCAGCTTCCTGTCTTAACCACCTTTAGATGTACAATTCAGAGCTGTAAAGACGACGATCGTGCTGCACAGCCGTCTCCACTGTCCCTCACCAGGGTCTCCCACCGACTCAAATCCTGTACCAACTAAGCCTCAGCTGCTCAGCCTTTCCCTCAGCCCCGGGTCACCTGCATTCTAGATTCTGACTCTGTGAATGTTATTCTAATTTTTTCATATCAACAGGGTCCCACAGTAGCCGTCCTCTCATGTCTGGCTTCTATCAGAAATGACATCTTCTGGGCTCATCTGTGTTTTAGCATGTATGGCAATTCCATTCTCTTCAAAGCTGAGCAATATTCCATTGCGCGTTGGACCACGTTTACGCAGTCGTGTGTGGACGGACACTTGGCTCACTGCCCTCTCTTGGCAATGGGGAGAAATGCTGCTGTGAGCATCCGTGCATACAAATCCGTCCAGCGTTCCCTAGGACACACCCAGAGGTGCTGTTGCCGGGATATGCAGTGACGCTGGGCCTGGTGGAGGGACACCCACCTCTCCTCCACAGAGCCTGCCCCTTCTCGCCTTCGCCCAAACAATGAAGTAGTCCTCACAATACTTGTTACTTTCCATTTAAAAAATTAGTAGCCATTGAAGGGGTGTGAAATGGCATCTCAGGGCTTCAATTTGCATTGCCTTAATGGCTAATGATGATGAGCAATTATTATGTATGTTTTCACCATTTGTATATCTCCTTTGGAGTAATGTTTATTCAAGTCATTTGCCTGATCAGGTTATTTCTTTTTGTTGTTGAACTGTAGGATTTCTTTGTATATTCTGGTTATGAAACCGTTATCAGATAATTGATTGCCAAATATTTTTCCCCTTTCCTCCAGGTTGTAATTTTACTTGCATGATGAAGCCCTTTGAAACACAAGGTTGTTAATTTCGATGAAGTGCCATTTATCTCTCTCTCTCTCTTTTTTTTTTAATTTTGCACTTTATGCTTTCGTTGTAAAGTCTGAGAAACCATGACCTACCACAAGGCCCTGAACATAACTCCCTGTGTTTCCTTCCAGGAGTTCTGTAGTGTTGGTTCTTACATTTATATTTTTAATCAATTTTGACTTAATTTTTGTTGCCATGTGGTAGATAAGAATCTACCTTCATTCTTTTGCATAAGGATATCCACGTTTACCAACAATTTTTGTTGAAGCCTAATCTTTCCCCATTGAGCAGACATGGTTTCCTTGTGAAAAATCATTTGTGCATATAGTTTATTTCCAAATTTTGAATTTGATTCCAGTGGCCTAGATGTCTTTCCTTGTGCCAGTACTGACTGTTTTGATTACTGTAGCTTTGCAATATCTCACAATCAAGACCTACATATCTTCCAACTTGGCTCTTTTTAAAAGATGGTTTTGACTATTCTGGACCTCTTACCCTTCCATATAAATTTGATGACCAGCTTTTCCTTTTCTGAAGATGAAGGCTTTTGTAACTTTGGGATTGCAGTGAATTTATAAATTTCTATGGGTAGAATTGACATCTTAACAGCATGCAGTTTTTCAACCCACCAACACAGAATGTCCTTCCATTTATTTAGATCGTCTTTGATTTCTTCTAAAAAGTTTTGTGGATTTATGCATATAAATTCCTTAACATCTGTATTAGCTATGGTTCTCTAGAGAAACAGAATCAACAGGAAAGATTCCTAAATATAAAATTTATAAAAGTGTCTCATGTAACCATGGGAACATAGAGTTCAAAATCCGCAGGGCAGGCTCTGAAGGCGACAATTCTGATGGAGGGTCTGGACGAACTCCACAGGAGAGGCTCACCAGCCGAAGCGGAAAGAGAGCTTGTCTCTTCTGAATCTTCCTTAAAAGGCTTCCAGTGATTAGACTGAGCATCAGTAATTGCAGGAGACACTCCCCTTGGCTGATTACAAATGGAATCAGCTGTGGATATAGCCGACATGATCGTGATTCAATTCTATGAAATGTCCTCATTGCAACAGACAGGCCAGTATTTGCCCAACCGGACAGACAGGTACCACCACCTGGCCAACCTAACCATGACAACATTCTTGGTTAAATTTATTCCAAAGTATCTGATAGTATTAATTACTATTATGAATGAAAGTTTTTTATCTTCTTGTTTAATTGAACTCTATATCAGAATATAAAGATTTTCTTTTCCCCTCACAACAGTTTTTGAGCTAAAGTCTATTTCACTTTATATTAGTATAGCTATACCAGATCTCTTTTGGTTACTATTTTCATGGTAGATTTTTCCTATGCTTTCATTCTCAACCTACTCGTGTCTTTGAATTTAAGGTGAATTTCTTGCAAACAACACGAAATTCTGTTTTTTTAATTTATTCTATCAATCTCTACCTTTATACTGGAAATTTAATCCATTTACATTTAAAATATCTATAGATAATGCATTTTTCTTTATCGTCTTACACTTTTTTGCCCTGTAATTTTTCAGTTAATGGCTAGTTTCATATTTATTGTTTTCTTTTTTTTGTATTGTAGCACTTTGAGTCTTATTCTTTCTCTGTATATTTTTCACATGTTTTCTTTGTGGTTATCATGGGGCTTGAATTAATAATCCTAAATCTATAGCAATTTGGTTTCATTTAATATTAACTTCACTTCAATAACTTACATATACATTGCTCCTATACCCCTCTTACACCTCTTACACAAATTTTTGTTACAAATTATATTTTTACATATTTTATGCCTCAAACCATAGGTTTATTATTACTTTTAGATCATTTACATTTTAGAACCTGTAAAAATTAAAAGTGGGTTGCATACCAAAAAATATAACACAATAGTACTGGAATTTATAACTCCTCATGTGGTTACATGTCCTGGAGGCTTTTCCTCCTTATTCTGCTTTGATGCTGCCTAGTGACACTTCCTTCCAGACTGCAGGGCTCCCTTTGATACTTCTCGTGGGGCGGGTCTGGTGGTAGCAGGCTGCCTCTGCTCCTGCTTACCTGAGAACGCTTTCTCTCTTCCTCATGTTTGAAAGACAATCTCACCAGATACAAAATTCATTGTTGGCAATATTTCTCTTTCAGAACCTTAAATATTTCATCCTACTGCCTTTGGCCTCCATGGTTTCTGATTATAAATTGGCACTTAATTTTATCAGAACCCCACTAGTACATAAAACATTGCTTTTCTCTTGCAGATTTCAGTACTCTCTTCTTGTTCTTGGTTTAACAGTTTGGCCACTCTGTGTCTGGACATGGTTCTCTTTTGAGTTGATCTTGGTTGTGTTCTTTAGGATTCTTGAATTTGCACATTCAAGTTTTTCATTAATTTCGGGAAAGTTTTTTCCATTATTGTTTTTTAATATTCTTTCTGTCCCTTTCTTTTTCCCCTTCTTGGGTTCACATAGTATGTATATTGGTAGCTTGATGATATGCCATGAGTTTCTTAGGCTATGCTTCCTTTTATAACGTTTTTTTTGTTTGTTTGCTTCTCCTCAGCGTGAATCCTCTCAAACCTCTTGCTTTTGATATCATGGATTCTGCTTCCAGCTCCACTCTGCTGATAAAACTCTCCAGGTAATATTTCATTTCCATTATTGTGGTGTTAGAAAATTTCTGCTTGGTTCCTTTTTAAAATTTCTATCTCTTTGGGTGTCTCATATTGTTCATCCATTATTTTCCTGATAGCCTGTCATTCTTTTCTGCATTTTCCTTTATCTTCTTAGCATACTGAGAATTTTTTAAAAGTCTTTTTCAGGTGTGTCTAAAACCTGGTCTTCTTCATTGATGTTTTCTGGATTTTTATCTTGTTCCTTTGGATGGACATCATTTCCTGTTTCTTTGTTTGTCTTGTAATCTTTTGTTGTACACTGTGTATCTTAATATTTTAAAGGGTTAACTCTGGGTTTACATATTGAGCTGTCCATTTATTAAGTTTGTATCTAGCTACTTTGATGTAAGATATTTCCTTGAGTGCCAGTAGCTAACAAAAACCCACCAGTTCAAAAACACCATTCACAGTCTTCCTAAAGTGGCTCTGAGTTGGCTGGTGCTTTCCCTCAAAGTGTAGTCACCTGTTTAGGATCAGCCTGGGTCAATGTGAAGTGCAGGTTCCTCTCTGTCCTTTCTGAGCCTACATTGTGTCCTTTGCTCACGTCCTTAAGAACTCTTTCACTTACAGGAATTTAATGAGCCCCTCTTCTCTCTATGAAATACACTTTTTCCCTCTCCTGGGTGTTCTATTATGTAACACAAGGCAGGTGATCATTTGACCTAACCCACTTTGCCTTAAGTGTTTCTCACTTTGGTTCTGTCTGCGCGACAAGTTCTGGGAGGGAAAGCCTGAGACACATTTCCTGCTTCAGTCTTTCAGGCTGCTGCCCACTAGGCTGGCACTGGCACACGGGCACCTCAGTACACGCACATGTTACCCAGCTCCCTCCAGAATGGGACCAGGGGTCCACACTGGGTCTGCCCCCAGATGTTCCAGGAAGTCGAGGGAGTGGAAAACAAGGGCAACTGGAGCTTCTCTTGCAGTTTGTAAAGTGATCTTTTTTAGATTTGGCACTTGTGTAATTACTGCAATCCTTTAACTGTTTTCCAGAGTTTTGAGGGAGATGACTTTGCCTGTTTTTGCTAGTTTTTCAAAGATCCCCATCTTGGCAGTCAGTAGCCCCAGAGACCTGGTCTTAATCCAGAATGAGCCATCCTCTAACGTGCAGTTGTGCACACTGGCAGATTTCAGTAGAATATAATTTTATATGCTTCAAATACTAACTAAGTCAAACTTCATTTTATCAGTAAAAAGATAAGTATGATGGTCAAATTACCAGTAAAAAACCCTACCATTTATTAACAGAAGGGCTTTCATAAGAAATAATGAGTATTTCAGATGACACAGAATTGTGCAACACATCTACTCTATTTCATTTTCTGGCAGAGCTAGTTAGATTAAAAATCATCGTTTTTTTTTCCTACTAGTGACAGTTTGTAAGATACAAAGAAGGGGTGTAGTTTAAAGCCACATCTCAGTGGAATTTCTCCCGAATAGAATAAGCTCTGTACGAAGAAAGATGCAAGAGAATAATATGACAGTCTCTCAAGTATTCTACAGAATTTATTTTATTCTTTCAGTTCTTCATTCTTGAGGGAAGAAAAAACTCACCCAGTCTTCTTTTGAAACAATTCTATTTGTTGTAGTTTGATTTAAATCCTCTGGGTACATGACACATGTTCTCTTCTTGTTTCAGAGAAAATAAGCTTAAAAAATTTCACGATATTTTTGATGACCTACGACTCTTAAAAAGTGCTTTTGAAGAGTTATTAGAACATGTTCAAGATCTAGTATTGACCCCTAATTGATCAGACCACCTTTTGATGCACAATTTCCAACAACTATAAAACTAGGCTCCTTAGAAAGGATTCAGGAGAGGTCACTGTATGATACTTTTCCTCTGGTGCTTTTTGATTCAGTATGCATACTGAATTTCTTTTTTGGTGCATACGTGTCTAAAAGTAAGGATTCAAGTATTTGACAATGATGCTGTGTGGTTCACTGAATATTTTAGACTCATTTGACTTTGGAGAATAGTCATAATAAAGACCAAAAAGACTAGCAAATGGAAAGGACTTTTTTTGTTAAGCATCCCTGCCCTTTTAGCTAAAGATGTCTTGTTAATTATAAGCGGAAGAGCCAGAAGAGGCACAAATAATGTAAAGCTCCGAGTTAGGTAACAGGATGGATAGGGAAGAGGCTGTGGCAAATAGTGAAACAGCCAGCTTTGCTGCCTTGGCCTCATGACTTTTTGTTAATACAGCAGAGCCACATACAAACTGGTGAACAAGAAAACAAAACATGTCCTTGGTAAGGATTGGCAATTACAGGCACAAGGAATAGATACAATGAAATGCAGTCTCTGCTGAGAACACATTCCACAGAGAGCTTATTGCTGGAAGTTAGATTTGAGGGCTACGTCTCCCCCAAGAGATAGTGACTCATAAATAGGGTGCCAGAGACCCTGGGCTCATGAAGTGGTGGATTAGAAACTCCCTGTCATGGGGAAAGGGTGCTGATATCTCAGGTTTCAAATACGGTTGTATGAGCAGATTCCTGAGAGTGTTGCCTGATTTCCTTTTAATTGCCTAAGACATGGCTTGGCACATATTAGACACTCATTAAATATTTTCTAATAAGTGACTCTATTAGTGAATGGCCAATTTAAACATTTGTGGGGTTTTTAAAATTGAAAAGATTATGAATATGTGCTCAGAATTGAAGCTAAATTTAATAATCAAGCAGCCACTAATTTCATTACAGTGGTATCTTTAAAATTATCAGTGGGGGTTAAATTGTGCTACTCTCGTGGTCCTACTGGGGATGTCTACCACGAAAGCGGCTCCGTGGGCAAAAATGGATCGTCAGTCCCAGCCTCTCCGCATGCAGATGAAAGAAGTAAGGTCAGTGCAGGCCTACTTTCACTTGTTCTCACAACTAGTCTTTGCAATTTTGGCTCCAAACACCAGATCATTAATAGATCATATACTATATTTTATTACTTCCTTAAATCGGAATAAAAATGGGTTTAAATTTTTTAATGATTTTTTAAACATAAAAAGTTAATCCTGAGAAATTTCTAAGTGAAATATATCTTACCAATCTTCAAAACAAGGTCACATATATTTTATATTCCTTTTTCTCATTGCCCAGCTTTGTGAAAAGAGCTGCAAGAAAATTTCAAAGAGATTTGGAGCAATGAAAAGATGTCAAAATCCTTTTTAATTTAAAGAATTTTTTTTCTTTTTCCAGGAGAAATCCTCATAGATGGGAGTTCTACTATAATTATTTAACGATTGGCTGGTAGATTTTCTGAGAACATATTAAAGGTCACATAGAACAATTTCTAAGAATTCTAAAATGCCACATGTGCTTTGAACAACCAAAATTGAAGCACATAATTTTTATACGTAGGGAAAATAAGTGTATTTTTTTCCAATGTTATTTGTTGATGTGATTTCCCAGGCTTAAATGAAAAGAAATGGAGAAAAACATAACCAAGTTCTCCAAGTAGACTCTCAGTAGTACAGCAGTCAGACCTGTGTTCTTCCGAGCTCATGGCGCATTATTCGATTAAACTCAGAAGCAAGTATATTGAGTGACCATTCCCTGAAGGAAACTCTTAATATTGGTGTTGTGGTCCTTTGAACATTTTATAAAATAATTATTAACATGTAGCAAAAGACTATGCAAACAATGTGGGAATGAGGAGATTATTGCACGAAATGTTTTAGACTGATCCCATCTGATCGTATTAGATGAAATGAAGTGTACCCAAGTTCTTTAAAGTTGAATGAGATAAAAAAATGTTACATTCATCATGTGTTAGAATTGTTGGTTACCAAAGGCAAATTTCAGACTATTTCCCCTTCCTGCTTCTTGCTGCGCCATCACAACTCCTGAGCTCTCAAGATGTGTAGACTGTCGGGGAACGTGCTGAGATACAAATCGGAGTCACAGCTGCCCACAGGTCTTCTTGATATGCTAACGATCATTTAGCAACAGAAGGATTCTTCCCACCTGTGCATGTCTAAAGTTATAACACCTGTTATACACAAAGCTAGTTTCAAGGCCTGACATTTTTTGAAATGGAGAGCATGGAATCACATTTGCTTGAGACTGTACCCTGGTTACTTCCTTATCCATAGTAAAACCCCCAGGGAAAAACAAAATAAACCAAAAACATTGTTTGCTGTACAATATTTGGTTTCAGAACCACTTTGAGCCAGGATGAGCTGTTTGTTGGGTCCTTGTTCTATGTTTCTCTGAATAATGCAGGAAGAGAACTAAATGGCCCTTTATCGATGAAGCATGCACTTCTACTTAACCCCACAACTGCCAAGTTACTCCGTGAAGAGGCTGCAGTGGGGAGATGAATTGGCAACTTGACTGTCCTTTCTGATAGAACTTTTCTTTAAGAGTAATCCCTCAATTCAGTTAAAAATATTTTTCTAAAACTCCTTTTAATGCACATTTATGGAGATATATATTCTCATATAGCATAATCAACTATGTAATCACTGGCTCACAGTATTGTATATGGCTGTGCATTCATTATCACAATCAGTTCTGGACGTTTTCATTACTTCAAAAAATAAAAATAAAATTAAAAATAAAAAAAAAACACCCAAAATATCCATACCCTTTATCCCCCCTCTTATTTATTTTTTGTCTTTATTTTCTTATTCATCTGTCCATACAGTGGGTAAAAGGAGGGTCAGTCACAAGGCTTTCACAATCGCATGGCCATGTCTTAAACGCGCTATAGTTATTCAATCATCTTGAAGAATCAAAGCTGCTGGAACACAGCTCAGCAGTTTCAGATACTTCCCTTCACCTCCCAGTACAGCATAAACTAAAAATGGATACCTATACAATGTGTAAGAATAACTTCCATGATAACCTTGCGACTCTATTTGAAACCTCTCAGCTACTGAAACTTTATTTTGTTTCATTTCTCTCTTCTCCTTTTTGGTCAAGAAGGCTTTCTCATTGCATGATGACAGGTCCTGGCAAATCCTGAGGGCCATGTTCCACATAGGGCAGAGGGTAGTGAGCTCACCTGCCGAGTTGGCTTAGAGAGAGAGGCCACATCTGAGCGACACAAGAGGTTCTCTGGGGATGATTCTTAGGCAAACTCCTCAGAAGGTTTAGCTTCTCCTCTGCAGGAATAAGTTCCAAAGGGGTGAAAGCCAAGATCTGGTGTCTGGCTCAGTCCCTGATGCTTCTGAGCGTATCAGGTCTTCCCCAGGTGGGGAGGTTTAATATTTCCACCTTTTTCCAAGTCCCTCAAGGTGAGTTTGCAAATACTTTTGAATCTTCTGCCCAGATTCTTCTGGGATGTATCAGGACATCACACCAACCTGTACAAACCAACAAGATCTCAATCTTTATTTGAGGTTCCAAGTAATTACGTTGTTGAAATAAGCAGACCATAGCAGATTAAATTGGCTAGTGTGCTACTGAAAACATAAATTTTGCACCAAATAAACCTATCTTCCTTTGGTCTCACACAGAAGTTGAAGTTTTAAAAAGCAATCATTATCATCATTTACCCTATATTCTGATTTACCTTAGTCCTAACGAGATCAGCTTCATTCATATCTTTGCTTGAAGTCTGATGTCTTTTACTATGTTTTTAATAGCTGCTGTGTGGGGTAGAAGGAATGAAGTCGTGAGGCATGCAGCTAGGTGAATGATCCTTGACAACAGTATGTTGAGTAAAACACACCAGAAACAAATGTTATAATGCCTTCCTAACATGGACTAACTACAATGTGAAAACTCTGGGAAATGATGTTAGAACATGAGTTACCAGGTGGAGGCTTATTGCAAAGGCCTTAGGTTGTAAGCGATTGCAGTAGTCACATCTATTCCTGAGTGGGAACTGTTATTTCTAAATTCTGAGGCACTGAGCTCTTTATATATAACCTGGTCCTTCCCTGGAACTTCTGGTATTTGAGAGACACCTGAGACTCAGAGTTCTGCAGCTCTACCCGTCAGCTTCTCCTGATGCTCCTAATGTGAGGCAGTAGGTGACAAGGTTGTATAATTTAGCAGATGCAATTCAGCAATACTTTATATATATATGTCTTTGCTTAACTAGCGATCTTGAATTTTTTTTTTTTTTTTTTTTTTTTTTAAGAGAGAGGGAGGAAGGGAAGGAAAGACAGAGAGAAGGAAGGAAGGAAGGAAGAAAGGGAAACATCTTTAAACATTTTCTTGTTTTATTGTATTTTGTTTGTTTGTTTGTTTTTTACATGGGCTGGGGCCGGGAATCGAACCGAGGTCCTCCGGCATGGCAGGCAAGCACTTTGCCCGCTGAGCCACCGCGGCCCGCCCTAATCTTGAATTTTTTTAAACATGCACCTACCTTTGTCAGGGTAGGAAAGTTTACTCTAGTAGAGCTAGTCTTTACTTAAGTCCTTTCGTGGTGTTCCGTCTGGCCTCTGTCACCCGATGACGCCTGAGTGGACAGACTCCGTGACCCGGCTGCGTGTGCTGCGACGCCTGCCGCGGGGTGCTCCAGTCCAGGACGGTGGCGTCGTCTGCGTGATTTTTCCTCAGTGTATTTGTGTTTTCATCTTCATGTCAGGAAACTTCTGGCACCAGGCAATGGGCCAAGCGTTAATCAACGCAGAGATGGTGGATTCTAGTCCCGAGTTAATGTCCTGAAACAAGAACAGTCGGGACGGAGACCCCTTACGGAATTAAATGACGATGTCACTCCTCAGGCTGCTGGATACCTGGTTTGTTTAGGACTGCTAAACTGCATTCTTTTGACACGTGGCCTTAAAACACGGCTCGCGGTCACGGCTGTGCACTCCAGCTGCAGCCTGAAGCATGGTTTTCGGCGAAGGTGGTTCAGAGCGTGGAGCTGTGCTCCCCGCAGCGTGTGCGGTGCACGCACGTCCCGCAGTGCCTCGGTGTGTGCGCGGCCTGCTGGGTGCCCAGAGGCCCGCACGGCGCTCAGCCACGCGGCTCCGGGGCCGGGGTTCTGCGGGCGCCTGCCGGGGGCTCCGCCCAGCAGCGTCTCCCTCCGATCCTTGCCTTTTAAGTCACCCTCCCACCCAAGGACCAGAAGTGCTGGTTGGAGGAGCTCCCTGGAGGAGCACTCCGGCTTGCTGCTCTGCAGAAAGACTTTCCTTGAGGGGCAACGTGAGGGGCGGCAGAGCCGGGGCCTCTTCGCCTGCTCAGCAGCACGGCAGGGGCCCTTCTGTCTCCTGCTCACGAGCAGGGCCCCCGGGGCAGGGACAACAGGGACCTCCCACCAGGGACCCAAGAGCAGGGCTCCTTGGAAGCCCCCGAGCAGGACCCCCGCAGCAGGCTCCCCCAGCAGGGTCCCCAGAAACCCCCGGAGCTGGATCCCCGCAGCAGCCCCCCCCCCGGCAGGGTCCCCCAGAGGAAGCCCCCGGAGCTGGACCCCCGCAGCAGGGCAGCCGACACTTAGCCAGGCGAGGATCCTCACTGCCAGGGCGCCCCCCCACCGGCTCGAGGTGAGCTTCTACACCTCGTCATAATGGTTCATTTAGTCTTTGGCCAATCACAGACGAGGTGAGCGGACTCTGCTGCCCTTGTAGGAGGGACGGGTCCGGCCCCTTCACCCCGAGGGTTGTGACACCCCGAGGAGCCCCTACCACGTCCCCGCAGGCCGGGGTGGGGGTGCGGCCAGGTCAGGGTGACACCTGAGCTCCCTTCTGAGGCTCCTTCCTTTCTTCTGCTTGGCATCTCCTATTAGGAGGTCATTCAGGCGACTCTATCTAGTCTTCGGACGCTATTCCTCTCGCCCCACAGCAGGGCGCACAAAACCAGGGCAAAAACCAAAGATGGAAAACGTAAGGCAGAAGCCAAATGCTGGGCCTGCAGTGGGCGGAGTTCCCTGGCCTGCTGGGCGGTCCCCCAAGGGGTGAGGGTCCCGCGCTGCTGCCCCCGACCTGCCATCGCCGTCCTGCCCCCGAGCTGGAGTGTCCCCGTGTGTCCCTCCGCGGGCTCCGCCCTTAGGCCGCGCTCTGTGCTGTTCAGACCTCATCCGGTGTTGGGCCTCAGCTCACCAACTGTGCGCTTTCACTGAGAAAAACTCATTGGCCTTTTTAAAAAAGGTGTTCCTCTTGTATGACCTGTAAAATTAGTGTTAGGTCAAGGGAATTGTATTAAAACTGGGTTTTAGCACATTTGTTCAAGGGAACTATTCAGGACTATTGATAGAGATTCACTTTTAGAAATGAAGATAACGGTTTTTCATCTTGGTCCCTACGTTATAAAAACTCAGAGTTAGGAAAAAAGGGAATAATAAACTTTGAATGAAGAATGCAGGAGAGGCTCAGCCCTCCTTTCCATGTGTTTCCTGTGGTCTAGTGCACGCGCCCTGCACACTCAGACACATTGGGAAGTGAAGCGCAGCTCGTTTTAACTGGTTGCATGGTGCTATTTTCCGTGTGAGGCTTAGGCGTCTCCAGAACAAAGATACTGATCTAATGAGCTGCGTGTGCATGGGGCGTGCTGGCCGGCTGGAGCGTGCGCATCAGAGGACACGCACGGTGAAGTGAAAAGCTGCTGCTGTCCGCACAGGCTGCATCAGTTCAAACAGGGTTCTGAAGTCAGCAGGTGGGTCGTGAGAGCCGAAGGGTGCCGTTGCTTCTAGCTTTAGACTCCACATAAAAGTAGAACCCCCTGACCTTGTACAAGTTCTTGCAACAGAACCGAACAGGTAAATTTTTGTTCTCTATGGCTGGGCAACTCTGGGTAAGTTAACAGGCAATTAGTATCACAACGAACATTTCCTGGAAACCAGAAAACCAAGTAAGCAATGATGAGCTGACCTTGCCGCTGTGCTCAAGAGCAAACTGCCTCAGGCTGTTTACAACACGAGAGTGCTCTCTCCCTTCCCGGGTTTGGCTCCTGAGTCTGTCTTGGGAATGAGCTATTAAACACAGATTTAATACTCAGCCACGCGGTGTCAGTGTGTGGGCTGCAGACAAAGATGCTGACACAACTTTACTCTGCCATGCCAAGGTTTTTCTGTGAGGCCAGCTCCCATGAGGAGAGATACACAAGTTCAAGGAAGATGACAGGGAAGCAAGAAACTTTCATGTTTTAACATTTCAGAATCAAATCCAGTTTTAAAATATTACATGCTGACTTAAGAGCAAATACCATTTTTTTCTTGCACTGCATGAGATAGCTTTGGGAGCATGGGTTTTTATCCATGTGCTTGAAAAGGAACCTTCCATAATGAATTTTACAAATAGTTGCAGAATACGTTAAGCACAGGTTGCAGTAAGAAGACATCTTTCAGCTAAGAGGGGATGAGATTTAAATCCTTTCAAATGTCTCGGTATAAGCTCCTCTCACATTTCTTCTATGGCCTTCTCACATGCAGACACTGCTTAATTCCCATGGATTTTACTTAAGTTCTTGAAAGCTTCAATTCACTGAAAGACCCACTATTCCATAGTTGTCTAAATAGTGCTGATGTTTTTCTTCCTTGCAGTATCCATGAAGATGTTTTCTAATTATTTTACCCCTGCATAATCTGAAACCTGGGTATTACATGCGTGTTAGCAGTTCAGTAAAACAGGTGGGGGATTTGCATGTACCTTGTGTTCACGAGTGACAGGTGAAGGGATTCGCAGTGATGTTGAAATTGTCCCTTATTTTGACACGTGACATTTCGGTGAAAATGCTCATCTTTAGCTTTAGCCTCTTAAAAAACAGCAGTCTTGCTAAATAGTAAAGAACACACAAGTATGCAATCTTTCTATAATTTTTTTATTAATTAAAAAAATTAACTAACACAACATTTAGAAATCATTCCATTGTACATATACAATCAATAATTCTTAATATCATCACATAGATGCATAGTCATCATTTCTTAGTACATTTGCATCGATTTAGAAGAAGAAATAGAAAGACAACAGAAAAAGAAATAAAACGATAATAGAGAGAAAAAAATTTTTTTAAATTAAAAAAATAATAAAAAACTATACCTCAGATGCAGCTTCATTCAGTGTTTTAACATAATTACATTACAATTAGGTAGTATTGTGCTGTCCATTTCTGAGTTTTTGTATCCAATCTTGTTGCACAGTTTCTATAATTTTTTAAAAATATACTCTGATTCTTTCTTTCTTCAAAATATGCCTATTTTGAATACAAGAAATGAGAACTGAGAGTGTTAGGAAGGAGGAAAATCAGAAGAGTGGCATGTATGAGAATTGAAATGCTCTAAGAAGAAGGAATTCATTTACTGTGCCACGTGCTGCAAAGAGGTGAAATCAAAAGGAATACAGCTGACTGCTGGGTGGGTCGTGTGGAGGCCTCTGGAAAGCTGCTAAGAGCAGATCCAGTGGATTGGACCGGGGGAGCAGAAACCTGCTGGGCTCGCTGAGATAGGAGGACCTTGAACACATGCATGGAAGTCAGTCTTTGATAGGACGAGGGTTAATGGATAATCTACTCTTTAATAAGCAGGAAATGGAAATAAATGGGTATAAATGCCAAAAAGTTCATAGATTTGGTAAGATGAAGCAATCTATTTTGAGTGATTTTATTTCCCTAGATAAACAAGAGACAAAGGTCTGTGTAAAAGAAAGACAAAAGAGTATCTGTGAGAGTTTGAAGAGAGAAGAAACTATTTAAATAATCACCCTGAAGAACAGAACAGTGAATTGACTAGGAAAATGTCATAGGGGTCCTGGGCATTGCCAAGACCGGTAGAGATGCCTGGGGAAGGAACCAGAAAGTCCTGGTTAATGGACGAGAGACGCTGTGGAGTCGCGGTGTTGCCGCGGCAATGCAGTGGATCGGGAGCCCGAGACAGCAAGGTAGAGAACAGGAGATGTGCGGGAGTCAGCGATGAGAAGACATGGGCACGGAGGCTGAGTGGGCTCTGAGCTGATCTCTACATGGGCAGGAAGCTCAGCAGGAAAGAAGGTTGGAGTGCCGTTGGGGGCAATGCTGTGATCTAATACTACGGGGGAGGGCACATGGCAGGGAGGTAGGTAGTTTATCAAAGAGGGGAGTGGGTGGTATTGCCTGGGGAGCTGGGCTCCAAGGATCAGGCTTTTTGAGGTTCAAGAAGAGCGACTTCTTTCGGAAGACATTGAATTGCTGTGGTTAAGAACATGACCTCATAACCAAACTAACTTCTGCCACTTGGGAGAGTTCTGACCTTGCACAAATTACTTAGATTCTTAGATTCTTAGCATCCTGATTGGTAGATTGGTAATGACATTGTCTATCTTATAAGGTTGTTTTAAGGGCTTAGTGATTAAACTGATATAATGTCTAACACATGGTGATGTTCGATAAGCTTTGATATCTCACACATTCAGCCTGAGTAAGGAAAAAACTGCAGGAAGAGCTCTGACCTCAGTCTCAGGTCGGGCAAGGACATGAAGAGAAGGTTCAACGAGTGCCTGAGGATTGGACTGTTCTGTGGATAATGAGCCCAGAGCCCCAGTGGGCTCAGTGTGAGTGCTGCTGGGTCACCTCCACCTGGACAGTAGGCGTCTCTGGGGTAGCAATGGCATGGGAGACTTCAGTCCGTGCCTTTGCTAATGTGTGATGGGATTTATTTCTAATTTCCTTTTCAGACAGTCTAATCATGACCTAGTTATAATCCCTTTTTCCATTTGACTTCCCACACCTTGTTAGAGATGCGGAGGGATGAGTCAGGACATAACATGAGCAGTTCAAATATTCATTGGCCTGAAAATTTTAACTGTATGAGTCAATGGGGAAAACAGCAATGGGAGAATTTATTTCTACCAAATTACTGTGCATTTGCTTTCATACACCTGCAAAAATTAAGTAAAATAAACAAAACATGATTAATTTAGAAACTATGAGTATACATATAAATATGAGCCTAATTTCCCTAAACAAATCTAACCACCCAAGCATTAAACAAGATGACTGTTTAATAACCCTGCATGATGTAGTAATGTGGAGAATCTGACATAAACGTGTATACCACTGTGGGTTTTCTGTTCACTTTTAAGGCTTCAGCTATTTGTCAATTTGTCTTATAATTTGTACACTCTGCAAAATCATGTACATCAATGCTTCTTCCAGTAAGAGGCTATAATAAAAAGTAAAACTCCTTGCACTTTGAAAGGAATCAGTGAAGCAGTCAGAATGCACAATAACTGATAGAAAAAGCACTGAGAGGGTACTTACTGACATAAATGCATATAATCATGGACTAGTGAAAGAGGTAGAAGATTTGCAATTGGAGAATTGTAATACAGGCACGTGCCTTTCCAGTCCCCAGATTTCATAGGCTATGGAGTTTTACCCTGGGGATCTTGTTAGTGCCTTTATTAAAAATTTAGTAGTTGTCTAAATTGCATGCTTGTTTTTAAGTCTTGCTCGTAAAGATACACACCCTGCACATTTGGCAGGGAGGTGAACTGAAACAAGGGGAACCAAAACTACATGTGATTTGAAAATCAAAACGCAATAGAGAAAGCATGTGGGATTCATTACAGAGGTTTGTACAAATTAGGATCTCCACTGAGTTTTAGAACTTTTCTAGGTCAGAGGAAATGAAGCATCACAACAGGAGTAGGGCTCCCCTTGAGTGAATTTTGCCATCTATTCACCTGCTGATCTAATAAGTTATATTTCACCATAAGCAATTTTTAAAGATTTATGCATGCGTATTTTAAACAGGATTGTGTTGTTGGTACAAAAACAGGAGTATTGACTTAATTTCATCAAGAAAATATTACTAATAAAATCACTAAACTTAATCTGGTTATTAAATTCTCAATCTCTTCTGTTATATTTTTCTTTTAAATGTCACTTGCCTTCATTTTTTTTCTTTGTTTTTCACCTTATTCCTTGCAATGATATTTTTACTATGTAACAAACAACTATGAACATGAAGGATGCCAGTCACGTCCAAACCGCAGAGCAAAAGTTGCTCTGATAGACTGGGCTTGTGAATGATTTAATGAGAGTTTTAAAAACACCCAAAAGAAGTTGAACTTTTTGTAATCAAATAATTGTATCCAAAATAATAGGAAGGAAATACTGAGATAAGTGAAGAAAATTTACATGTATAATGTTGACCATATTGAAGCTATTTTGGCCCATGTAATTTATTAGATCCACTATTAGGAATGGAAAAAAAAACATTAAACAATTTGCCAGGAGATAAAATCCTACACTTCGACAGAATTCAGCTAAAATCCTAAGTGGAAACCATGGAAAACATACCTTAATTCCTGCGTAAACACTGGTAGAAGTGAACCTGAAGAGATGAACCACAGAGGATTCCGAGAAAAAAACAAATTAGCACTGGTAAAATAAATTTGAGAAAATGCTGGTAAAATTGCAATAGCATCACAGGCAAACTTTTTGGTCTTCCTTAATCCTCATTTTAAATGTGCAGGGGAATCAGACATTAACATGCTATAAGTACTTATAACATTTAAAACAAAGCTTTATTATAAGATATTTCCAAAATGCTAATAGGAAGGGGAAACCACCAATATACAAAAGATCTACGCATTTTTCATGTCTGCTCAGAAGAAAGCAAGGGGGAAAAATTAGACTTCTGACACACCTGAGGACCAAAGACTCCCCAAAGATCTAATGGATGTTCTCTGACTTAGAAATAGTTCAGTTTTAGGAGAACAAATGAACCCAGGAGCGGTTTTGCCCACTGCAGTAATGAGTAGATGCCGGAGGTTCTTAGTGAGACCTAAAGGAGCTCCAACTGTCAAGCTCCCATTAACGGGTAAAACCAAACAATCGGGCCTCCTTTCCCAGCGGGAAGTCCACACCCGGAGAGGCTATGGGTCTGAATTAAAGTTGGACAGAAAGGGACAGCAGACACAGGAAGCAGGAAGTCCAGATAAAAGTAAGAGCAGGGTACAGGGTTCGGGCTCAGAAATCACAGAAAACAGGTCTTCATATTTTTTAACACTATTTCAGTACAATGGAAGGAGATTTGTGAAGTAAGAAAAGCTACTTAAAACAAACATCGCTCTAAAGTTCAGGAAAAAGATTTACATAAAAATGGGCAATAGAAAATTAAAAAATATCAAGGCCAAACCCAATTAAAGTTAACACAATAGAAAAATACCAAGAGAATTAACTCTTACAGAATTACAAGCTTGTAAAAAAAAAATACCCTAAACAGTTTAGAATGAGCTAAAGCATGCTTAAATATTATTTAAGATGCGATATAGCAACATAAATTACAAGTGCAAAAACACAGAAGTGATAAAATAGAACTCAAGGAAGAATTAGAATGAAAGGAAATTATTTAAAAAATTAAGACTACACTAGAGAAACTAAAGAACACATAAATAAACATGCAATATCTTAAGAGGAACAGACAGTAAAGAAAAAAGGGATTTAAAAAAATTAAAATGAAATAAAATGATAAAAGGGATTCAAGAGAAAGTGAAAAATATTGAAGATAGAAAAGAAGATCCAAAATGTAGAGAATGACAGTTTCTGAATATGAAAACTAAAATAATGCAAATGGTCATTTGAAAAAAAAATTTGTCTGGAAATTAATAAAAAAAATAAAAGGTTTGAACAACATATCAAATGAGCTCTTGGAAAGATCAATACCAAAGCAATGTCACCAACTTCCTTGACTTTAAGCAACAAAGACAAAAATAATTCTTTGTAATCCTTTGGGAATCTAGGCAAAAGAATATGTACCTCAAAATAAAATAAAATTAAATTATTCATGAGATTTGTAAATAACAATGCTTTCTGACAGAGAAAAAGTGGAGTAAAATATTCAGGATTCTCAAAGAAAGAAAATGAGGGCCAAGCTTTATCTTCGGCAAAAATGATCTCCAACTAGAAAAGGTAGAAAGGGCAGTAACTGAGCAGACAAAAATTCAGCAACTCTTGTTACCATGGGATTTTCTCAAGGAATCTATTAGAGAAAGAACCTCAGATAACCACATTAATTGGAGAATCAACAAATAATAGCCAGTGGTTAGCATTATAATATAGCTACTTGTAGAATTAAGAATGAAGGTAGGACTTAAGGAAGAAACTACAAGATATGCCGGCCATATGCCTGACAATGACAATATAGAATGAACATTAAAAGATTGGGATGGCACATGTAAAGCTATTTAATGGTTTTCATTAATCAAAATGCTCTCAGTGTGTTGTGACTGTGTGATTATGAAAGACTTTTGACTGACATTACCTTTACCCGTGGACAGACAAGTGGGTGAGAAATTAAGGCAAAAATAAATAAACAATGGGGAATGGGGAGTATGGGATGTTTGGGTGTTCATTTTAACTTTTATTTTTATTTTCTTTTTTTATTGTTTTTGGGGTAATGAAAATGTTCAAAAATCAATGGTAATGGTGAATGCGCAACTATATGCTGATGCTGTGAACCAATGATTGTATACTTTGGATGATAATATGGTATAGGGATATACCTCAATAAAATTGCATTAAAATGTCAGGATTATAATAGTTATTCTGAGACTATTTGAAATGTATTGTGATATAGGCAAATGAGTGCATATGTGACATTTTAAGTAATTTCCTAGGCCCTCAGTAACTAGGATTTTGGATATTTAAAAAGGAGGTAAAGATGTAATGAGAAGGTAATTATATGATGGGATAATGTTCAGCTGCGGGAGAAGATGAAGCTGTGATGCATGCCACGACGTGGATGAACCCTGAGGACATTATGTAGAGCAAAATAAACCAGAAATGGAAGGACATGTACTTTACTGCCTCGCGGATATGACCCAGCGACCATGAGCCAACTCTGAGTGCGAAGTCTGCGAGCTCAGGTTTCCAAGATGCAGAACCAGGGCAGAGAGGCGGCGAGTGAAACCTACGAGTGTGGGATGATGTCAGCGTTTGAATGGCCAGCACAGGGCAGAGTGGTGGCTCAGGGCGCTGTGAGTGTGGCTGACGGAGCACAGTGCAGAGTGATGGCTCGGTGAGCTGTGAGTGTGGCTGACAGAGCTGAGCGCAGATTGGTGGCTCAGGGCGCTATGAGTGTGGCTGATGGAGCACAGGGCAGAGTGATGGCTCATTGCGCTGTGAGTGTGGCTGACAGAGCCGAGCGCAGAGTGGTGGCTCAGGGCGCTGTGAGTGTGGCTGATGGAGCCGAGTGCAGAGTGGTGGCTCAGGGCGCTGTGAGTGTGGCTGATGGAGCCGAGCGCAGAGTGGTGGCTCAGGGCACTGTGAGTGTGACTGACGGAGCCGAGCGCAGATTGGTGGCTCGGGGCGCTGTGAGTGTGGCTGATGGAGCACAGGGCAGAGTGATGGCTCATTGCGCTGTGAGTGTGGCTGACAGAGCCGAGCGCAGAGTGGTGGCTCAGGGCACTGTGAGTGTGACTGACGGAGCTGAGCGCCCAGTGGTGGCTCGGGGCGCTGTGAGTGTGGCTGACGGAGCCGAGCGCAGAGTGGTGGCTCAGGGCACTGTGAGTGTGACTGATGGAGCCAAGCGCCCAGTGGTGGCTCGGGGCGCTGTGAGTGTGGCTGACGGAGCTGAGCGTGGCGTGGCGGGGTCCTGAATGCCATCAGAAGGAAAAACTGGACGGTGAGAACGGGGACGGCATAACTTAGTGAACCTGGAGTTAGACAACGAGCACGGGTACTTGTACAGATATAAGAAAGTTCTTCCATGAACCCGAGCAAACATATGCCACTACGACAAGGTGCTAATAAAAGGCAGTATAGGGGAAAATACAATTAATGCAAACCGAGGTTTACACAGGTTAACAGTAACATTGGAATATTCTTCCATTAATTGTAACATAGGCACTATACCAAAACTAAGTGCCAACAATAGGGGATAGAAGGGATTTGGGATTTTTTCCGGAAGAAATGAGAATGTTCTCACATTGACTGTGGTTGTGAATGCGTCACTGTGTGATTATACCAGGAGTCGTTGCTGGTACACTGAGGATGGACGGTGTGGTGTGTGGGTAAAGCTGCTTAAAATAAATAATCAACCAATCAAATTCTTCATAAGCTAAATGATCAACACGCTAGTTTATCACATAGAAGCAATCAAAGGATAATGAAAAACAATTCTCAATAAATCTACCCTTGAGATTTTTTTCCATATAAAATAAGAAGTAATACTCAAAAGGAAAAAAATTCCTTTTGGCAAAAATAAATTATTAACTATACAGAAAATGATTTTTATCAAAACGTCAGCACCCTAAATTTGAACTGAAAATAAAAGTGTTAATTCATGAGTTATTTTCACTCTCTGTCCACTGAAAAAAGCTTAGAATTAATGACCCACCTGAGTAATAATGAGCATCCATAGCATAAAATTGTGGTTTTAAATTAATATTTCATATTACCTATGAAATAAAAAAACAGCAATTTTTGGAGAAATCATGATTTCTGACCCCAGGCTAAAGGAAGTTGAACAGCACGAACCTGGAACTTCTTGGTATACCAGATAAGAAGGGAGCTATCTATCAAAGACAACTAAAATAATCTCAAAAGACTGAAATCCTTTTGAAGAGGCATCCACCAGCCAAAAATGAGACAATTTGAAATGCATCAGTGAGAAAAGTTACAATGAATTGAAATAACACAAATATGTTTAAATCCATGAGTTTTCTAAGGTATTAAAAAGCATCAGTAAACGTCCTCCTTCTGAGAGGACGGGGAACAAAGTCATTATTTTGAAAACTGGTCATATAAAAGAAACAAGCATTATCTTTCTTTTTCTGTATTAACTAATAAGAAGTGACTCCTTATAAAATTATTCCAACTAATATATGTAAGCAATACGATAGATTAGTATGTCATCATTATCAAATTATTGGGTGACACATTGAACATCAGTGAGTGAAGTGTAGAAAATGCCTACTTGCTGCTGAAAGAACCCATCATTGGGTCCTCGCCCCAGGGCTGGACCACATGTCCAGCAAAGCCTCCGCATTCAATACTGTCTTTCATGAAATAGAGAGGGCGGAGGGAATGTTGAATTGTGCCCTGAGTATGCAGCTGCCAAAGCGTAAGTGAAAGAAAGGCACGGAGGGCAAACCTCTAAACGGACAGAGAGTTAGAGCATACCGTATTAAATAAAATGAGCAAGATAGAGCTTAGAGAGGCTCGTTTGGATGATAAAATCATACAGCCACGTAGTGGTTGCTATGAAAGTCAGGGACTGACCTTTCGAAAGGGAGGGAGGGCACAGGACGAGCTTTCTGGGGTTACTGGAAAGGTCCATTTGTCCACCTGGGTGTTGACTGCTTCAGTGTTCACCCTGTGTTAATTCCCTAAAATGTAAGTATTGTTGGATTTACAAAAATAGACTCAGTATTTTAGAGAAGCTTTAGGTTTACAGAAAAGTTGAGCAGAATGTTCAGTTATTTCTCATATACCCCTCCATGCTCAGTTTTCCGAACAGTTAACATTTCAACTTAGGTGGTACATTTGTTACAGTTTATGAACCAATATTGATGCATTATTATTAACTAAAGTCCATAGTTTACATTAGGGCTCACTCTTTCTGTTTTATGTCTGTGGATTTTGACAAATACATAATGCCATGTATCCAAAATTACAGTATCTTATAAAATAGTTTCGCTCCTTAAAAAAATCCCCACATTTTGCTTATTCGTCTCTCCCTTCTTTCCCCAAAACTCTTGGCAACCACTAATCTTTTTACTGTCTCCCTAGTTTTTTTTTTTCTTTTTCTGAATGTCATATAGATAAAACATACAGAATATAGCCCTTACTGGCTGACTTCCTTCACTTTGCAATATGCATTTATGTTTCCTCCATGATTTTTTTTGTGGCTTGGTAGCTCTTTTATTTTTTTCTTTAAATCACTGAGAAATTTCCCATTGGATGTACCATTTGTGTATACATTCACCTATTGAAGGGCATCTTGATTGCTTCCAGGTTTTGGCAATTATGAATAAAGCTGCTATAAACATTCATGTGTGAGTTTTCCTATGAAGATAGGTTTTCAACTTATTTGGGTCAACACTGGATCAAATGGTAAGATTACATTTAACTTTGTAAGAAATGGTCAAACTGTCTTCCAAAGTAGCTGCACCATTTTGCATTTCCATTAACAAGGAAAGCAAGTTTCTTTTGTTGCACCTTCTTGCTGGCATTTGGCATTGTCGTGTTTTGGGTTTTAGCCATTCAAATAGGTGTGTAGGCATCTTGTTTAATTTGTAATTCCCTAAAGACGCATTATTTTGAGCATCTTTTTATGTACTTATTTACCTTCTGTGGATCTTCTTTGGTAAAGTGTGTGTTTATATCAGTGGTCTATTTTTAAATTTGTTTTTTTGTTTTTTTGAGTTTTAAATGTTCTTCGTATCTTTTGGATACCAATTCTTTATTTGCTTTTCAAATATTTTTTCTCAGTCTGTCACTTGTCTTTTTATTCTTTTAATGATATTTTCCATTTTAAAACAAAAGTCATCTTGAGTTTATTAATATGTTTTGCATCCAAAAGAACATAAATGTCTATTCAAATAGAGACTATTACGTCAAAATATTGCTCAAAATATGGCTATCTTAGTTTATATGTTAATTCTCTTTTTCTACTTAAGCTGTGCAGAAATGAAGAAGGGGGGTTGAATTAAGAAAAAACTGGAAGAATAAAAAGAGTCAGATAAAGTAACTACTAAATATGTACATATCTATTAGCTAATCTGCATAATTCTAAAGTTGGAAATGTATGCCTCTGTTAATTTAATAGATGCAATTAAATAGTCACTATTTTCTTTATCTACTGTATTAATTCTTCCACTTGCATTTCTGTTCTCTCTGATTGTAGAATGGCATATTCTTATTCTCACAAGATTCTTTTGTGACTGAACACCAAGTCAGCACCACCATAATGTTAATTCCATATGCTGGGCATGTGCTATGCATCGCACAGCATCCTGAGACTCCCTGTTCACAGCACAGATCTGCAACAACAGTGCATAGTGGCTTTATTATTTCCATTGTGTAAACGAAAAACTAAAATAAAATCAAACTGTTAATTAAATCAATGTCATTCAGGAGGGTTAAACCAGTTCTGGCTCATTCCAGGGTCAGAGGCCGAAGCAGCCCTGGATGAGAAAAAGGAGTTATATAGTGTACTAGAGGATGAAGCACTCAGTTTCACCCTCCAATAATTTTCTGATATAAAAGCCAAAGAGATTACCTTAATTTTTAAAGTTTGTGCTTCAATTCGCTCTCCAATCTCAAATAACCACATTTTATTGGCTTTAAAACAGACACACCAGCATTTTTCTGCTTCACTGTTATGATTTGCAATTTATAATAAATGGCTGGAAACTAAGCTTACATAAACTTATTTCTATGTAGGAGAAAAATGGCCAAGCTGTTCAGAGCCCCAGGCTCTTACATTCACACCCCACCTCCGGGATTGGTTAGTTGCGTGACCTTGAGCATTTTGTTTGACTCTTCTGCTTGCCCTCAGGAAAACGGGGATGATGTAAATGAATCTCCCAGGGTTTTGAGAGGATTCAATTAAATTGTGTGAGCAAAGCTGTTAGAAAACTACATAGTTCATAGTAAAAACTCGATAAATGTAAGCTAGTTTTCAGATGTGAAAATATTTTATGTATTTTAATATTATATAAACTGTTTTAATGGCAGAAAATCTATTAATATTAGTTAAACCAAACATCATTCCTTAATAATCCAGGTATATGAATCATTATCTGAATGCATTATGGATAAGTTTTAAAGAGCAAATCCTTGTATTTGTAGTAAGTACATGGATTCAGTGAACTAAATTGTACCTATGAAAGAGTCATATGTGATTCCCACTGAACTTTTGCCCTATCACCCCATGTTAATCTTCTCTGGCATCTTTCACCTCGTTAGTTAGCCCTAGATATTTTTTTTAGGTGTGGATTTTCTTCTCTCGTGACATTATAATCATTGCATAAAAAGCCCTTTGGTCTTTTCCAAGTTTTAAATCTTTTAAAATTAGAAGAAATGCCAAGTTTTTAAAACAAATCTCCAGTTCCACAGCTTTGCACTCTCCATGGCCTCTGCTGACCCCCGACGTCTGTCCAACCTTGCTGGACATGTTCTCCTAACAGAAGAGCTGGTATCAGCAAAGCTGCTTTCAGACGAGCACACTTCCTGTGTGTCCATCCCTGTGATCCTCGTGGGTGACACACCTGGACAGGTGTCTGACTTAGGATTCAAAATGAAACACGGAGCTGTTCTTATATCCAGGTAAAAATACAGTAGGCAGTTTCCACTAAAATTTTAAGATACATTTTTACAGTAAAAAAATATAGCCTTCTTCATATAAATTCACTTACAAAGGCTTTAGTTAAAACATTTTAAAAAAGATAATCATTGTGTTTCTTATTTTAGAAAGGGGAGTGTCAATTTTTTCTTTGTATTTATCGTCAAATACTGTTAATTAGCTAATTTTGCCTGTAAAGTTGCTAGGCATTATTCAGTAGAAATAAATTAGAAAAAAAAAAAGACTCAGCCCAAGATATTCATTAACTTGTTGTTGAATTCTGTGAATTTTCAGTTAATCAGATAGGATACAGACAAAATAGAAGATTGAACCCACGCCATGGGGTACAGGCACTCTGCTGCTGCTGTGCGTGTGGAGAGCTCCATTTTAATGAGGTGAGCAGAGGTCGCAGTAGAATTTCATAGGGAAAATCTGCATTTTTTCACCAAAATGCTTTGTTAAGTTTATTTTTTTCTCTTGCCTTTGACTCCATTTCTTTTTAAAATGTCTCAAAATTTGCCTATGAGATCACATGAAAATGTAAATTCATTTAATGTCATCCTTCTATCGAGTCATGAAAATTTACTTCACTTGAGTTTTAACATTTTGAATATTTTTATCTCAATATTTTTTGACCATTATGGCAAATTTGCATAGTTTTAAGAACATCCTTTTATATTTTACATGCTAAATTTATGTTGGCCAAAGGAGTGGTTGCCAGCACACTCCATTTGAACTTGTGTGTGTGCACGTGAGTGTGCGTGTGTGTGTGCATGTGTGCATGTGTGCGTGCATGTGTGTGAATGCTCAGTCTTCCCAACTCTGAAATTTTCCTGGTGATTTCTAGCTCTTGCCCTCGAGAGTAATCTGTCCAGCTGTTTCCTGCCTGTTAGTTTGCCTGTTTCTCTAGCAAATTGTCCCAGATGTCTACACACTATCCTTCATGGCATACATTATTTGGTAAAAGAAAAAGTTAGATTTACCCATTTCACTGAGACAATAATACTTCCTTCCAGGCCCTATTGGTAGCACAGCGTTTTTCTGTCGCAGCATCCTGTTCTTGCATCCTCAGGTCCATGATTACACTTTATCTCATATTTTCCTTGAAATTCTTCTATTTTTGTGCCTTATTTTCCCCTTAAAACACATCACCATTGTGGAATCATCACTTAATGGAAACCATGGCAAAGGTCTCTGAAATAATGATTATTAACATTTTTGAGAACATTCTTTCTGCCAATTATTTATTAAAAATCAAAGTAAATGTATTAGATCATATTTATAGAGGCTTTCTATAAATCATATTTTATGAGAAATACTTATTTTGCCCATGTGTTCTGCAGGCACTACAGTTATTCTTATTGTTATTCATCATTATCTTTTAACAGATGGGGAAACTACGACAGAAAAGTTAATAATCAGTAACGTGCCAACAATTGGCAAAAACAAATTTGAGCCGAGGCATTCCACTCGGGACCTTCTCTCGTAACCCATCTTCTGTGCTGCTTCTCAGTGACACGTGGCTCCTGCTGAAGGCCCTGCCTGGGCTGAACGGCAGTTCCCAATTCCCTGGCCACGCGTGTGCTTCCCACCTTCAGCCCCCCATGCTGTGGTTTCTCTGATGCTCATCCGTCTGCAGCTGGATGGAGCTTTTCGGTGGTACTGGTCAAGATCACCTTACAAATGGTGTCGGACTTGGAATCTAACAATTGTTCTATTCCGTTCTTAGACTTCAGCGTTGGAAGACACATTTAATCTCTAGGATGGCAAACTTTTTGACAGGCAAGAATTATCCATGATCATAATTAAATAAGCAGTGTTATTAAGAAAATACATAAAATGTTTCCTTCTACTGAGGAATTTGAAATTTTTCCCATACTTAGACTTAGTTCTCACTTGGAATTTGGTTTATGGCTGTCTCCATTACCAAGGAAACTTGTCTGTACATATTTTAAGGTCGATAAAGTCAAACATGGAGATTTAGGTGTGTTTAGAGGGAAGGACTCAGAATTATGGCCCTGAACTTTCTTTCTATTACATTTAATGGCATCTGATACCCACAGCAGGTATATACCTGCATAAGACAGGAGCCAGGGGAAATAAACTTAGATACGTGGTTCTTCTGGAATCATATCAGCTTTCTGTAGGTGTCCCTGGAGACGTTAGAAGGGATAAAGTAGCTGTGGAGCGCATCTGACTATCCTTTCTGATGGCTCCAGTGGACAATGGCCCGGCCAGGGTTTCTCTGCCGACTGGCCAGCTGGCCGCAGCAGGTGGAATTCTCAGATGCTGTAGAGCCATGGGGTTTTGTGGCTGCTGAGGAATGGAGCCTAGAAGACAGAACAGACTTCCTGAGGTCACCTCCCAGCAGTTCCCAAGGCAAACGGGATCCCGTGACGCCTGGGAGGCAGTAGTGTTAGTGATGGACGGTGTTTCCCTCGCAGTTGGCCGCTGTGGGCGCTCACCTTATTCTCATCTCAGTGGCAGCGGCAGCCACCGTCGCAGTGACGTCCAGCACTCCATGGCCTTTGGTGGATGACTGATCAAGCCTCTGCATGCCTCCTCGAGGTCCTTCTTCCTTTCCCAGAGAGCAGCTGTCTGGTCCTTGCCATAGGATGACTGCTCCAGGGGCCCTGTCACAGCAGCTTCAAGCTCGGCCTTTCTGCAGATACGAACCCTGCATTAGATTGCTCAGAGGTTGGTTCATGACCTGCAGGGGGTTGTTTTACCTGGCTGCGTCCAGGGATCACCACACCTCTGTGTGAAGCCGCTGGTGAGAGCACATCTGCCAGAAGACAGCAGCACCTGCACTGAGGCTCAGAGACGCTAGAGGCCAGCATTGCTCTTTTTGTGCCAAACCAACGGTTGAAGGGGTGATGTCATAGTTGGCTCTGCTCACAGTTGCTGAGAAAATTCTGAAATCACAGAATCATTTGCTGAGTTAGTACTGACTTTATACTCTCTGCTTCTCTATGACTGCAGTTCCTGTTTTAATTTATCTTGATATCCATCTCTCTTCTGTTAAGAGCAATATGTTTGAGGTAAACATAAATGGAAAAATAAAAGAATCAGAAAAATGAAACAGGATATTTGTCAAGACATTCTCAATAATATTAATTTTATAGAATCAACTATCACTAATCACTTTAAAAATGAATATACGTGCCAAGAAAACTTGGTGAATGAAAAGCAGAAGATTTTACACAAGTAACAGCATTCAAGAGAGCATTCTGTACTAAAATTTTTAAAAATTGTACAGTTTTTGTTCATATTGTTTCATTTATAGTATAGATATTTCAAAGAGCTTGTTTTTAATTTTTAAACATTTTATCTTTGGCAGAAAGGAAAGCTCAAAATTTCTTTGAAAGAGTATTCACCAGTACTTGTGTCTGAAGCTTCCTGCGTGGCCTCTGTCAATTTTCAGACCCAACCTCTCATATTGGCATGATTTGCTGACAGGCTGGTTTTTATCCAGGGGTCTCTGTCATTCGTTTGTATCCACCAGCAGTGCTCATGCCGCATCCGTTCATTCATTGTGTTGCTGAGTCATTCAGCAAACAGTTATTGCGTCCACCCTCTCTGCTGCGAAGCGTCGTCAGCGCTCAGGCTCCCAGGCTGGAGAAGACAAACGACAGTCCCTTCCCTGAGACTGCATTAGGGGGAGTTCAGGGGCTGAAAAGCATGAAAATAAGTGTGTTATACAATCTCAGAGGTTTTGTCCTGTGAACAAGTAAAAGCCGAACAAAAGGGCAACACATCCTGGGATTCCTGCATGAGGCACGGCCTTGGGAGATGGGGTCCCGCTGGTGGCGTGTGAGTGCAGAGGCGAAGAAGCGAGGCCGGGAGTGGGCATGCAGCCCAGGCGGCCACTCGTGCCTGACTGGAAACGAGCGTCCTGTGAGTGAGGGGCCGCGGCCTCGAGCAAGGTTGTACAAGGCCCACATGGGGGCACTGCGGGTGTGAGACCGACGTTGTGACGATGGTGTGAGAGACGAGAAAATGATGCTTATTTTCTTAGGAAGTGTGATGCTCACACTTACTAAGACTCGGTACATGCCAGGCTGTTTCCTGTGCATTTTACACATGTTCACTCCCTAAATTGATGTGCATTTTACCATGTTCACTCCCTAAATTGTCATGAACCCCAGTAAGAGAGATGAGTGTTTTCCTCCCCTGTGGATTATTAGCAGGGTCACGGAGAGTTTACGTAACTTTCCTGAGTTCCCAGAGCTGGGAACTGGTGAACAGGAACTCACACTTAGGGACTTTTAGCTCCCACTGAGCCATTGTAGAGTTCGCACTTAGGGCACGTGCTTGCGTCATGTGCTACGGTTAAGGAAGCAGGACGCGTCAGTTATGAGAAAAAGCCCTGAAATAATGGGTGAAGAATACTGAGATTCTCATTAAACCCTGCTTCTAACTCCCCATCTGGCTTAGGAATGTGCCTTTGGGTCTGCGTCTTCTCAGCTGGAAGACGTGTGGGACTGTGGAGCAGAACTCACGAATCGGCCGTCTCAGCAGAGCTTAGAGCAGTTCCCATCTGTGTTTTCCTGTGACCTTGCTGCTGTTGGAATAAACTGAATTGGTTTAAGACATTTGAAAGTAGAAGATTTAATATCAATTATGTATTTATAGTTTTAATCTAAAAATGTGAAGATTGAGTGCCGCTGACCTTGAATTCTTCAGGACAGCTGGTCACCGGAACTGAGCAGTGGGTGGGTGCCTCGGGCGGGGCTCGAGCCCTCTACTCTCCACCGAGCCAGCCCCGTACACGATCCGCCAGGCCACGCAGGCATTTCTCATGAACTATCCTGGTCCAGTGTTTCCCGAGGCCCTGCCTAGTGCTAAATTTTACCTGTGCACTTTGCTTTTCTCCTGTGCGATGAAGGACCCACACCAGCGTCAGTTACTGAGCAGGCAGACTGACCACACAGGCAAGTTTTTCAACCTCAGCTTTTTGTAGGGAACATTATCCATTTCTCTGTTTTTACACGTTGGAAATGGATTCCAGATTTCTTCTGGAACACCATAATACCCAGTTCAAATGTAATTCACCCAGAATGCATTATTTTACTTCCAAACATGAAAACATGTAGCTGTGTCTCTCCTACCCCCATTCCATTTCCCTTTTCTAGTTGTCCTTTTTGGGTGACCACAACTCACAGTGGTGAGTGGTTTGCCTTGAGCCCACTGTTGGAAGCTGTACATTGAAAAACGCAGAGAAGTACTGGATTCACTGGCTTTGTTTTCTTAACTTCAAACTTCTTTTTAATGTAGTTTTTGCTTTTCTCATTATCCAGATTAAGAATTAAAGTGAAAGATAAGAACAACGAAAACAAATCGGTCAATACATAGCATCAGCAGGTGATAAGGAATGAAACATCTACACTGAGCTGCGTATTTGATATAAATCAATTAAATCCTCACATCGTCTTTATGATTGCGCTATTATCCCAACTTTGCAAATGAGGAAAATGAAGCATAAAACACTTAAATATTTTGACTAAGGTCACACCAGCAAATTATGAAGCTGGTTTAACTCGAGAATCTTCGTTCTTTACTGTTTTACTGAACTCAGACTGTCCTTTCCATGTTCTGTCATGAGCTGATGCCAGCCGACTTCTCTAAGTGTTTCTAACTCCATCTGCCACTCTGGTCCAAGCCTTATACTGAAGCTACCTGGCGGCATACTTGTGTTCCCTCCTTACAAGGAAATTCACTAAGGACAACAAATACATAAATAATAGGGTGGGAAAAAGGGCTATGGGATGTTTTGGCTGCTCTTTTTCATTTTTATTCTTATTTGCACACAAGTCCATATATATTTGGAGTAGTGAAAATGGTCAAAATTGATTGTGGTGATGAATACACAACTCTGCGTAGTGCAGTGGTCCACTGACTGTGCACGTCAGGTGACTACAGGGTACGTGAAAATATTTCAATAGAACTGAATTTAAATAAAAAAAAGAAGGCATCTTAAGAAAAAAGTGATTATCAAAAACTAATACAAACAGAATGGGGATTTGTAAGATCCCGTAGATGTAAGATACCCTTTTAGTTATGTTGCCTTCAGGTGCCTTATTTAACTCATGTGCTTCCAGATATGGCTCAGCTACTGGCAGGGACAAAGAGATCCAATTTAAAAGCATTTTTATCAATATCTGGCACTATCTTCTTTTTGATGACATCTGAGCTTTGTTCCACACCCAGTTTTTAATTATCTGTGTGCTTTCCTGTATGGATCTTTCGAAGATGAAGGTTCTAAGAAAAGCTGTAAACGTCACAACTGGGACAAATGGAAAAGTCTGCTGACTGTTTCCCTAGAGAAAGCAACACCGAGAAACTTCTGTGCGTTTTCCAGATCTGTCTTCAAAGTGAGAGCAGTTTGGGGAAAGCAGTGTGTGTGAGGTCAGAGTCCCATCCAGGAGTTCCAGGGCGGTGCACTGACGCTCCTTTTGGGGAACATGGAGGACGCTGCTGTGCTTCCCACTGGGCGTCACCCCTCCCACGTTCGCGCTGAGGGTGCCCTGTGGCGGTGGAAGGAGCACGGGTTCTGAGGCTCAACTGCTGCCAGTCCTGGCCCTGACCAGCCGCCAGAGCCAGGGTGGGAGCTATTTGATTTACGCTCTTATTTTTACTCCTCTTTGTGATGGTTTGAAGCACATATGTCCAGGAAGAACCTATTCTTAACCTTAACGCATTCCTGCAGGTGTGGGCCCAGGGTGAGGTGGGCCTTTTGATGAGACACTTCGGCCAAGGGGTGCGGCCCACTCAGTCAGGCTGGGTCTTCACGCTACTAAGAGTCCTTCATGGGGGAACGACCTTCAGACAGAGGGACAAAAGCCACAGAGGGAGTCGCCACAGGCTGAACATCAATGGAACCAGAAGAGAAGGGAGAGGCCAGGAGATGCCACCACACGGCAAAGCTAAGGAGCAAGGATCCCAGCGGCCAGCCCAGGATGCTGGTCTTCAGAGAGAATTTTCTCCTTGATGAGGCCTTCATTTGGACTTCTACCTTCACCTCAAAACCATGAGCCAGTAAATTCCTGTTGTCCAGGCCCTCCCTTTGCACGGTGATTAGTTTGCTAAAGCTGTTGGAATGCAGTATACCAGAAATGGAATGGCTTTAATAAAGGGAATTTATTACACTACAAGTTTACAAGTTCTAAGGTTAGAAAATGTCCAAACTATGGTTTCCAAGAAAATAAATCTTGACTCAAGAAAGGCTGATGTCTGTCCCATGGGAAGGCACATGGCTGGCGTTTGCTGGTCCTTGTTCCCAGTTTCATTGCTTCCAGCTTCTGATGTGAGTGGTTTCCTCTCTAAGCCTCTGTGAGAGCCTTCACTGGTTTCTCCCGGACACAGCTCTGGGCCCTGGCTTGCTGAGCATCTCATGGGAAGGCACATGATGATGTCTGCTGGGCCCTGCTTCTTGAAACGTCTGTGTCTAAAGCATCTGCTCTCTCTGGCGACACTCCAAGCATCTCCAAGCATCCATGTCTCAATCAGCTTTGAAGCAACTGTTCCCCAAGTGTCTGCATTTGAGGGTTCTCCAAAATATTCTCCCTTTCAAATGACTCAAACTAATCAAGACCCACCATGAATGGGTGGAGTCACATCTCCATCTAATCAAAAGGTCCCACTCACAATTGGGCATGTCACATCTCCATGGATTGATCTAACCAAAAGGCCACACCAGCAACGGGGTTTGTCATATCTCCATGGAAACAATCCAATCAAAGTTTTGCACCCTAAACAATAAGTCCAGTCCCAAGAGATTGGATCAGGATTAGAACATGGCTTTTCTGGGATACATAATAGTTTCAAACCAGCATCCATAGTATTTACTTGAGTAGCCTTGGAAACTAAAGCACACTTTTTTCCCTTTTTTTAAAAATTACCTTAGTTTCACTTCACTTTCATTTTTCTCTTGTATTAAGATAGAAGTTTAGATCATTATTTATATCACTTTTTTCTAATTTAGTCATATAAAATTAGGAATTTCCCTTTGAACTTTTTTAGCTGCATCCCTCACATTTTGTCATTAATTATTATTGTTATTATTATTTTAGTTCAAAACATTTTCTGATTTCCCTCAAGATTTCTGTAGTAATCTCTTAGTAATCTCTGGATTATTTATATGCATGAGATCAAGATTTCTGTAGTAATCTCTTAGTAATCTCTGGATTATTTATATGCATGAGATTTAATTTCCAAAAGCTTGAGGGTCCTAGATATATTATAGCTATTGGCTTCTCTTAACTTTAATGGGGCCAATGACATTGTCCAAATGACTTCAGTCTTTTTTTTTAATTTTATTTATACTTTATTTTATGATTCCTCATATTGCCTGACTTGGAGAATGCTTCATTAACCTCAGAGGAAAAGGTATTTTCTGTAGCTTTGTAACTACCAGTGCTTTATAACTGCCAATTGGGTCAAAACCGTTAATGTTATCTCTTATATTTACCATGACCTTACTGATTTCCTTCTCGTTTTACTCCTCATTGCTGAGAAAACAGTGTTAATTTCTTCTTTAACCATGGATTTGTCCAATCTTTCATTTTCTTCGGTCGACTTCTGTTTCATGTCTTCCAAAGGTTGTTACTAGACATATGCAAAGTCTTCCTAAGGAATTTCCTCTTTTATTAATATGAAATATCAGTTTTCTTTTTATTACTTTTTATTTTGAAGGCCACTTCTTCTGATATTAATGTAGTTGCTTCAACTTGAAACATCATTTTTTATCCTTTGCTTTCAACCTGCAATTTTATATTTAAAATACATCTTGAATAAGGAAACTTTTGGGTCTTGCTCTCTATTACAAATCTAGTCTAATAAACTATGTCTGTTAAATAAAGTGTTTAATTCACTTAAACGATACACTTATTGACGTACTTTTACTTTGATCTACCCTTTTCCTCATTCTTATCTGTCAGTCTGATTATTATCACTCCCATCCTCCTTTCTTACCTTTTTTTTAAAGAAAGAAACAATTTTTGTAACTGTATTTAAGTGGTCATTATGGGCCATTCAGCTATTTGTTCCGTATTTTTAAATATCTCGTTCCAAGGATTACAATACATATATCTAACTTTTCGCCTTCTTTTTAGGTGTTAAATTGTACCACTTCAAATGCAAGGTAAGACCTGTACAGTCTGACGATTCTATTTAGTCCCACATCACTTTGGCTGTTGTCAACTATATTACATCACTATATGTTATTAATCTCATAATATAAAGTTATAATTTTTGCTTTGAATAGTCCTATATATTTTAAGGAAAATATGTGAATTAAAAAATAAATGGTTTTGCACTTACCCAGATGTTTACTATCGCCATTCCTTTCTGATGCACTACGGCTCCCTCTGTTGTCATTTGATGTTGGCCGAGGGAACTTTCTCGAACATTTCTTACAGTGCAATTCTGCTGCTGAAAAAAATTCTTAGGTTTTGTTTGTCTGAAAATGCTTAATTTCACTTTTTTAAAGGACATTTTTGCTTCACATTAAATTCTGGGTTGGTATTTCTAAATACTTTCACTTTAAAAATAGTGGTCCACTGATTTCTAGCATCTGTCTATTGTGATGGAAAGTTAGTTTTCGTTCATATTTCCCCCCTTTATATAATGTTATTTTCCTCTGGCTTCATATTCAAGATTTTCATTTAATTTTGGTTTACAGTAGTTTGATCATAATGGTGCCAGATGTAATTTTCATAGCATTTTCTAGCTTGGTTTTTGATTGGCTTCTTGAATGTCTGTAATTATATCCTTCATCAAGTTTGGGAATTTTCATCCATTAAGCTTTAAAGCTTTTTCTCTGTGTACTCTTTCTTTCTCTTTTTCTTCTGGGAGTCCTTGCACATTTATTAAAATTTTTGATATCATCCTACGATCATTGAATATTTGCAAATTATTTTACTTTTTAAATCTTGCTTGCTTTCTTCGGGCTGTATAATTGTTATTGACTTACCAGCGCAGTACTGACTTTTCTGTTGCAACCACATTTTCTTAAACTCATTGAATAACATCTTTATTTCAAGTATTGCATTTCTTTGTTCCTCAACTTCCATTTTTAAGTAGAGTTTTATTTCTATGCTGATATTTCCCGCACATTCATTCTTTATGAACATATTTTATTTCATGTTCTTAAACATAGTCATAATTGCTGCTTTGAAATTCTTGTATAATAATTCCAGCAACTAGGTGATCTAAGGCATTGGTCTCCATTGATCTCCTTCCTTCTCTTTCTCGCTGTCTGTCTTCCTTCCCTGTTTCCACTGGAGCGCGCTCGGCTCTTCTGGAGGCGGGATGCGGGTCTGCTTTGCATCGGCTGTTCAGGAAGAGTGCTTGAGAGACTGGGTGGAGCGTGCCCTTTCTTAGTGAGCTGTATTTTCAGTGCGTCATAAACAATCGTGCCAGACACTAAGATGTGCCATGGTAAAGCTCCGGGTGTAGGCCAATACACTTCAGAATTTGAACTCCAGATTTCACCAAAGAGCCCCAAAAGCGAGATGAGCAGTTTCTCAGGAGGCTCCTCTTGTTGCTGCCTGGGAGCTCCCTGCCGCGCCTTCCTGAGTCTAAATGTGGAAGCCCTCGGCCCTGGTGGCTGGGGGCACCCTCGCTCCCTCTGTCTTTGCTGTCAGAAATGTCCTCATTGTCCATCCTGATGACATGAGCTACTCACTTCTCTACCCAGCCAGTAGTGACGGGCCTCGGTCCTTTAGTTTCCAGCCCCTCCAGAGTAGAGGGGGCCGATTGAGAGAAGCACCTGGTCTCAGGAGACGCAGTTCGTTCTGTTTGCATCATCTCGCTTAACGAGCGGACGGATTCCCCAGGTAACCATGAGTTAAAAGCTGTGCCTGGTCCCCACAGAGGTTTATCATGAACTCCTACATTTTCCCGATGAACCTTTACCACTCACGCGACCCGGCTTGTGTCAGGGCGAGCTTCCCTTGCCCCACACCTGGGCCAAGCCGTCAGAAACCTGGCGTAGACGTGAACGATCGTTTTTAGTTTAAGGTTGTGTTCAGGAATGCACAACATACAGCGACACGTGATGTCTCCAGGCACCCGTCTCCACAAGCAGATGTCAGGTCATTAGGGCTCTGCTGCCCCCAAACCCACGTAGGCGATGTGGGGGGCCGCGATGCCCCATTCGCGTGCGGCCATCAGGCCTGAGAGCGGCCAGACCACAGGGCTGCTTATCACTGGGTTCACCCCTACATGACAAAAGCTGCCCCGCTTCCTCAGGGGCTTTTTTTCCTTAAACAGATTTATTCACACACCACCTATCCAGACTGTACAATCAATGGCTTTTGGCATAAACAGAGAGTTGTGCATTCATCACCACAATTTGAGAACATTTTCATTGCTTAAGAAAAAATTACCCCATGCCTCTCATACTCCTGTCTGAGTCCCAGCATTGTTATGGCACCTTCGCTACAACTGATGCAAGGATATTACAGTGTTAATGTTAACTGTAGTCCATAGTTCTCATGTTAAAATTTACTTTATTTATTAGAGAAGTTGCAGGTTTACAGAGCGATCATGTATAAAATGCAGGATTCCTACAGCATTTCAACATCAATATGCTGTGTTACTGTGAAACATTTGTTACAATTCATGGTTGCATATTTTTATAGTTATACTACTAATAAGTCTGTGGTTTAACTACACACGCTTATGTATTATAGTCCATGGGTTCTTTTATTAGTTTTTATTCTGTTGTTATCATATACATGATCTAATATTTCCTCTTTTAATCACACCCGGATATATATTTTAGTGTTGTCAATAGCAATGTTTTCTTAGACTTTACACCCAAAGAAAAAGCAACAAAAGAAAAAAAAATAGGTAAATGGAATCTCATCAAAATAAAAATTTTTGTGCCTCAAAGGACTTCATCATGAAAGTAAAATGGCAATCTACATGATGGGGGAGAATATTTGGAAACCACGTCTGATTAAGGTTTAATATGCAGAATATGTAAAAAATCCTTCAATTTGACAACAAAAAGATAAACAACCCAACTGAAAAAAATGGGCAAAAGAACTATGTAGACCTCTCTCCAAAGAAGATATGCAAATAGCCAGAAAGCATATGAAAAGATGCTCATTATCATTAGCCATCAGGGAAATGCAAATCAAAATGATAATGTGATAGCATTTCACAGCCATTAGAATGGCTGCTATTAAAAAAAAAGAAACAGAAAATAAAAGTGTTGGCGAGGAATAGGAAGCCTCATTCGCTGCTGGCGTCAGTGTGAAAAGGTGCAGCTGTTGTGGAAGAGGCTTTGGCTGTTCCTCAGAAAGCCAAGGACAGAATTACCATGTGACCCAGTACTTGATAAATACCCAAAAGAATTGAAAACAGGGGCACAAACAGATATTTGCATGCTGATGTTCATAGTGGTATAATTCACAATTGCCTCCACGGCTTTTAAAATCTAACAAATGAACAGATCCTGTGCGTTTCAACATCAGGTAGGAACAAATCAGATTGCCTGTAGACAAATAAGACTCAATTCCTTCAGCATAAACTGAAACACTCAGGAGAGGATTGAAAAAAAAACTGTATGGAAATGAAATTAAAATCTAACAATAAGAAGGTGTTTTAGCATAATTTGAATAACACAAATTGGAAAAAAAAGATTATTAAGAGTTGTGCTTTTGGCATTGCAACTAGAAACTTAGATGAGTGGGCTGCTACAAAAAACTATAATTAATAGCATTGTCTGAAAATACAGCCTAGAGAGGAATTCAGGCATTGTACTCAAAGTACCCGATGAACTAGTCCCGCGGCTGAGATCAGGGGGTCTTTAGTTTAACTGGGTAAGAGCATAGATTTTGCAGACATCTCCATTGTGTGTGCTTTGTCTGGTTGGTTCAGGCGGTGGAATATCAGGAAGATACAACGCATTTTAAACACTAGACGCATACGTGTAACTCAGCGATGACGCACTCTGAACTCTCATTTTTCGAGTCTCTTCCTTGGACTGTGCTCGATCAAACTGAAAGTCCCGGCGGGCCGAGGTCTGAGCCGAGAGGCAGAGACAGGCACCGGCAGCGGGGAGGGAAGTTTATTCCCAGCGGGGCAGCTTGGAGAGGTGACTCAGGACATTCGTTTCCACCGCCCGGTCCCAGGAGGAGCTTTGAAGTGCGCTGGGGTGGGGTTGGGCGGGTTGCTCTCAGGTGGGCCCTGGGGGGGTTGGCAATCTTCCAGGAGTGAAAACCCGGCCTCAGTCCTGCAGGGCCGTGGCTGCCCGAGAGGAGCGTTTGGGCAAGCCTGTGTTGTCCCCAGAATGCTGCCAGGTCGGAACTGCCGGAGGGAGATGTCTGTGCGCCAGGGTTTATCACCAGAACGCGGCAGCTGGAGGGGCCGGAGTTCGGGATGCCGGTTCTCCCCAGTGGTGTTTGGTCCTTACCTGTTTCCCTGGCTCTTCTCTCATGCAAACGTCCAAATCTGTGCCCCTTAGCAGCACTCCAGGCAGATCCCACAGGCTTCCTTTCATTTCTAGTAATCATAAATTCAATCCAGTTGAAAGCTCCAATTTTTCTCTCCTTCTACCCTAAAGTTCTCCTTTTGTTGAGGGAAACTGTGGTGGGGAATGCAGAAGCATCTGCTTTTTTACTCCCCTTCTCCCTCCTTCGGTGAACTCTAGCTACTACAAAGATAGCCAGGCATTAGGTTGGATGGGCAGACGTCTTACACAATTGTGCTTGCCCTCCCCTTTTGTTGCTGCTGTGTGGGTGAAAACCGCGAGTGTGCCTGTCTCCTGGGCAGGAAGTGCCTGAGTAATGGTTCTCTCGTGCAGGCTTTTGGAGCTTCCCCCGCACCCGTTCCCTGCCTGGACATCCAGCACTCACTCAGTGTCTTTCACCAGTCCACCTCAGCTCCCTGTCACTGTGCAGCCCTCCACCTCCTAGAGTTTGGTCCTTTTATTAGGAGGGCCAATTTGTTGTATGGGGCTTGAGCAAAAAGGAGTATGCCTGGTTAACCTCTGGGTACAACTTGATCCCTTTATAACAAACACATCCTGGAAAAAGCAAATGGCGGAAAATAGACTCTTCTCTATCCATCTGCCATCTCTTCCCAGTTATCTTTTTTCTATCCATGTAAGTCCAAGGATGACAAAAAATGCACTGTCTGAGGAGACATCAGTTATTAGAAGATGCTCATTTCTCACTTATGAGTCACTGCTGACCAGTATGAGCTTTACCTTGAAGCTCTGTCTGCATAGCTCAGGGGAAAGGACTTGGGAACATGCCTCTCCAAGCATCTTACTGTTCTTCAGAACCTCAAGGACCCCTTCCCTCATTTCCTAGAGTACGTAATTGTGAAATGCACAATTATGTATCAATTTCTAAAAGGAAACAAATGTTGCCAATTAAACTTTTACCACAATGTTTCCCCAACACATACTTTTTTATCATATCTTATTGAAAGAGCTCTTTTAGATTCAGATAGATGTATTTCATGTCATATCATTTTTATGCACGTGCAAAAAATGTAAATATAGGCAAAACCAATTGGTTAATATACTCTTAGGCTACTCATATTCAGAATCACTTTTAGATTTAGAGTCATCACTGATCTGTTTTCTGCTTAATGTTTACTTAATATTTATGTCAAGAATTATGAGAGGGGAACACTTTAAAATTGAAGCTATAAAAGGGAAATCAGCCAGTGCCCTAAGGTCTTGGGTAGGCCTTGCAATCATGCAGCACTGAGGAACTGCTGAGTGCCACTTGATACTGTTTCTAACTGTGTCAGATTAGTTTACGCCCCGACTCTCCCGCATAAGCGTCTGGTTTCTGGGATTAGCAGTTTCCTTCACAGAGGCAGCCACAACCTGCCATGGCACTAGGACGGATTCTACAGGTTTCGATGCTGACGCTTTTACACACACAGCCTCACATGCAGAGCAGTGCCGATGGATTCGTTTCCTGGAGCTGTTATGATAAAGTATCTGAAACTTGGTGACTTAAAACAGCAGGTCCTTATTCTCCCCCAGTCCTGGAGGCTCAAAGCCCTAAATCACGATGTTGCTGAGGCCATGCTGCCTACATGGCTCTGGGGAGGTTCTCTTTTGCCTCTTCCAGCTTCTGGAAGTGATGGGCGGTCGTTGGTGCTCCATGGATTGAACTTGGAAAACAAGTCTTAGACTTCCCTGTGCATCTTCTCCTCCTATGAGGACACCTGTCAGATTGGATTTAAGGCCACTGTCCTGCAGCACGACCAACCTTTAGTGACCTTTCCCCATGAGGCTCCACTCCGAGGCCCTGTGGCCAAGGGCATCAACCTCTCTTTTGGAGAGACGCATTTCAACTCATCCTACGAGCAGGTACACCTCAACTTCTACCAGGCATACGTGACTGGTAAGATGGTTTTGATCATAAAAGCGCTCAATTTCAGAGTGTTAAAATGTGAACAAATTGCCTTTCTTAGGACCATTAAGTATGGTTCAGAGACTTGGAAGGACTACTGTGTTTTCTGGCGTGATAGATTATGGTTGCTGAGCTTGTTTCGCCACCGTAAGACCTGAGGAAACTGGTTGAGTTGCTAGCAGTGGTCTTCAAATATGGATTTCTTCATATACTTTACCCTCTGCTCTGGGCCGCAGACCGCTTGTGCTGTTTGAAAGGATGTCTATCCCCTACTGTAACTAGATCATGTACCTGGAGATATGATGTTATCAAGAGTGGTTGTTAAGCTGGATGAGGTGACAACATGTCTCCACTCATTTGGGTGGGTCTTGAGAAGTTTCTGGAGTCCTATAAAAGAGGAAATATTTTGGAGAATGAGAGAGATTCAGAGAGAGCAGAGAATGCTGCAGCACCATGAAGCAGAGTCCACCAGCCAGTGACCTTTGGAGATGAAGAAGGAAAACGCCTCCCAGGGAGCTTCATGAAACAGGAAGCCAGGAGAGAAAGCTAGCAGATGACGCCGTGTTTGCCATGTGCCCTTCCAGATTAGAGAGAAGCCCTGACCATGTTTGCCATATGCCTTCTCACTTGAGAGAGAAACTCTGAACTTCATCGGCCTTCTTGAGCCAAGGTATCTTTCCCTGGATGGATGCCTTTGATTGTACATTTCTATAGACTTGTTTTAATTGGGACATTTTCTCGGCCTTAGAAGTATAAACTAGCAGCTTATTAAATTCCCCTTTTTAAAAGCCATTCTGTTTCTGATATATTACATTCCAGCAGCTAGCAAACTAGAACACCCCTGTTCTGAAGAAAATGTGAATTTTAGCTTTGCAGTCTACTGCATGTGCAAAGAGAATTTTGAAAATATTTTAGAACAATTTTTAAGATATCATAAAAAAACATTGGCAAATAGTTAGCTTCTATGCTGGGAATGGCAAAAAAAAAAAAAAAAAAGGCACAGAAAACATTCCCACACAAGAAGAAGAGTTTCTCAAATAGTTTACTGGAATTGTTGTGCAGTCAGTTTGTGATGAGACTAAAACATAGGCAGCGAATGAGAGGTTAATTTTATGCTAATGTAGTAGATTGCCTTAGGGAATAGAAATATTTGGAGTTTAGCACAGTTAAGTAAACTTAATACATGACAAATTATTTTATTAGGATGTGGCAGGATGGTATTTTTAAAAATATTTACCTGTGTTTAGTCCTTATTTGCTCTTGGCCATGTCTCCTTTTTCTATTCAAGCATTAGAATATTTTTGTGATCCTACCTCATGTAGGGATGTGATGAGCTGAAAACAAAACAAAACAAAACAAAGGTGTGCTTTCTGGCTTCGGTTCATAAAAATATAAATCTCCCAGACAGAGGACTGTGAGGAGTTTTGAAATACACAAAATGTTTGAGAACAAGGAGTTTGGAGATGCCGGATTATTCCACCCTTACCCTGCCCCCATCTCCTACCTTCCCCAGCGTGCTGGAAGACAATCTCTCAGGCTGGGAGAAGCCAGAACAGGGAGGGAAGGGGAGACGGTGCTGTCCACCAGTATACTTCACCATTCTTTATCATATCTCATTACACTATCAAAGTAAAGAATGGATCATGTGAACCTACAGCTATGCAGAAAACCATTTAATAGCATTTAACAAGATGGAGAGTCCGTGTGCAGAAGCAAGATCTGGCTACGTAAATTGCATGGCCCAATACAAAAATGAAAAAGCAGGAACCTTTGTTCAAAAAGCAGAAAGAAGTTTGATTAAATACTGAACTATAAAGTTTTTACTATAAAGCATTCTCCTTTCTTGGGCAGTCTCTGCTTTCATTTGTCATGGTGCTTTGTTATTTAATGTTCTATATAAGGAAAAATTAAAATTTTAAATGATCAGCAAGTTTACTATCCATCTTTACATTTTACAAAACCAGTTTCAAATACAAATGTGGAATCACTGAAATTACATGATTTGCATTTCACAGCTCATAAATGCACACACCTTTTATTCTTACCAGAAGAGTGGAAATGCTGCACAAAACTATCTCAGTAGCTTTTATTTCACTTCTTGATATGTGCACATTTGACCAACACTGTCTGAGCTTACTTGTGAGTAAGAAAGAATGGAAGGGAGAAGGGACAAGTGGTTATAGCGTGTTCTGTCCTCCCCTTTCCTTCTATACCACTGTGTCCAGCATGCGTGGGTGGCTCACACAGGGAAGGGTGGGTTCAGGCTGGATATGAGACGCCTCGTTCATTCAAGCTTCTTAGCATCCCATTGCAAGCTCTGGTGAAGTGGGAAGCTTGTCCCCGGGGTGGTCAGCATGCCTGCCCCACCTCACCTCCCCGTCCAGGTGCTCAGCACACCTGCCCCACCTCCCCTCCCACTCGCCTCCCAGTCCAGGTGCTCAGCACACCTGCCCCACCTCCCCTCCCACTCACCTCCCCGTCCAGGTGCTCAGCACACCTGCCCCACCTCACCTCCCCCTCACCTCCCCGTCCAGGTGCTCAGCGCACCTGCCCCACCTCAACCCCTCGTCCTGGAGCAGACGCCTCTCTCCCGTGGGCTTGCGGTCAGTCTTCTGCCGTGAACGTGTCTCCGGGATCTCCTTACTCGTGGGCATTACATCGCTACACAGGGACTGGTGGGCATGCGGATGGCTTCTCTTCTGCTCATACTGTGCCCCATCGTTCCTACAAAACCTACATTTCCAGTTAGAACGTAAATTCCAGACCACCACAGCTGCGCTTTACAGCAAGCAGGAGACCCTTCTGAGCGCGGGGCGGTGTGGTCAGCCCTGGTGGTCTAATCAACAGCCGGTGTGGACTGACAAACATGCGAGTGAGGACAGTGCCAGGCTCGCACTTGAGCTGCTGGCCCACCTCAGCCCTTGCGGCATCCCCGCCGAGACTCAGGCATGGGAACAGTTTTCCCAGCTGAAAAAGTTACCATTTTAAAAGGGTAAGTTAGATATGGGCACGGTCCGTCAGCGCACATGGTGAGTGTGTCAGCAGGGTGAAGATGGCCGGGGGTGTCACAACACGACCAGGCCCTGCCTTTCCTGTGCCCGCCGTCACGCCCCGCAGGGTACGTTAGGTGTGTCTCCCCTCTTCTTCCAGAGCCTCGGTCCTCGTGCTGCGACCAGCAGCCATGCTGCTCGGTGACGGCCCGTCTCTGGCCCAGGGCTTGTGTCTCACCCCTCTGTGGGTTGGGGAGATGAGTCTGGAGAAGCAGTGAGGTCAGGGCACAGCGTAGGGAAGGTGGGGGGCGGGGGGTCCCGGGAGCCAGACTGTCTGGAGAGTAAATCCTGGATCTGTTTCTCAGCAGTTGGATGACTTTGCATTGAGGACGGAAAACTAGAACTGAATAAGATGCATGTGAAGCAGCTAAAACAGCATCAGACATATGACCCTAATCATATGCATTGGCTACTGTTATTAATATTTTAGTCATGAGTTACTTTATAGAAGAATAAAAGCAAACTTGGATATAAAATTGCACCCAAAAAGATTGCTGTTGGCTTAACTCTATGAAAGAAGATATTTCTAAAAATAGATAGTTGGAAATACAAGAAGTTCAAGAGAAACTTTATGGCTGTTTCTCAAAGTGCAGTACATTCTCGTCAACAAATGTACAGTCTGAAAACATATGAAATTAAATGAATGTTATTTAAAATCTGAAATCAGTTTAAAAATTTGTTTCTCTGGATCATCAGATCAAAACTGAATCAATATCCATGACACAGCGAAATAGCCCGTTCAGGAGCCGCAAAGAGAAAACTACCAAACGGACACCGAGTGCCACCTATCGCCCAGTCGCTGCTGGTCCCCAGGGATGATTAAACCTGGGGCCGTGCATCTCCGCTGGTCGCCACCGACTCACCCTCAGAGCCACGTTGGAGGGCCCCTGTCCGTCTTCTCCGCTGGCCACCTCCCACCTCAGACCGTCTCCTGCTGTCATCCCGGCCGCAGCTGGCCGTGCTGGGATTGTGATTAGTGATGCATCACTGCGGCCACTACTCTCACATTCGCCGGCCAGCCTCTGCGTGGAGCCGGCCTTGCTGTGTGCGCGGCGTGGCTTTCTCAGGCTCTCTGCTGCTCGTGGCCGTGAGCTGAGCCCGGCAAGCAGGCTGGCCCTCAGCTGCAGGCCGTGTGGGCAGCGTGGCCGGCGCCTCCCTTCGTCCAGTCGAAGCCGTGACTATCAGAACCATCTCATTCCACCCAACATGCTAACCGGGCAGAGCGCTGCCACGGGGGCTGCAAACATCGGGGGCTCCAGCGGCGCTGCCTGCGGGGCGTGGGGAGGGTGGCACCACTCGTGTTTCCTTCTCTCAGGTTCAAATAGAATTCTCAGAACTTCTTTTTTGCATGCTGTAGGGTGGGGTCACATTCGTTTATTTTTCCATGTGAGTATCCCGTTATTGCAGCGCCCTTTGTTGAATTGCTGTTTGTTTGGCTTTTCTGGGAGGGTGGGGGTGGGGGGGCGGTGCATGGACCGGGAATCGAACGGGGTCTCCTGCATGGCAGGCGAGATCTCTACCACAGGACCGCCTCGCACCCCTCTCAGAACATTCTGAATATGCTCATGTGTGAAAAATAAAGTCCTTTTTCTTAAGTAGAAGCAAAAGAAACTCCACAGACTCTTTCGGTGAGATACTGAAATTTCTCGTCACGGAGAAGCCAGCAGCCGTCTCCTGGTCCAAACAGGCAGGAACCTCCACAGGCATTATTCTACCACGGCAATTGCTTTTGAGCAACACCAGCTTCCGTGAATTGAATTCATTTCCCTTTTTCCTTCTGGCATGTGGCTGCAGCTCGTTCACACATCCAGACTGGCTGTCCCTACCTCATGGTGTGCACAGGCAAAGGCTAAAGATCATTCGGTTTCTTTTCTTTTTTTTTCTTTCTCTTTCTATCTGCTAGGTTAGTCACTTTGTGACATCCTTTGTAGCAAGCTGAAAAGCATGAACATGATAACTTACAAAAACTTTGTTAAAATAAGCTGAGGAAGGTTGATTCCCAAATGTTCATGCTTGCAGTCCCTTCTCCGGTGACGTGGGTGGAGACAGCACAGCAGGTTCTAACATCCACGGAATGAGGGTCTTCTGAGCAGAGGACCCCATGTCTAGGCCAGTCAGAGAGCACGACCCGAGGAGCCCCTGCTCCCAAAGGCAGCACGTGGCGGGACGCTTCTGAAGAACAAGATACTGCTTGTCGAACTTTATACTAGTTGACTATTTATTTTTACCCCAAAGGAAAATCTAAGATGGAAGAGAGTTTGTTCATATAAGTTAGTATAGTACCCCAAACAGTGCTTGCCTTGACTCCTGGTGAATTCTGAAAGGAGCCAGCGGGATTCGTAGGAGTGACAGGGTGTTGGAAGGCTCTGCCTTACCGAACTTCCTCTTTTAACCAAGGGGCCAGACGGGGTGTGATGTGTCGGCTCCCACCCAGTTGATATTCACAGCTACATTTAAAGTAGAAAGAGAAAGGTGGGAGAAATTACCAGTATGTGCTTTCGAGGAAGGGAACTAAATGTGTCTCAATTTATAATGAAGCAATTTGAAGATCTAGGCACTTTGAAAAATATATAGATTTTTTCTGAATGTGCTCATCTCGTGCTGTCTTTCCATAGGAAATGCTTCAAATAGAGAAGAGGGGTGTGTGTGTGAGCACATGTGTGTGTGTGTGCATGTGTGAGCACACGTGTGTGTGCAAGTAACCTACGCTATAAATTCATTAAGAATACAACCTCTTTCTAAAGAGAATTCACTTTTGAAGTTATTTCCAGGGCATTGCTATTAAAGAAAACAGGATGCAGGCTCCCTAAGTGAGAAAGAGAGCGTGTTTCCAGGCCCACGGGAAGCCGATTGATACATGCACATGGAGTGAGGGAAAGCAATGCGTGGAGTTTGTTAAGAGGTTAGAGAAGACATAATTGACAAAACCTTCCTGAGGAAGCAGAACTTAAGCAAACATGTAAAGGAAAGATGGAATGGAAGGATATTCAAAAGCTGCTACATGCATGGAAGGTGTTTGCAAATTGGGTTTGGAAATGTTGTTAGCATAATAACGTTAGACAGAATGTCTCTGCTAGTTTCTATTTAATGCCTAGAAGCTCTGATTTGTTAAAAGCTCCGTAAACCAGAGCCTGCCCCAGGTCATTGGAATAGGTAACTTCTTTGCCATGAACCAGACAAAGCAAACCGCAGGTGGCAGAGGAGTGGCTGCCGCTTGGAACAGAGGAATAAACACGGACTTCTAGTTTGATTTTATCTGGGAAGCATAAGAACATACAGGCCTGAGATTAGGAGCCTTTTGGAGTGGTAATTTCCAATTTATGATATAACGTCTTTCACTTTTTTGTTATTTTGTGATAACTCATGTGTAGAGCAATGAACTATGAAAATACATGTTAAGTGAGATTTGGAAATACAAACCACGCATAAGGAATCATGCTCTTGGTATGTAGGATTTTTCTCAGAGTAGTGTCTTTTAAGATACATAAAATTCTATCTCTTAAAGATACTAAAATTAGTTATTTCATTTTCTGCTGTTAAATTCTTTGCAAAACATGTTTTCTGTCAGCTCTGTTCTTTAAATAATTCCTCCTGCCCTGTGCTTCCTGTAAAGTGTGTAGTTTTGCATTTTGAAAAGTGAAGATTATTTTAAAATGGAACTTTGCATTTTTAAAATAAGATACTTTTTGACTTAAAAATAAAAGAACCTATATTTTAGATGGAAGATTAAATAAAGAAAATCTGAATGCATTAATTCATTTTGTATATACTTACATGCATATATGAGCACATGTACATGTGTGTATGTATATATAATATCCCACACTTTAAATTACTAGCTGCTGGATAAATATGTAATAAATACACACTCATTAGAAACGTCTTACTGCAGCAACATTCTATTGGAAGCATTGGTCATCTGATTTTTACTCTTTCGGAAACTGGGGTCTTAACTGCAATAGAATAGAATGATTCATTTTTTCAAAATAAAATGTATATATAGGGCCTTTTTATTTGTGGCTTTATTAATAGCAATAAAAGGGCTAGTAGAGAATAACTAATCATGAAGTGCGCATTGGGAAGTATTTGCAGTTTGCTTTATGGAATTAAAATATAATTCATGTTCAAAACACTGCAAGAACTGTACTGCACGCCGAGCTCGTCTAATGTTCCCCGTAGCATCTACTTCGCCCCTCACAAGGATTCCGAAAGGATTGTTTAAAACACCCTTAGCTAAATACGGTTAGGATAGAGCATCTGCGTGTGGTCTAGATTCTGAAACACGTGTGCGTGTTAGGTGTGATCTGCTGAGCCTGCTGGTTGTTACTTTGTCGTGTTCACTTCTCCACCGCTCTTTGCGCAATCTTCTCAATCTTCCCCCTTTGCGGACGGCTCGCGGCGGACGGGGCGCGCCCGCTGGCCCCTGCCCGCTGTTCCAGGAACGATGGTGCAGCCCCACAGCTCTGCTCTCTGGCCCAGGGGCTTCTGTTTTCCATTTTCTGTTGTTCTGGTTTCGCGGGGACGGTCAAGTGCAAAGATGAGTCAGACACAAATTGTGTACAGAGCAGACTTGCCGCGGGAGAGAAAGCGTGGCGCGTCTTCTCTGCCGACACCTGGCCGGAGACACTGAGCGCGCGGGGTCCCGAGGTCGCAGCGCCGCCTGCCAGGGCGCACGCAGGATGTGGGCACGGGGGCTCCTCAAGACAGCTGAACTGACGCAGGCCTGTGAACGATGGAACATGCTCCCTCCCGAGGGGGATGTGCGACCTCAGGTACCAAGACGGAGAAGTGTTTAGAGGAGGCCGAGCCGAGGCATGGAGCAGGTTCCATGGAAGACACATTGAAGGGGGAAATTCTGACTTCGATGGTGAGGTGAGGCTGCAGATCCTGGCCGATGAGAACTTGATAATTTTATCTAACACAGTGACAGGAAATGAAACTTCACTGAATACGGAGGTGACATTATGAAAACCTCAAGAAATATTACCATGGTAAAGATGGGAAAGTTAGTTGAAGTAAAAGAGGAGAAAAAGATACGAAATTAAGAGAATATTGCCCAGGACTTAATGATGATATTGTGAGCAGTTGATTGTTATCCCATGTATGGGCTGTATGTGTGTGAAGACTTCACAATAAAAACGTTTTTAAAAAGGAGAGAATATTGCAAGAAGACAAATTACAGATAAGGGGTATCTAATCTATTTTAGATAGAAAAAAATTCCATTGTTTTTTCTCATTAAATGTTATATTGATAATATTCAATAATTTCCAAATTAATAAAGTACAATGAAATACATAGGATATTAGAATTATGCTGTTAGCAATTTTGGATTTTTTTAACGCATTTGGAGAGAATTTTAAACACCCTATTTTAAGAGCCATTGACCCTGGTCTAAAAATTTGAAAGCGATTTGAGGCATTGGTCATGTTCTAGACACTGTGTTTGGCTTTGGTCATAAAAAGCCCCACCAGACCCACCTTCTGTCCGTGAGGGGCTTCTGGGTTAACGGGAGGGGCAGCAGGCCTGCCAGTGGTTAGGTTGTGACTGGACAAAGGCCCTCAGACGGGGACGGGTGTAGGACAGACCCTTCTCATAGCCGGCATGGGTGATGGGCGCCAGGTGGAAGGAGGAGCATTTGAGAAGATAAACTGCGATATTCAGCTTTGCCAGTGATGGCTGTGAGTGTCAACAGGAAATCACAGGGCGGTGATCGAGGGGTAGGTGAGCATATGCGTCTGGGGCTCTGGAGAGAGAGTGAGCTTTGCCGGTCGAGGTGTGGTCCTGGGGTAGCAGTGTCGGCATCACTGGGATGTTGCTACAAACGCAGACTCTCGGGGCCAGCCCAGATCTGGGGTATCCGAATCTTCAGTGTAACAAGGTCCCTGCATGACGTATGTGCACACTAAATTTGAGAGGCACTCTTTTAGCCTATGCGTGCACACGCACGTGCACACGCACGTGCACACGCACACACGTTATTGGCATTTAAGTGATAGTAAGAGTAGGAACTACAACATAAATTTACATATTCAGGTAAAATGTGTAGATTGAGAGAGAAGATTGGGAATATCTGAAATTGTAGAAAAGTACAATATAAAGTGTTAATGCAGGAAGATGGCCATTCTGAATAAAACTGAGGTTTTTAGAGATAAAGACAAAGCAGAAATACGATGTATCAAAGAAGCGAAAGAACAAGGAAAATCATGTGGAAGGAATTGTGCAGTGTGTGAGCTGGTGCAGAGAGCCAGAGAAAGCGCATTCAGCATGTATCGACGACCTTTGAGGATTCTTACTAAGTGATGTAATCTGGGTTTAGGGAATGTTTCAGTGCGTTTGTGTATTTAAGGAGGCTGAGGACAACAGAAATTATGTGTAGACTGCCCTTTAAAGAGAAAGAGGAGGAAAGAGCAGGAGATAAAATGCACATAAATTGGAAGACAAGATTTGTGTTTAATTATTAATTTAAGGGAGATTTACTTGTGCTTGTATGCTGAAGGGAGAGCACCAGTAATGAGGCACGCGTGAAGACATGCAAGGAGAGAAAATGATTGATGAGGCAAAACCACTGGGTTACGGCAGCCAGGTGGGACCTCATCTTACCACTGGCTCACACAGAATCCCTGGGAGCTTTTTAGAATATCAAAGCCTGGGTTTTCCCAGGTCAATTGAATCAGAACTTCTAGCCATGTTGTCTGGGCATTTGCGAGATTTTCTAAAACATTCAGGCATTTCTAATTAGGAGCTAACTCTGAAGATCCTTGAATAGTCAGGAAGTGGAATCGAGTGGCTGAAGAACTTGAGGGAAAGGAGAAGAGAAAAGTTAACTGAAGACCCAAAGAGTAAGAGATATTGAAAAGAAATATTAGAGAATCCAATAGTGTTTTGATGTATTTCAGTAACTCAATCTCTTTCTAAACTACTTTGATTGCTTTTTATTTTTGAAACTGACTTTTGAAAGAGAGTATAAGGTCCAGTCTATCACAGTATCGGGGATGCTGAGCCATGAAGGGGTTGGGCGGGGGCCTCCCTGATGTGAGGTAGGAATCAGACGCTAAGCACATCTGTGAGTGCTTGTATTACTCTGACATATCTACCCGGAACGTTGGTTACTGAGTTTCAGCGTGGAGCCTGCTCCTATCGTGCCTACTCTGTGGGCTTGTCCACAGCCACGAAGTGAAAACCCCCTGATTCAGACAGTTCGATGACAGCCGGTCCACAGTAGAGGAACTACACAGCACCAGCTGAAATGTGTTTTTACAATTTATATTAGCTAAATTCATTGGAAAGCTGTAAGACTTTATGTTTGCTTGTTCAGAGCAAGTTTTCTGAGTTGTGATATATAAAAGCTCTATTTCATACCTTCAAGGGAATTTTATAGAGGCATAGCCTTTTTAGTAAGCATCGAGTGATCATAATGAAATTGTATAGAAAACCTTAGTGCAAAAATTTAATGTTGCCAACTTCCTTCATTCCCTAAAGCCTTTCAAAATGGTACATTTGAACCACCATTAAATCTAATTTACACATCAATAAAGTGCAATAGATAATGAAATGCAATGAAACCATTACTCCCTTCCATTAGCACTGGTTTGAGAGTGAGAAAAATGTGGCTTGGTTTTCTGCCAGACAAGGTGAATAGGAATTAAAGACCCAACCAATTGTGTATACAGAGCTTTAAAAAATAGACCATTATTTCAAAATGAAACACTTGGCTCGTTCTCTTGAGCGTCCACATAGTTTAGCCCGTGTCATGTCAGGCGGCCAGCAGTGGGTCCCGAAGATGAATGGACTCAGACCTTCTTCCCCAAACTCCCTTTTACTCTGCGGACCTGGAACTCATTCACATCTGGGACAAAAAGATGGGATTATACATCTGATTTTTAAAAAATATAACAGTTTTATTGATACATAATTCATATACCTTTTAAATGTAGAACTCAGTGGCTCTAGTATATCCCCAGAGTATGCACCTATCAGCACTATCTAAATGTAAAATGTTTGAATCACCCCAAAACAAAACCCTTTACTCATTAGCAGTCACTCCGCATTATTCCCTCCTGCCAGTGTCTAACAACTAGGAATCTGCTTTCTCTCTCCATGTATTTGTCTATTCCAGGCAATTCATCTAAATGAAGTCATGTAACATGCCATCTCTTTTTATAGGCTGATATTTCATCTTTTTTTATAGGCTTCATCTACTTAGCATAATGTTCAAGATTCATCCGTGTTGAGGCAAAAGTTCTTTGTTCTGTTTTATTGCCAAAGACTTCCATTATACAGATATAGCATATTTTGTTTATTCATTCATTAATTGATCGACTTTTGGGCTAGTATGGATAATGCTACTATGATTGGTATTTCATGTGATAATTTTTGTTTGGGTTTATGTATATGGTAACTCTACATTTAAGTTTTGAGGACTGCCAAATTGCTTTCAAAACTGGCTGCACTGTTTTTAAGTTCCTTCAGTGGTAAATGAGGGTTTCAAGGCCTCCATATCCTTGGCAACACTTATTATAGACGGACTGTTTTTAGCCACCCTACCAGGTGTAAATAGGCACTTCATTGTGATTTTGATGGGCATTTCCCTAATATCTAATGATGCTGAACATCTTTTCATGAGTCTATTGGATATTTGCACAACATTGTGGGAGAAATATCTATTCAAACCTTTTGCCAATTTTAGCAGAGTTGTTTTCCTTTCAATTGTCAAGTAGTTGACTTATTTATAAATCTTAAATACAAGGCTCTTATCAGATACATGATTTAAAATATTTTCTCCCATTCTGTGAACTTTTTCACTTCTTTGGTGTTACCTTAGAAACACAAAGATTTTAATTTTTATGATGTCCAATTTATTTATTTTTTCTTTTTGTCCCTTGTGCTTTTGGTGTCATATATAAACACCCATGGTCATTTTTATGGATCAAATCATATCATCATAAAGACCTGTTCAAGTACAACCCCCAGTCCTGTGGGTGTGAATTCATCTGTAAAGGAGAACTTTGAAGATCCTAATAAGATGAGGCTAAGCTGAGTCAGCGTGGGCCTTCCTCCAACAGACTGGACGCTCGAAAGCAGAGGAAAATGAGCAGTGGGGACAGAATGACAGATGGCCATGCGATGGGCAGTGGAGAGAGAATGACAGATGACCATGTGATGGGCAGTGGAGAGAGAATGACAGATGACCATGTGATGGGCAGGGGGGAAAGAATGACAGATGGCCACGTGATGGGCAGTAGGGAAAGAATGACAGATGACCACGTGATGGGCAGGGGGGACAGAATGACAGATGGCCATGTGATGGGCAGTAGGGAAAGAATGACAGATGACCATGTGATGGGCAGGGGGGACAGAATGACAGATGACCACATGATGGGCAGTGGAGAGAGAATGACAGATGACCATGTGATGGGCAGGGGGGACAGAATGACAGATGGCCATGTGATGGGCAGTAGGGAAAGAATGACAGATGACCACGTGATGGGCAGGGGGGACAGAATGACAGATGGCCACGTGATGGGCAGTAGGGAAAGAATGATAGATGGCCACGTGATGGGCAGTGGAGAGAGAATGACAGATGACCATGTGATGGGCAGGGGGGACAGAATGACAGATGGCCACATGATGGGCAGTAGGGAAAGAATGACAGATGACCACGTGATGGGCAGGGGGGACAGAATGACAGATGGCCATGTGATGGGCAGTAGGGAAAGAATGACAGATGACCACGTGATGGGCAGGGGGGACAGAATGACAGATGACCACATGATGGGCAGTGGAGAGAGAATGACAGATGACCATGTGATGGGCAGGGGGGACAGAATGACAGATGGCCACGTGATGGACAGTAGGGAAAGAATGACAGATGACCACGTGATGGGCAGGGGGGACAGAATGACAGATGGCCATGTGACACAGGTAGGGACTGAGATATATTACTAGCATGCTACCACTAAAACCTAACAGTTATTTTTATAATAGCAAATATTATTTTCTTCTTCTTTTTTTGATAGTTTTGTTGCAATGAGAATCCTTTCTTAACAGTCTTTGCCACCATGCACTTCGATGGTGCCATCCCATCGCCTTCTGATTTCCCACTTTACTGATGAGAAATCAACTCGTAATCTTTGGATGGCCCACTGTGCATGACAATTCATTATTCTCTTCTATTTAAGATGCTGTCTTTGTCTTTGCTTGACTAGGATGTGCCTAGGTGAGATCTCTGAGTTTACCCTGCTTGGAGTTTTGTAGCTTCTTGGATGTGTTTGTGAACGCTTGTTTCATCCAATTTGGAAAACTGCTGGCCATTATTTATTCAATGTTGTTTCTTCCCCTATACCTCTCTTTCCTTTTGGCACTCCCATTATGTGGATATCATTACACCTTATTCTGACCCACAGGCATTTGAGGATCTGTTAATTTTTATTCATTTTTTTTTTCTTTCTGTTCCTCAGATTCAATACTCTAACATAACCTATCTTTAAATTGGGTAATTCTTTCCAGTGCCATGTGAAATCTGCTGCTGGCCCCTATAGCTTAATTTCATTTATTGTGTTTTTGAAATCCATATTTTTTGGCTCTTCTTTATAATTTTTATCACTTCACTGACATTCTGTATTTAGTTTAACATCACACTCGTGGTTTCCTTTAAATATTTGGGTATGATTTACTTTATTTCTTTAACATATTGATGATAGTGGATTCACAGTCCCTAGAAAGTCAAACGTCTGGGCTTGTTCAGGAAACAGTGCTTTCCTGTCGGTTTGTGCATCTTGTAACTGGGCATTTAAATGAACTTAACGTGGCAACTCTGGAAATCATGAGCTTAGTGGTCAGCTTGTGATAGGATTTCAGAGATCTGAAGTTCCCTGAACCGACAAGTCTCGCAGGTTTGCATTAGGCCTTGGTTCACGTGCAGGTACATGTTTAATGCTCGGGCAGGAGGTCCACAATGCTTCCTCTTAGCTGCCTGCTGGTGCAGGGTCTCAGTGTCAGCCGGTACTGAAAGCTTAGGGCCCTCCCAGTCCTTCCTCAGCAGGTGCACCGCTCTCGGCGTGTGTCGTCTTCTAGCCCTAGAAATGTCCCTTAGCTTGTCCACGTCCCCTGTTGATATCTTAGTTTCGAACTTTTCTTTTTAAAGCCTTTGGTCTACCTCTAGTTTGCCTGACTGATGTCCCTGCCTCAGATAGTTGTAATGTCAACTAATAGGAACTGTTTTTGTTTGTTTGTTTGTTTTCCTTCAAGAGATGTCCTGGGAATACAGCTTCTCAATGAACAAACTCTGGATTCAGGTGAGACAGAGGTCCACCCTGTGAAAGGTACTTCTCCAGGGAGCGACCTGACAGATTAACTAGTGAAAGTTCTCCGGTGTTTCTTTGCTAAGTCCCAAGTCCTTTGGACCCTATAATGGCTGCTAGGCTGCTGGTTTCCATGGTTACCATGGTTTTAAGGCTGCTGCTTTTCATGATTCCTGTGGAGCTGGCAAGAGGGAGGTGGGAACTAGTCAAGTTAAAAAGCCACAAATCTCATGATTTTTACCATGATTCACCAGCTGTGCTTGAATTAACTCAGCACAGACTGTGGCAAGCCTTTGGTTATATATAGCTGTATTCTGCCAGGAAGAACCAGGTCTCTGTATCAGAGAACAAACCGTTCATTATTCACAGAGCATCTCTGCTCCAGGTTCCTGAGCTCCAGCCCATCACCAAGGGGAGATGTGACAAGAGCACATGTTACCCTGCATTGCACCACAGGGGACGGTCCCCAAAATTATGGCTCCAAGCTTTAATAGAACAGCTAATAAACTCATGCGAGAGAGAGGAGAAGAAGGACTCTGTCCTGGGTTGTAACTAAATGATTCCTGGGAGGTACATCTCTAGATCTCTCTAAAGCAATAAACTATCTACAGTTTCTGAAGCAAGTTTGCTTACTTAATCATCTTTTAACCAAATTTGCCAGTGCCCCATGCTCAGAAAATTCAGGCCATGCAAAAACACTGAAATATTCTTGGAGAATTATGCCCCAAAAGTTGATAGTCTATGTTTTACCACTCTGCAATGAGTCGAGTTTACATTCGGATGAAAATCAACTGCATCCCCTTATCTTGCTGTGGACGGGACCAACCATCACTGATGACTACATCGAGTAGCTCTGAGATAGATGATGGCTTTACAAGTAAGGGAGCAGTATCGAAGAGATGCACAGGAATAACAAAGCTTTAGAAAAGCTCTATTTCGGCAGTAGAGTAATATGTGAGAAGGTCGCTGAACACTTTCCACTCTCATCTGTAATTGTGGCTGTCAAGGCCATTTTGAAGGCTGAAAGGGTTGGGGAGAGTGGTTCCATTGCAGCAACGTCATCCATGATTTACGATTCCAGGTCACCTCACATGCAGTCAATGCACGAAGCCCTCATCCCCTGCTATAAGGCAGCCCGTGCAGTGGGACCTATCGGCAAGGCAGAACTACAGGGTGAGTCTAGTGGGGTTGATTCGTATGAACTGAGCAGCCGTGGCTGGGTGGGCTGGGAAATCAAATGTCTGCTGTACCTCACATCTACTCGTGCATTCCTATTTGGATTCACCCCTTTATATAAAAGAAAACTCCAACCCTTAAGGGGGATGCTGCCAGGTTTCTACCAAGCACCTCCCTTGGACAGTCCCATAGTGAATGACGAATGTTCTCGTCTTTCCTGTTTGGTTCTAGAAACTTCTGCATTGGTGATGCACTCATCCCACCTTGACTTCTTCCACTGTCACATCTCAGAATGGACCTCCATGGGCCAACCATTAAAAATCTCACCTCACCCCTATCAATCTCTTCTTCACCTTGTTCTGAATTGTTCAGAACCGGACTTTTAAAAACATATGTTTGCGTGCTCGCTTCGGCAGCACATATACTAAAATTGGAATGATACAGAGAAGATTAGCATGCCCCCTGAGCAAGGATGGCATGCAAATTCGTGAAGCATTCCATATTTAAAAAAAAAAAAAGAAAAAATATATGTTTGCATTGTTATTTTCCTTCTCTTATTGTAATGGAACTATTGTGAAGGCTGTGTTTGGAAACTTCCCTGGTACATAACAGATGTGGAAAAACCAGTTCTGCATGAATGTGGTATAATCCAAAGATAGTATGTCTCCATGAGTTACTCTGAGAAATGTTTTATTGTTATAAATTGGCACGAAATTGATTCCCAGGGTTTTTTTTCTTAATTGTCAGTGTACATTTAGAAACTTCATTTGTCTGTGCAATTATCATTGTTCCCAAAAATGTCTACTTATTTTTAAGCATCATTAAATATTCTTTATATTTTCTTCTTTTTTATGCTAATCTCCTCCACTGCTGTGTGTCATGAGAAATATCATATCATTAGAAATAAACAAACCGAGTTGAGATGAAAAGACAAGAAGGAAGGTGAGAGGAGGGAAGACTACAAGATAAAACTGCAGAACAGAATTAAGGTGCACACTGGTGGCAGCAAGTGATGAGCTGATGAATTAGAGGCAAACTTGAGACTATTTCTCAGATTACAATAAACAGAGAAAACAGTGGAAAAAAGTAATATAGAGAGAAGACAATGGAGATAATGCAAACCCTCAGATAATTGTTTTCAATGAAGAAATAAAAAATGCCAGCAAATGGTAAAACAGAATTTCACCAAAAAATAGAAAGAAATAGTCCCAAGTAGAGGGAAAATAAATCTATTTATGGCAAATTGCTGTAACTCAGAGCTGTTGTTTTCAGAAAAATTTTAAGTGAAAAGTACTTCTAGAGCCTTCATGTAAAGTCTCTGAACTATAATGATTCAGGAAGATGAGAAAAGGTTAGTGACATGTAGTTACATTCTGTGATACAA